>NW_024962274.1:7347015-7875902 GCF_019238085.1 Lagopus leucura
CACTGACAGCAGAGATGTGTTTTGCTGTGTATTGCTGGAATCCTCACCCATTGTTTTAACTGTTTTCTTTATGTGCCAGAGATGTAATCCAAGATCTGTGCACCGGTATCTGTGCTAGTTGGCTGTGCTCAAAATGTTGTTCCAAGTACAAAGAAGTAATTTTGTCATCAAAGAAAATTCTTAGCAATGCAAAGTGATTCTATTTCAGGTGGATATGCTGATTTGCAGGCTATGGGAGGGTGAGACCCAGACAGTTTTACACAGCTCACTGCATCTCCACATTCTGCCTAATGGTTCTGAGAGCAGAAGCTGGCTCTGTGTCTCTTCCACATTCCACAGGTCCCAAGGCTTTCCAAGCCTTTCAAATGGGAATGCTGGTACTAACTGAAAGCCTCCAAAATCTCATGAGGTAATATTTGAGTTTGTCTATGAGCATTCTGAAGTACTATTTATGTAAAGAGAATGATCTAATCCTCCCCTTGCTGCAAACAAGTCTACTTCTAAAATTTATGTGAAGCCGGGAGTCCACAGAAAGACATTAGTTTAACTCCAGCATTATTCTTCATTTAATATGAGCATTTATGCTTCTGAAAACAGTGAAGTACCTCTCAGCTCTAGCATTGGCCGCTGTTTCCATGACTCTGGCATCATTTCTCTCTTGGTCTGGAAAACAAATTGGCTGTTGATAAATTTCTGAATGCTAGAGATGGTGAAGGGTACTTCTGGGTGAACGATACTGAAATAGTGATCCAGACAGATGCCCATGGTCTGAAGGCCAGGTACGATCTTTTGAATGCTCACCCCAGCTTGCTTCACTCTGAGCTTAAAAAGAGAATACGGACAATGTGATACAATGCACATCCTGTTTGGTGTCAGACCAAGCTGCAGCTTAGTACTGTTTACATACATATACACACTCAGCCTTATAATACCATGTGGATTATTTCTATGTTATTAGCCAAACTCTTATTACTCAGTACAAAACTATCTTATTACTATAAAACTCTGAATGAGTTTTCTTCATAGCAAGACCAAGGGCCCAGAAAGGAATATTATTATCCAAGTGCTGTTCAGTATCAATTTTTAAAAAGAAAAAAAAAAAAAATCGTATCTGCTCTTATTTTGCATGTACTTGTGTTTGCCTAATGTGATCTTGCTGATTCCAGCACATTTAAGCATACTACTGAGGGAAGAAAATACACTGTTTCATGGCAATATCTTACAGGATGATAGCACACACAGTAATTTTCAGTATACTTGCTAGTGTTGTAAAGAAATAAGCATTTCAGTCTTTCACTTTTTTCCCTTTTTTTCATCCTTGCACTCCTCCCTAAGGATAACTGATATCACAGTAACTTTGGACAAAAGGGAATTTATGATTTTAGTGCCAGACGATACAATTTCTTTAAAAGTAGTTTATTACTTATGTTGTACCTGTAGACTCCTTAGGGGAAAGAAAGCAGAGAAAGGAGGCTACAGCTTCTTTATCCAACTATTAACAGCAGGATGAGTGGGGGACAGGAGGCATGTGCTCCCAGGCCCAGCTTCTCCAGCTCCATAGCAGCTATAGGAAGCCCTAATTTCTCATGGCTCTTGCAAGCATCTATGTTTGTATGAGAATGTTCAAGGGAGATGTTTCTAATACCTCCTTCTAAAATCTAAAACTAAACAGGTATACTTTATATACATTCTATATGCAGCTACAGGCATGATACAATATACATGTATATATGAAGACGAATCCTCTCAGCCTTGTATGTAACTGAAAAACAGAGATACCAGCATTCTAAATAGAAAATAATTGTGACACTGAAAACCTGAAAACCTTTAGTTTTCTAAAGGATGCCACTGATTATCTTCTTTTAACCATTACTGTATAAATGTTCAGTCATTCTCTTTTAGCCTGATGACCATATATGAGCTTTTAATTCCTGCAGAAATGTCCAGTCTGCCATCACTCCTTGTCATCAGGGATACTCTAACCCAGCCACCAACAATGGCTGCAGGAGTTGCCCTTATTCCACACCATGAATTTTATCACGAAAGGATGTCTCAAAAGGTTAGAAAATAAACTTTGGCTCATGTAGACAGTGGCATATTCTCTATCAGCACAATGCCAGAACATGTTCCCGAATGGCTGCAATCAGCTATCTTCTGCAGTTGTTCTCAGACTCTTCTGTCTTCACTCCTCTGTTAAGCTAATTTCTGCACAAAACTGGGAGCAAGAGGTACTGCACCTTGTTGGGGGCCCAGGCTATTTGGAAACTATCCACACAGTAGCCCCTGCAAAGGGAAAGGCAATTCCACTGCTCTAGAGAATATATGTATATGAAAGATTCAAACAGCAAGATAAAGTTTTGGGTCCAGTTCCTACTAGATAAAGAGTAGTAGATGTCTGGGTTTTTCTGCTGTGGAGTCTCAGAAAGCATGCAGGGCTTCAGCTGCAAAGCAAGTCTTATGAAAGCCTTAGCATAGATTGTTAACTGGGAGAAGGGAGACTAGCTTGTTAAATACAAAGCCAATTTAAAGGATGGATCGTGTCTTTGGCACATGAGAGGACAGGAAAGTTGCCAGAAACCCCAGAAAATTCTGTTCTGTGTTTGGTAGACTGCTACAACATACCTTGTTGGCATAACTGTGACTGTTTCATATGTGGGGATCTCAATAAAGTCAAAGGTGATTTCTATTGTAGAAAATTAAGTGACTGTTATTATGAGCAACTTTTATTTCATGTCTCTATCCAAAGCATTTCTGTAAATGCTAAAAAGGAACATGCTCTGTACAGAGAGCATACATAGGAATGATCTGCTTTAGGCAAATTAAATGTCCTTACTATGTTGCTGTCCTACCTCTTTGTCAAAAACCATATGAAAAGGAAGCCCATTGCAAAATGTTTTTGTGTCAATCCAGAGAGTCTTGGGATAAACAGGGTCAAACCCTCTCAGGAGTTTACCTGTGGCAAGATAAGCGTATAGATTTCAGTCACATTGCACCTCATAAGACCAGTCAGCATTACATTCTACAAGAAAGGACTCTATGTTATAATGAGACGGCCAGGTTTGAAACTCAGCAATACAAAAAGCACAGAGCAATTTACTACAGTTGGAAGAAATAGCTGTAACTAGGTTAAAAAAGCACTCTCTTAAATTCATCAGCTCAGACAATGTGACATGACAGGGAAGTATGAGGCATTCCACAGAATGGTACTTTACAGAACACTTTTCAGAAGACTGTTTACGAGACAAAAGTGACAGGTCATATTCCATGTAAGTATCTGTCATTAGTAAGCATGCTTATTATCTGCACTTCTTTTTTTTGATTGCCAGTGCCTAACTGAAAGAAGTTTAACCAGAAACATCTTGAAAAGAAGAAGAGGAAACACAAATGGTAACTTCAACATGGAGGGGTGGGGAGACTCAGCGAGGCTTACTGACTTTCTTACTGAAAAGACTCATAGCTAATGACAAGCTCACTCCGAATGTTCTCACCTTTTCCTAATGTGATTATTCCTCTTATAGTTTTCCAGTGACTTTTCTTGACAGGACAAACCGAGCCTCCTCTAATAGTATTCTCTGATTTCTCAAGATCCTGTTGAAATAAATCCAAGGGGATTTTCAAGGGTGTATTATTTTAATCGTATTTTATTGATATAATGAATCTTAACATACCTTACTGTTCAGTCGAGTATCATTTTGTTTTTCAGAGTCAGCAAGATACTGAGGTGAGAAAGAAAATTTATTTCTTTCTTTATATGGAAGTACAGGGTTTTGAGTGACGAGAAAAACAATATGCTCTTTTTTCCCAGTTCTTTCTTCTTCTTCCATTTGATTGACTATTTCCATTGAAATCTCAATGTTAAAAAAATCCAGGGCTGCTGCACCGATGATTCCTGAGAGCAAAACAAAAAACACAACATTGCCAACAGCAAAATCTTTCCATTTCCCTTTCAGCAAGCTCACAATGATATTTCACTGTTTCAGGAACTGCTTTACCAAATGAGACTGGAAGAAGAAAGTGGCCTGTAGTTACCTATGTTGTTCCTACTACCAGTGTGTTACTAGGATGAGATTATGTACATATGAGATATTTTTTAAGGTTATATTTCCGGAGTTTTTTTTATTATTTGTTTGCTTTGTCTGACAACAAATGCTTACTTTCACTAGAAAAACCTCAGAAGAATACCTGAATAATGTGACCAAATGTCATACATAGCAAAAAATACAAATTCCCAAAGCCCCAGAACTGTACAGGCTCTAAAGAGATTCTGTTAAAACAATCTATTTCAGTAGAATATGAAACAGAATTTGCAGAATATTCTAGAGTGGTGCAGAATGTTTTCAAGTAAGTCTTTCATGAAGATGCAATATCTGTCTTCTCATTTCTTCTTAGCTACTAAGTGAAATACTGGACAAAATGAAAATTCCAAGTAACTGTATTTCGAGAGGAATATGAAATGAATTTTGATACGGAGTGGTGGGGGGGGGGGGGGGGGAATTGATAAAAATATTTCATTTAGAAACATCTAGGAAATAAATGAATATGATTATCTCTTACATACTTGTAGATATTTAACCCTTGCATAAGAAGAATTGTGGAGATTCCCAAAGTTAAAAAATCTTAACTCTTACCATTGCTGGAGTAAGATTCAGTTTTGAGCAGGGCCCAACAGCAGATTTACAAAATTGCATGTACTGCAGGAGTACATATCTAAGGATTATACATATGCTTTCAAACTACCACTGCTATTCACTGTAATTTAAAGAATATGAATTACTGAGAATCAATCAACATCAATACAAACATGAAATTCAATTTTCCTTCCACCAAAGGAAGTCTACTGGAATTCTATAGCAGCAACAGACACATAAGGGCTGGGTTGGCATGTGCAAATCTTGTAGAAGCCAGTGGTAGCTACAAGTGATTAGGCAGGCAGGGAAATACAGAGGTCTGTTGTCTGATTAATAAACCTTACCAGGTTTGAATCTCTTGGCCAGTCTTCATCTGAGAAAAAGATCCTGAAACCTGAGAAAAGTATATCTGCAAATATATGATCAGTCCATACATATACTGCATACCAGTTGATCTGTACTCTGTATTACCTGGCACAATATGGTACAGACCTCTTCTATCTGAATAGTAATGTAAATGCATTGACCCGTCTTCATTCTTTTCTACTCTGAAAGATGGTGCATTCATCTCCTGATGAGACAAAAGAACAACTTTCAGTATCCTTCTTTGATAAGAAATATGGTGAATTTCAATTGTACAAAAGCATCCTGTGCCTTAATGAAATCAGCAGTAATATGAATAAGCTAAAATACAGAAAATTAAATACGCTCAACTGTGAAGGGTTATCTCCTATTCAGTAGAGTTAATATGCTAAATAATATCTACTTTTGAGAACTACTCAGAAAAGAATACTTTAAAAAACTTGTCCTAACATTTTGGATGAATGAGTTTTAGAACACAGTAGAGGCTCTTATGGCCTCTTTCTTCCTTACTCATTCATACCTACAACATGCTGTTCCTTGGGTTGCAAACTGTCAGAGCACACCCATACCCACACAGTAATTACTACTTGAACTTGCCTGGTAAGACAGGGACAGGTAGCTGTGTAATGCATCCAGGTTCTCTATGAACTCATACAAATTTCCACCCAGCGTTCTCAGCATGTGGTCATAACCTGAACGTTTACAAAATTCAAAGAAATACTCTCCAAACTCTCTCAGAACCATATCAGCAGGAACACCTGGCAAGATAATATCTTAATGAATACAAAAGGCCTGGAAATTCTGGTAGTGCTGTCAGATGGATTAAGAGTGAATGCAGAATGTTTGCACCATAGGAAAAGCATCCTGAAGAGCAGAGGAGGAAATCTGGGATGTAGTCTCAGGAGTGAATCTGGAGGGTTTATTTTTAAGGTGTGGTGACACATACCTAATATTTTGCAGGCTTTGTCAACAAGTTGCATTGTGATCTCATCTTTGTAAACTCCAAAAGTCAAGAAACTATCCTGAACTCCAGCCTGGAGTCTACAACAGAAGAGACAATATCCTTCTCTCAGTGGTGTAAGTATGATGACTGAATCAGCATTCATTAAACACTACTTAGCTCATCCATTCCTTAAACTCCTTCACACATTATATTGAAACACACTACTTTCAGTAATGGTTTAAGAGTGTATCTGCCTCCACACTTCTGCTAATTCACGTTAATGCATTATGACAAATTCTTTCAAGGATTAGGGCACCATACAATCACAGGATATCCCGAGTTGGAAGGAACCCATAAAGGATCATTGAGTCCAACTCCTAATGTGGAGGTACTGGAGCAATTAGTGTGTTAGCTTGTCTCCTGCTCTACTTGCTTGTTGCTCAATAGGACCACATTAGCAAGCTGTTGGGTCTCCACAGTCCTGACCAAAACTGAATTTCTATACAGGCTTCGGTGGCTATTTTTTGTGGATATCTAAGTATCATTTATATATCTTTAGCTCTTGGAAAATGCCAGAATGCTCATACAGTAATGACGAAAGCAGAAAAGATTATATATTTAGCTGTTTTCCAGAAGGTACTGGAATGAAACTGACTTCTTATTGAGAATGACAGCTCTTCTGTGTAATTACTTTCAGATTTTTGTCACAGTGAGTCTATCACACAATTGTCCGTAAGACAAAATGTCATGCTTAATTACGTAGTGTAACAAATTAATTTGAACAAATTAATACCAGAACTTTTGCTTTTGCTCTGTTACCTGCCTCTAATAACTATTTGAGATACACATCAGCTGCCATTTATCAGTAAGGAATTAGAATCTTCTGCTAAATTTGTGAACAATTTCTTTCAATACATTGCACTGCATTTATTGCAAACACCTTACCTTAATTTTTCCCATATTTCTTCACCGTACTTATCAACCACCAAAGACTTCAGGCATGTATTTATAAATCCATACTGCAAAAGCAAGTAGGAACACGGAAAAGACACACCGATTTTCCAACTGCAGCCCAAACGTGCCCTCCCACCGCATTTAAGACTCCAAATAACGTTTGACAGGCACTGCACCTCTCAGTAAAAAGCATAACCGTTATCTTGGCCTCCTACAAGCGTGAAGCGGAACGGAGCAGACGTCTCGCACGCTACTTCGCAGATGTCGCCCGGCAGCCCGCAAGCAGAACGGGCTGACCGCCCAACGACCCCACACCCGTCCGCAGCCGCCGCTCCTGCCCGCCGAGAGGCAGCCGGCCGCCCCGACCCCCTCCGTATCCCCGGGCCCGCTCACCATCGCGCCACCGCCCTCCCGGCGCCGGGCACCGCGGCACCGCCGCCCGCCGAGGCGGCCCTCCTGCCGCCCAGCGCCGCCGCCGGGGGCCGCCTCCCCTCCCGGCGCCGCCGGCCCCCGAGGCGGCCCGGGGGCGGTGGCACGGCGAGGCCCTGCCCTACTGCTTGAGGCGGCGAGGCAGGCCCGTGGCCGACAGCTTTTGGGGAAGGTGCGAGGCGGCGGGGCGTCCGTTCGCGAGGCTGTGTGCGGTGGGAGCGCCCTGCCGTGAGCTCTGTGGCACGGAGCATCGCTCCGTCGCTCTGCCCTGCAGGTGGCACATCGCGCAGCAGGTAACCTTGCACTGAGCTTTGGTGATGCCTTTTTGATGAGGACAGTCCTTTTCCTGACCTCTCTTTCCACCTCACAGCTCTCGTGGGGCTTCTCTGGTCAATCAAGCAGAGATTTTCTCAAAATCGGTCTCCAGCCAAACAGTGCCTGGAGTTGGGCTTGGGAGAAATGATAAAAGCTTGATGCATGCCTACAGCTGTGCCGCAGAGGGCTAGCTAAGCCTTCACGTAGTCCAGTGTGTACACAAAGCCCTCTGCATTTCCCAGGTAATACAAAATATTTATGTAAATGTGTGCCCGTGAGAGCTGATGCTTTTCAGCATCAGATGAGATGCAGACGGGATGCCTGTTGGCTGTGCTGAGGCACCTGTAGTGCACCACATCATGGCCCAGAGGTGGGTGCTGCCCAGCCCTTGTGCAGCTCAGCCTGAGCCCCCTTCTGCTTCTCCTGTGCACCAGTATTTTTGCTCTTACACACTCACGAAAGGGAAAAGGTGTTTTGTTTCGTTCTGTTTTCAAGAGTTGCATCCATCTGCTTGAATGGGTCTTCAAGGAAAAATGTCCAGGAGAGCTGCCCATCATCCACAGGGGCAGAAAGTCTCACCCACAGCCCCATGATCGGCAGGTGGGATCTCCTTCTGCTTCCCTGGGTGGCCCCAGGAGCCGCTGGTGGTGTCAGCACACAGCTTCCCCCATCACAGTGTGGGCACCCTTCGCTTCGCTTCACTTACCTGAAGGACAAGCTGGCTGCTCGGTCACAGTCACAAATAGGAACCACAAATAATCTGAGCACACATCTGTTATTGCCATCAGTACAAATGTAACTTGCTGTATGATTATAGATTATTTTTTTGTCTGTGCAAATTTTGCCCACATAAAAACTTGTAGCTAACGTGAGTGCAACTAAGTGACACTTGCAGTGACAAATCAAGAAGATAAAGCTGTATAAAATGAGAGATGAATGCTAAATCCTGTAAGAACTGTGTATTTCTGCTTGTTGCTTCCAATTTACATTTAAAAACTACTATTTTTATGTTTATAATACTTGAATCAGTATAGAGATTTGCAAATTAAATAAGTAAATACTTTAATATCTTTAATTTTTCTTATGGTTTGCATAACACCTAAATAAACAATCTGATTATTTTTTGTAACAAAGATAAGCAACTACCAAAAAGATTTAGAGATGCAATTCAGGAAATCTAACCAAAGTTCAAATTAATGCCTGTATAACTTGTATTGCACAAGATAATTTATACTGGAATCGAATTAATGATTGTTGCTTTAGCCCTTCCTTTGATTAGTGAATTGATTCTGTTATTTTTTTCCAGGTTTATTTGGCATTATGGGAGAAAATTGGAGGAAGACCTTTCAAGCCATACTGCTCGTAAGCAGGTCGTTGGTGGCCCTTTGCAGTCCACAGCCACGATGTGTCCTCATCACCTTTCCCATCTCTAGCTGAACTATGGAAGCCATCCAAGTAAGAGAACATAAAGCAAAATAGAAGGTTTACAATATTCTTCTGCCGTGATTTTTTTATTATTTGTTATTTGTTATTCTTTTGGCACGGATCTTTTCGTAATCAGTACTACAATTCATAAAATATTTAAGAGACAGAACACCCTATGTGCTTCTGAATCTCAGCCCACTCTGTGTCAAATGAAGACAACAGTACTCCCTTTCTCAATCTGTTTGTGAACATAATCGCTCCTGGTGTGGTGTATTCAAGTTTCTCAGTGTATACTGACACATGCTGACCCACCGTAGTGGCCTGGAGCAAAAGGCCACCTGCTTTGACAAGTAAATGCAAAGGATATGCAAAGGAGAGGTTGGAGTAAGATGCTTTGGTTTCAAAGGGTCTCTTGCCTCCCAGACCAACTAGAGCAAATGGAGATAAGTTCAGACAGAATTGGACAGTGTTATTTTCCTCTGCGACTGATCCTTGTCTGAGGACATGGGATGCCTCAGTTTGGGAAGTCCTCAGTGGTCTTCACAAATGCACATCTTTTCCTTTCCATAAGCACCAAAGTGCCCAATGCTGATGGGCTGACTGGGTTAAGTACAGATCAAGTGTACCTGTCCTGTACAAATTGCTAAATGTGATGTGTCTGGAAGCCAAACAGCAGCCCAAGTTCTGCAACCCCTGTAAAGCTCTGCAGTCTTCCTGACAGTCTGTGAGTGCTTGTATCTTATGTTTCTTCTGCCTTTGTGTTGAAAAGTCAGTTAATTCAGAAATGGGCTGCTGTGGCCTTGCCAAAAAGATATTCATCCATACCTGACAAAATCAAAAGGCAATTTTCCCTGGCCTTTTGTTGTACTTCTACCCAGCTAGTAATAAGCAGCATCCTTGGGCACAGGTAGTTCAGCAAAATAAATGGGCTGACTGCAAGAACTGTATATGCTTTTTTCTTCAATTAGATGAGAAGTGAAGGTAGGCAATATAGCTGTTTATAAATTCTGGTTGCAGACTTGGAGAATGTAGTCACTGACTTTCTTAGTCTGTGTATGCAAGGCCATCCTCCTTTTTACTACTTTTTCTTTCTGTCGTGCAATTATTAGCTACAGTGAAGAGCCATATGTGAATAGCCATGTGTAAGGACTGCTGTAACCATCTGAGATCACATTCTAAACATTACAGTCTGAGCTCAGAATATCACCACAATAACAGAATACTTTCTCCAAGTGGTTGCCAGCAATCTCCGTCTCTAAAGATCCCCAGTACACTGTTCTTTTTAGCATCCTTACTTTAAAGTTAGCCTCACATTCGTTGTTGAGATATCATGTGTTCATATTAGTCTAGACAGCCTGCAGTGACTTATTAGTGACTTGAAGAGAAAAGGAATCTGTCCTTTGACCAAAAGAGACCAAAAGAGAAGTCATATAAATATGTATTGGTAGGCTTCCAGTACTTCGTGCTACCAAACCATGAAGACAGCAGATGTAGAATCTCGATTACAAATAAAAATAAACATAGAACATGTGAGATCCTGCATTGTTTGCTTGGCTCTATTTTTGATAGATGTATTTAAGAACCCCAACAGTTATATATGAATTCTTAGTAAAGACCCGAGGCAAAATTTAAATGTCATCAATGTAGGCTAACTGAACTTCAGTGAAATTGTACTAGTGCAGGCCTTACCTAAAGAAGGCTTTCAAAAACCCACCTCCTCTGGTTAACTGTTAAGCTGAGGTGGAGATGTAAGACTGTGTCAATAGTATTTAAATCAGTTTTGCAAAACTGTCAAGAAAAGTTACCAGCTCAGATCCAAAACCTATTCACAAGTGCCCTTTAACACACTGAAAGGGAGGGAATTTAAGGAATGAATGATTTGTTCACAGAGCTCGATAGCCTTTGGCATCATTCCCTTTCCCTCGTCTTTCCATGTATGCTGCCCATGTAGTTAATCTCTTCCTGTGCTTGAATTGCTCTGTATTCCCCTGGCATTTCCCTTCCTGGGCATTATTAATTTCTGAGCCTGGGGAAATCAGGACTGCATCAATGAAAATATGTGTAATACAAAGGAGAAACAAACCCTGTGTTTACATTCACTTCACAAAACTTTCTATTTAAAGTCTTTGTGCACGTCCCCTGGGTATTTTCTTTAGCCTGTAGCTTGTATCACTTCCTACCTTTGACAGTAGGTATCCAATGTCTTTGTTTTCCAAATAGAAAATAGCTCATTACTGGTATTTTGGCTTCTGATTGCTGGTTAATGGAATTTGTTCCAGCTTTAGCATCATCGCAATAAGCTACAAAGAATCATTTGTCATGATTGCATGGGCCAGGCTCATTTCTGCTGTAGCTCACAGACAGCATGATTATCCAGGAGACTAGAAGAATGCAGTAAAGAATAATGCAAAAATGGATAAAAGCCAAGGCTCATCAATCTTTGGTGCTGTGGTATTACATCTGTATTGTACTCAAAGCCATGCAGTTTAACATATTAGCATATGAAGCTGTCTGATTGCTTTCTGGGGTCTTGTTCTTTTGGAAAAGTAACTACAGATTTCAAGGTACTTGGGTCAAATGAAGAAATAGTTTTATACTATCTGGCACAGGCTGTGCTGTTAAGCAAGGTTGTATTTGCAGAGTCTGTAGTATATTTCTCTTCCATCAGCTGTCCTGCCCTGTGCTTTAAAAATAAGGGTAGGGTACTGTTGATGTCACCTATAATCAGCCATGTAATAAAAGTCTCCAAGGACGCAGCTCAAAAACCCAAAGTAATTCTGCAACATATCCCCAGCAATGTTAAAGTGACAATAACAGATAAAATCAGATATGTGCAATGTATGCAGCTTGGCTCAGCCCATCCCGTGGCCACCCCCTGCCCCACACCATCATGGCAGCAGTTCTTCCTGGCTGAGAGGCCTGGCCCAGCCAGAGGGCACACACCTCACTCAGCAAGAACCAAACATCAGTGTCACTGGCACTATCTAGGCTGAAACCAGGGCACGGGGAGGGTGCAGTGCAGTGCTAGCTCAAGTCATGGCAAATAATTTTATGCACTTTTTTACATTGCCTAAGCAATAGTCCTGTGAACAGCCCCTTCTCTGGGGAGGGCCCAGGGCACATGGCATCCCAGGGCAACATGAGAGAAGCGCCTTTGGTTAGCTTTGAGAAGGCTCAGGGAGGATCTGAGCATTGACTGCAGCTGCCTGCTGGGGCCATGGAAGATGAAACCTGTTTTTTTCTGATAGTTGCTCAAGTGGTAGAGGAGCGAGAGGCATTAGGTTCATGCTGAAGAATGTACAACTCAGGCCAAAGGAAAAGCCTGCCACCATGAGGGTGCTCAAACTCATAATACTTGACTAATACTTGATATTGTAAGAAACTACTAACTTACCTTTAGAAGGGATAATTCATCTAAACTCCATTGTGTTGTATTAGATACACACAGGTTTTGTCCTTAAGAGGTGACTCAGGTGTCCTGTGTCATTGGTCTGAGACAAACCTGCAACTGTTAAATTGCAAATCTTATTTACTAAACTGATGGTTTTACTTTCCTCTTGTCTGAGTTCTGCCCCAGTCACCATCACATCCAGCCTTATTTCAAATTGAAAGCCTCTCTCATCTAGTGAACTCTCTCCTTGGCTACCCTTTCCCTTGAGACACCTTTCACAGATACTTTCTTGGTACTTCATATAACATTCAGCCTCCTTCCTTTTTTTTCTCCTCCTGGTAATATTTTGCAATAAAATCATATATAACATACCTACATTTCTCATGTCATGATTAAGAAATATGTTTGCTCAAATTTTCTGGGATAGAACTTACAGCATGAGAAAAGCTTACAGGTTATTTTTGCCTGAAAAATACTTGGATCAATTCTATGAGAAGGTGAAGTTTGCTATCCCTTTTAGCTGATAGCTTTAGGGGGGCACAGGCTTGGTTTTCAGAAAATTACAGCTCCCATGATCCCCAGAAAGAATTGGGCCTGAGCTTTGACAGCATTGCATTTTAGGAAAATGGGAAGGTACACAAAGGTTTTCCTCACTTAAGCAAGACAGGTAAAATTGATAAGTTAATGGAGAGTGGTAAATGCTAATGGAAAATCCTGGTGGAAATCTGTGATGATGATAGGAGAGGACCAAAAGGCAGAGAGGGGTGGCTAAGGGGTTCTAAGGAAACAGTGGCTTTGTTATGTAGAAAGGCTATTAGCCACGAGTTTTTAAATGTTCAAGCGAGGATGGCTAAGATGCTAGAAGGAAGTAAGTTTTAAGGACAAAATTTAGCTTCTAGTGATGTGCAAAAGAATGCTGTGGGAAAAGGAAGATTGAAAGAATAAAATGCTTGTGTCCTTGTGCAGTGTGTGCCAGTGGGTCCTTTAAAGTATGCTGGGATGAGACTTCTGTTCATCCTGTAAAGGGAGGGGGAGGTGGTAAGTGTCGGTTGGTTGTTATGGCACTTTTATTTGTTACAAGGGATAAGGGCTTACCTGAAGAATTCGTGACCTGCCTGACTGCAGCAGGGTGAGTTGGTAGGATAAGAAACTCAGATATAGACTAGCTGATAGCAAGTAGAGGCACTGCAACTTAGCTTTACGTTTTCTGTCTCCACCTAGAACTGTAATCTCCTTTTTGATCTCTCTCTTTTGAAACTGTAGGTGTTGGTGATGATCTAACTAGCACCTGACTCTCCAACCATCTGTCTGGGAGGACTGAGTAGGGATGAGTGAGCTGTGCTCTGTGATGGGCGTGTGGCTGTTCCACTGGTGGGTCCTGATGGAGGATTACTTACAATTTCCTTAATTTTCCTTTCATTCCTGAAATACCCCCTGCATCCAATCAGTGATAAATGAACTTGAAAGCTACAGTCTGTCAAGATGATGTGGAGAGTAGAGAAAGGAAAGCCCTATATTACCAAGAAGTCAAGAGGACGGGTCTTTCTGATGCACTTTCTGAAGTTGTGCTGCCTAGCTTTATGTATCTCTACCCAATGAGTTCAGATCATAATGCAAGTAGGTCCTCCATTATGGGCCCAAAACAGAATAAATATAGCCAGAATAAATACAATTAGATGTTTGAAAAGATTCACCACAGAGTTTAAATTGTTGGCCCAACTTCTGTTGTGGCTGATTACACCAATCCTCAGTAACAGGAAGTACCTTTTGCAATGGTAAAAAGAAAAAAAGAAGATTAATCTTAGTCGTCCAGACTACCTCCTGAAAATGCACTGTACCATTTTGGTCTGTGTAGGACATGCTGTTTCTATCCAAAACCTCCTGGGGTAATTCAGGGACAATAGCAGACTTTGTTCTGATTTTGGATTTGTGCTCAGTTTTGCTCTGATTTGGATGGTAAACATACAACTGATACTTTTAATTCTAATGTGGAGCTTTACATATTTCAGATTTTCAGCAATTCCCCTAATGACTGATTTTTCCTTTGATAATTACTTTTGCCAAACGTAATGTTTTGAAACCTAACTCGGACCATCTTGATTTCAGCAAAAATAATTCCATGTAGTTGCTCTTAGGAGGTGGGTAGGGATTGAATGTCTCTCTTTTATTTTAAAATGAGTAATTTGTTGAAAGGCTGTTTTGTTTAGAGTAAGAATTTGTATTTGCACCCCTCTGTAGTGCAGTTGAACTAGTCCTGCCCCATCCGGATGAAGCGGTTTAGTTGAAGCAACAAAGAACTTGACAAAGATTGTGAAAGCTGTCCAAGAAGCAAGATAAATAGCTGGTGCTCAGCTCCAGGATCAGAACCAACCAGTCAGCGTGTGCACCTCATGCTTCTGTGCAGATTTGTTATCTGCTTAGAAATCCCATTGTCCTCATGACAGACAGAGCAGAAATCTGCCCAAATGTGGGGAGTTCATTGGGCTTTAGAAAAATCTCTCACAAGTGCAGCTGCCCCCTTGCTGCAGTGTACTGTCCTGCTTTGCTCATCATCCCGACCAGGACTGCTACACTTAGTGCTGAAAGCAAGAGAAATCCAAGCTGTGGGCTTTCCTGGACAGGGGACAAAAGCTACTCTGAGATATGGCTGTGGAATTAGTGAAGTGGGATGAAGCAGCTATGCATATGTAAAACAGGAGCTGTACTGTAATACAAATGACAATTCAGAGGAGCAATGCTATCTTTGGCTGCATGGAATAATATGGAGATGACAGCAAAGGCATTGTAATTTGTTTGTGTGGACAGAAAGCATGCTGTAATTTGTGTGCATGTAATTGTTTCCAAGCGTGCAGGATTGTACATCTTTTTGAGTAATTTTGCCTCTTTACTGCCTGCACAGCAGTGCCTGAAGCCCCTCGGTGGCTCTGTATGCTCCTTTGTTGCTGCTTGGCGAGTTTCCCCCTTTCTTTTCTCCTTTTTCCCTACTTTGATAGAATAGCATTCTGGGAAAGGGGATGCCTGCTATTTATAAAGCACTGCAATGCAAACAAATCAGCTCCAAATGAACCTTGACTGGGAAAATCTGAGCTACACACTGTGCATTATACGCGAGCAGCTAGAAATCATTGCCAGGCAGGTGAGGAGCCCTAAGTTCCAGGTATCTTTTCAGTCCTTTACCAATGACTTCCCAATAGAAACGCTTATGATAAATTGGTTAAAACTAGACTGTTAATTTGTTTTAAAATGTTTATTTATTTCTGCTTGATGGGCCTGTGCTCTGTTTAAAGTAATCATCAGTTACTAGACTGAGCTGTACCATGTCTTCAAAGCCTTGTAAAAGTGATACTTGTAAGGTAGGTAAATGGTGTTGCCTACATTTTCCTAAGGGAAAACAGAAAAGTAGAGCAGTGTACAGTGAGGCTGTAGGGGAGATGATTCAGCATACAGCTCTGGTGCTCCAAGTCAACAGATACGTACTCTGGATCTTGTTTTGTTAGCTGAAATAAACTAGTAGGGATGTAAAACTGGAGGGATGCGAGTTCATTACTGAGAAACAGAATCATTAACAGCTAATTGAGAGGAGGCTAGCTCCAACTTGTCCAGCTGTTCTCTCCCAACAGCTTGTCTGATGGTGTAATACATTAAAAACAATAGTAATCCTGCTGTCCAGTAACGTGTATAGGCTAGTTATTATAATCTTAACTACAGCTGAAAGTAGAAACTCAGGTAAAGCCAACCCCAGTCTGTAGCAACAATTCTTTCAAAGGATTGGTCATTAATACAACACTCTCTGCATTGCATTGGTTTCCTTTGCTTACCAGATTTCCTTTGCTGCCTCTAAGCCAATAGTTTCATTCCTCATTTTATCCTGTGGAAGCATTCAGATGCCAAAATCCATAATGGAGTTTCAGGCATGCAACTTGCTGGGGCGTCTTAGTGCAATAAGGCAGTATGTCTTCTCTCCCCTCGTGTTTAAGTATGGGCATTGAAGGTTTCATTGCCTGCTTCCAAACCTAAAGTGAAGGAGTTATTAAACAGGTTTGAGGCCACTTTTCTAATACAGACTAACATCCTCAGTTATATGGCTTGGTTCCTTCTCCTTGAGGGTTAGGAGAGGGACTTGCAGTGGAGTATTCTGACTCCAGATCAATGCCTGTTCCTGAGCAGCAGGCTGCTGCCACAGAGCAGGGTGCCCAGCTCTGTGCTGCTCTGACAAACACTGTGTATTAGGTAACTGAACAAGCTGTCCTGCATTCAGGATTATTCATATCACCGTGACATTTTCTTGAGTACTGCAAGCACAACACTTGCGCAACACTTTAACAAGGGGAAAATGAGGTAGGATTGCTAGAACATCTTTCCAGCACCTGAAAACTACACGGTCAAATTAACCCCGAAAAATCCTTCAAATCCATACCTGTCACTAAATTATAATTAAGATATGGGATTAGCCAACAGAGCTTTTGATTCATAGAGCTAGCAGTGTTGAGCATGAGGAAAATAATAGATTTTATTGGGTAATTTGTGTGTTTGGACGCACAGTCCTTCAAGCCAAGTCATTCCTATGGCCCTGAGAAATCCCTGAATGAAAATTCTGCTGTTGCCACGAGTCGTCATTAAAACAGAGAGCAAAATCCTCTGCATTTCACCTACCACATAATACCAAAGAGAAAATACTGTGAGGAAAATTCTGCTCTAATGCTTAAATTTCTGTCATCTGAAGAGAGGCACCATTTTTCCTTACTGCTGTAGAAAGGAGACTTGAGCTCTGAAGCTCTACCTCCAGCTTGGCCCCATGCAAGCAGGCCTGAAAAGCACAGTAAGTTTTAATTAAATGTTTAAGTTTCAAGTTTAAAAGGCCTTCACAAATAAGCCTTGGTAATACATATGTTATTATGAATGATGAGGTGTATCTTAAAATATGTATTGTTGTTAAGCAAACTAAGGCTACTGAGAATAAATATATGTGCATGTATGTGTGTATATAAATATGTGCACATAAATATGCATATTTTTTTAAAGGAAGACGTCTGGTGCAAGTAACAACTATAGAGCAGTGACAGCAGCCTGCCTTGCCTGGTCTGTTCAGCACCGTGACGGTTTCAAAGACCTTGATGTCTGACACAGCTGCACACAGAGGAAGTCACAGAAGTAGATGCAAAGAGTTTTGATCAGAAGGGAAAGTCCAAAAAATATTTTCACAAGCTAATGCTAACACATGCATAAAGAGC
The DNA here is from genome assembly GCF_019238085.1 of Lagopus leucura. NCBI lineage: Eukaryota > Metazoa > Chordata > Aves > Galliformes > Phasianidae > Lagopus > Lagopus leucura. The sequence continues at coordinate 7,364,695 of NW_024962274.1, forward strand.
TTGGTATAACTACATAAGAAAATGGTTGGTATGGTATAGACTTCTCTGCAGGGGAAGATGGCTGGTATTCCTTTTTTGATACGAATATCTAGGAAAAAAAGGAAAAATGTAAAACGACATGAAGAAAGAGTTCAAGTGTTTTAGGCTCTATTGAATTATGACTAGAAAATCTTGGACATCTTGATGGTAAAAAAGCATTTCTGTACTGTTTCTGTTAACCTTTCTAAGACAGGAGCTCGAGCTTCTGTCTGAGAAGAATCTTACCACTGAAGTATATTAAAACTGGATGGGTATATTCTGAGCAAGGCACTGTTCAGAGTTTTGCAGAATGTCTGAGGTATTTTCTGAACAAGCTGTGGGCAAGGGCTCGTAGGATGGCGTCTGTATTTATTTTTCTTCCTGTTGCTGATCTGTCTGTATGTGGAGCACTATAGTAATATGTGGCTTTTCAACAGCACTTCCACCAAAGGAAGAGAGGCAAGCTCCTCTTCACTCTCACCTTTGAATAGGAAGAAGTACCAGAGTGAATTGACTGAGGTCTAAGCAGCCTCTCACCACTGGCAGGGGACAGGAGCATATCAACATCATGCCAAGTGGTGGCAAATCAGAGTTATCCAGCATGTCCTGTCACGTACTTCTACAGCTGGTGTAGGACTGAATGCCAAAGCATAAAAGCACCAAATATGAAGATTTAGGGAGCCAGTGAATCAGCATGTCCTTCTGAACTTAGAGAAGCAGTTTTCTAGCGTAGGCTTATGTATCACCCCATAAGGTTTAGCAGGAGATTCATAGAAGCCTGGAAGACTGTTAATATTAGAAAGAATTGCATCTATTTAACTATGTCATTTTTTTTCATCTCTTTAGCCCCCTTTGGAACCAACCTCGCTTTCTAGCAAGGTTTAGGAATTTGGCAGATGGTTTGAAGAGCTGGACTTTGAAGTTCCTCTCTTCTTTATGGGTTCTTTCTTACAAATACTATGAAGCAAGTCTGGAATATCATCGTACTCCTTACAGACATGTACATTTTTTCTTGTCAGTAAACAACATACATTACTGTTTAATAAGACCAGCATTATATTTACTGGACCACAGCGTACAATGAAACACCCCAGTTCCTGCATATGGTGCACACTTATGTTACGGAAAACTGCAATAAACAAGTCATTTTTAGTCATTTCTCCCTCTTTCAGAAAAGAGCTCATTTATCTGTTGTTTTCTTACTCATAGTGAAGAACTGTTTGGAATGTGTTATTAACGATAATGGATGCATTTGAGAAAAGGCTTTTTTGGACTTCTGTTCACTAGAATAATTTCCTGAAGAAGTTAGAGGAGTCCCAAAGTGTAAAAGCAAATCTAAAAATCAAACAAAACAAAACAAAAAACATATCAATATTCTTGAGTGAAAATCTACAATAAAATTAAGCAGAGAATTTAGTTACAAAATTCTCTAGATGTGTTTCTTGAAAGACAACTGTGCCAGCATGATGCTGATGGGACTTGTGCAACGATCCTTAGGCCTTTCCACTCTGATAAAAAAATCTTCCCAACTCCCAGTATTCCAGCTGGCTCAGAGATGGAGAGAGGGATGTCTTCAGAGATCTCTGGGATGTGTTCAAAAATGCATGTAAGTATATATGTCTTTGGTACTTTTCCAGCTGCTCGCTTAAACTTGACTGTGTATTGAGCACTAGGTGTGAAAGAAATATACTTGTCTTTAAAGCTAGCTAGAAAAGGATTTTTGTTTGTTTAATTTAGAAGTTGGCATTCTGCCTCATACTTTTTCTTGTTGCTAATAGCAGGTAATTTCAATCTCTGTCAGGTCCTGAGAACTGCTACAGGAACTGAGTGCGCAAGAGAAAAGGATTTACACCTTTTCATTTGGCTGACATCAAGTAATTTGGCAGCAAAAAAAATCTTTGGCACTCCTGGTTTTAAGAAATTTGCAAACCAAGCAGGCTTTGCTGAGCTGTTGTTCAGTGTCTAAGAATTCCTAAATTGCAGGATTTCAGCAGTGAAATGGCTACAATAGGAACATCTATTATTTCTGAAACACTGTGGGACCACCTTGGAATTTTCTTGCCGTTATTTTCCTGAACAATCTGGTGCTGGAGACTAAGCTTGCAGTTAACATTTATGCCGTGTGTTTTTCATTTATGCATATGTTTGTCAAATTCCTTTTCTGCTAAGATGCCTACTTGGCTTAAAAAATAGCAAAATAAGATGGGAAATCTTTGAGGAGGAGAATTCACGGATGTCTTCAGTAAAGCAAACCGAGGCCTGAGGGAGCCTGGGAGAGCCCAGCTGCTGGTGCCCACGGTTCCATCTGGGTACTGCTCCTGGCAGGCACCAGCACCAAGCCTGCACTTCCTAACCACACATAGTACATTCTGTGACTCAGGGAGTGCAGGCTGGAGCCCTAGTGACAAACATCCTCCATCACAGGCAAATGAATAGAAGGTATTTCTAATATATGTGAATACACAAAGGCATCCTGCATATTGGAGATGTCAGAGATGTCTGTTATGATGACTTCCAAAGCAAACTTGAAGGAAATGTTAAGTAATGTTGATGAAAAAGTGAAATTGCATCATTTTGAAAATCCCAATATATTATGATTATTTCATAATTTTCACGTTCTTTAATACTAAAATCCTGAAGCCAATAGAAAGTAATGAATCATGTAACTGAATCTATATTATTGGTTGGCAAAGGTCTCTGCTGATAGCACACGCTCGTCTGTAACTGTTATAACTCATCATTTAGAAGAGCCAGAAAAATAGAAAAGGAGATTAAAGGCAAGTAACTTGTAGAATTCTGTATTCCTCCACCCCCAGTTAGACATAGCAGGATCATTTTGAACTGAAAAGGAGATTATTATATTTCAAAAATCATTCTTATTGTCTTACATTGTCTTAAATTTACTACTAGTATTCTCTATCAATATTAAAAGAGAGGCATTTTATAAATTCATATCATTTTACTATGGTACCAATTTTGCTATTTGTTTAAATTTAGCAGATCATAAATATGTGCAATACAAATGATTTTCAGGAGTGCTGGGTGCAACCTGTATGCCTCATTTGAAGAATATTTCTTGGCTTATGCTATATGGGCAGAATCTGCAAACTCTTTAAAAGCATTTTAAATCTAAGTAGTGACTTTAATAATGACATGAATAAAATAACCTCTAGCCAGGTAAGTGGAGCCAAGTATGCATTGAGGTCTGGCCACAACAGATTTCAGTCCTCAGAAAGAATTTAGGTCAGAAAGAGATGCTAAGAAATTGACTGCCATTCCGAGTACCACTGCAAAACTTATTACTGTTGTCCAAATATCTTTTCAGCACATCAGGCTTGGATAAAGTACATTAGTAACAAACCTTAGTTGATATACACTACATTTCTATTGGGAAGATTTTGCTAGACGTAGTATGCCTATCTTGATACTGCAGTCATGCATAGATGTAGATTTGCACTCTAGTGTATATAGTTCTTCATCCTATTTTGTTTTTTCTGTCCTTTGTCTTCTAATTACCTTTGAGTATATCTTTTACCAGGCATTGTCATACTATGTCCTCTCACCAAGACAGTGTTTATTTCGGTATTTCCTGAAGGTAAAACAAATACCTCGTTGACATCAAAAGCTTATCCTTAATTGCATTCCATGGCATGACTGGTTAGAGAGATGGGCTGCTTTAGGACTCTTTTCAGACTGAAAATCTGAGAACCACAATCTTAGTCCTGCAAACACACCTTCCTTCCTGCCACACCTTCCCTGTAACCTACCTTATCAACATCATTTACAAACTTGTTCACATGAAAAGGCTGTCTATAATTTTTTGTGCTTGTCTGGTGCTGGCTATGAAAATTGTTAGTTGGCCCTTAGATAATAGTCTAGTAAAGATATTACAAATAATTGTCTGCTTTGAAGAAGAATAGTGTCTAAATTTATTGTCATTATATAAAATCCATTAAACAGGTCACTATTTGCATTGAACTCAAGCTTGAAGTTGAATTGAAAGCTGTGTAAAGGCTGAAGGACAGTTGTGATTTTCAGGGATGTTTATTATGCAGAACTGAAAAACCAGACAGTTGCATTGGGCAGCCAACCTAAGGACTTAAGAGATCACTTGTGAGTATTCAGTTTGCAAGCCTCTTTGACTTTGAAAGCCTTGCTCCCTCGCCCTCTAGTTCTGCATTTTCACCATAGCTGAGCTACCTACCACCTGCACAGCTCTGCCAAAAATGTGTGTGTGTCCAGGGAATAAGTGCACAATACTCTGCTTCAGGCAAGGTCAGCTGGGTTAGTTCAAAGAACTGACAAATGTGGGCTTGTGCCCAGCAGCGTGCTTTGTCCAGGGCAGATTTGGGAAAGAGCAGCATAATTCCAGCCTGCAGAGCTGCAAAAAGAGGCCTGATTTCCAGGAGTGACAATTCCAGTCCCAGGATCGTTAGCCTGCAGAGCCAGGTCTGGAAGAGGATGTTTACTGGCAGCCCTGAAAATAATGAGTATTTTCTGAGGCTACAGTCATGTGGCCATTGTAGAGATGGCCTCGTGGAGTTCAAAGACGTGCGTTCCCATCCTTAAAATGGAAATTACCCTCTTCCTGGTATAGCTCAGGTGTCCAAAACAAATCACCTGGGCACTCACTCCTCACGTGTTTCAAAGGCAACAGGATCAGTGAGTACCATCTTCACTGTTCAATAGGGCTGGCTGAATGGCTGCTGTGATGAAATGTCTGCCTGTCATCTCTTACACAGGCCCAGCTGCTTCTCCAGTACATAGGTGAACCTAGACTAAAGATCATTCACCTTGCTACCTAAGGCTTTGTGTGGCAGTGCAAAGGATCTGGAAAGAATACAAACTGCATCTGAGTAGACACTTAGCTGTGATTAAGTAACTTTTAAAACAATGCACGTGTTTAAGAGGAGAAAATTTCCATGTGAGAAACCTAGAGTTTATACCAGAGTGTGAAATGGCCACAAACATACAGGCATTTCAAGAATGCAGGCCGACCAAGTCTGTCACTTAACTAACAGGAAGCATCAGTGTAGCTGAGGCATGAAAGTTGGTACTGGCCAGAAGCATGGTAATCTCTGGCAAGCATGACTGCCAAAACGTGATAACAGGCTTTCCTCTCAACTCTCAAAGCAACTTCCTTCACTCCCAAGGAAACTGAGCTGGCACTAAGTTCCCACAAGAAGCAGATCTGCCAGGCACCTGGAGAAGTGTCCCTGCTGGCACTGTGTGCCACTGAGCAGCTGAACAGCCTACCTGCTGCCTATTCAGGGCCTACCCACTGCCTGCCTGCCTGCTGCAGGTGGGCTGCTGTGATGGTACAGCTGATGGGAGCACCTTGGTGATCAGAGCTCCTGCTATGCAGAAAGCAGCTCAGTCCATCCTGACAAAACTTGCTCTGTTTGGATTCTGGCTTGCTATTCAGCAAGATACCAAGCTTCAGCTGACAGGGTGAATAAGGATCTGTCACATCCCTTGGTAAATGGTTTTAAGGAATAATTACCTTCAGTGCTGAAATGATTTTAATCTAGCTTCAGTGTCCAATCATTTTGTCTTGCAGTCTTTTCCTAATTGATTTCAATGGCAGCACTCACAGAAGCCACTTTCCCTGCAGGTGTTTGATGCACCAGGATGATTCCTCTCTTAACCTTGGAGTCTTGGTGCATGATGGTGCTACAGTGTGATCTCTTATTTCCACCTGGGGTGGAGCACAGTGCTTATTTGTCTCCTAACAAACACATTTTCTCAGAAAATTAGCCTCCAGTAGTTTGAAGCATCTGCCTCTTTCTGGCCATTTTCTGACACATTGTATACACATTTGTTCCTCTCTGACATTGCATTACCAGGTAGGAAAATGTCTGCACCTGAACCACTTGTTTTACCACCATTGCAGCTTTCCCTATTGGTTGCAACAGCTGAAGCATTGACATTTTTTATTTTGTGTGTGTGTAATGTGAGCACACAGGTCTTGTTCTGACCAAACCACACTGCCTGTATAAACTCTCTACTGACAGTGAGGCTCAAAGCTAGAAAATGGAACTAGCACAAGAGTCTGCCATTTCTCAGTGTGGTAGTAGCAGAGCAGCAAGGATGCCAGGCTTTCACACAGTCACACTGCACTTCTGCAGTCTTTGTTTGACAGAGACCAAGGCTGAGTACAAGAGAAACAGTCTGTACAGTAATTGCAGCAGCTGCTGCTGTAGGAGAAGCTGTAGTGCTGGGAATTACAGGCCATCAGTCTTCCAGGGTATTTTGCAGTCATCTTGTGCAAGATGACAGTCACAGGCATGCATTACAGGCATAAGTTTGCACTTGAACAGAGACTTGAATCAGTCTGTTAAGGACTTCATTATTATTCCATGTACTATTCCATCAACCTTGAAGTGGGTCAGGTACTGCAAGGGAAGCCAGCACTGGTTGCACAGCATTAATTTTTGTTATTATGTACATTGTCTGGTTAGACCTGTTTCTGAAATGTGCCACTACACGACGCACTCATTGCAGCAGCCTCAGCACATCTCCTGCCAGGCTCTGTATGCAGAGCACAGGCAGCCTGCTTGCACCAACCAGAGCCAGCAAGGCTCAGACAAGGAGTGGGGCTGTGGGATGGGCACACCAGCAGGGCTTCTGTCTGCTGAGTCAGGTTGCTGATGGATAGAGCAGGGCTTGGACAGTGCCACAGAGTCTCATTTCCTTCCTGCTTGTGAGAATGTTTGGAAGTATTTCAGACTGTTTTGATTTTGGAACTGTTGAGCTGTTTATGCTGTCATATTTTAATGTTTATTTGTGGTATCATTCAAATGCAACAGAAATTTTGTTTAAACACAGCCTAGTCAAAAGTTGTAAGGAATGAGCAAGCAAAACAAGCTTTTGCTGCCTGTCTTCCTTTTGCACAGCTCAGACTGCACACCACAGGTGGAAGCATCAGCTAGCTGTGGGTTGGGGACTGGGCCAACACAGCTCCTGTGCGCACAAAGTTAGTCAGCAAGACATTATTGTGATCTGCAGAGGAACAGAGACAGGACACTAAAAGCATACATTTACCTGGTTGTCCTGAGCTTTGTTGTTCTTTCAGTGATTTTGAATAAGATTCTGCATTTGGCAGAACTACTTCTGGCAGAATTCACCACACACTCAATTCAAATCTGCCCTGTGCTTCACTCTTTGGATGCCTCTTTTGCTGGTGCCTATCTCTGTGGAATTAAAAATATATACATTTTTTCTTAGGTTGTAGAAGTTGTGATAAAAAGAATGATTTTTTTTTAATTGTATCACCCAATGGGGAAGATAAGGAAAGTGAAGAGACTATTTTATAGTTATGGTTACTGCATCACATATTCATACAAATCTGAAAGCAGATATCACATGCAAAGTGTGCAGTCATGTACAGAAAAAAAAAACCAAAAAAAAAAAACCAAAAAAAACCAACAGCCCTCCCCCAATTCTGGCTTTAAAGAGAACACACTTGCTGTATTTCCCACAACATGCAAAAGCTGTTTTGTTCCTTTTTTTTCTGCAATGGGACCTTACAGAAAGAGGTCAAACCCTAAAACATCTGCCCCTGTATTTGCAGTGAGCCATTTGGGCTCTCTGTGGAGCAGGACTGGGTCATTCTGTTTCCTGCTGCAATGTAAATCTTTTTTTTTTTTTTTTTCTCCTTGTTTATTTTAATAGTCAAATATTGCTGACAGTTGTAGGAGTAAGGGGAATTGTGCATGTATGATTCCTTGAAAGTGATATTTACTTCCAAAACATCCTGACTTCGGTGGAGCACAATCAAGCCTTAATGAGAAAAAGATCACAATGTGAAATACATAGCATTCCCTCAGATGTACAGAGAATATTTTTCTGTATCTTAAACAAAAGCCATGCCCTTGTTTTAAAGTCCTCATTATGAGAAGGTAAATTAAGATTGATTCTCATGTAATGCGCTCCTCACCTTTCTTCCAAAATTTCTACTGCTCTTCGCATGACTAAGGTGAGTGCTGAATCAGATTATAAAGATAGAATTTAAGTAATTAAAGATTTGTGCCACCTTCAAGATAAACATGTCAATGAGAAGGGTCATCCTTGCCATGCTATGGAAAGATGGTGACATCTTATTAAGGTGAAGATATTTAGTGATATCAGTGATATCTAAAAGCAGAGAAGGACTGATATGACCTCAGGAAAAAAAAAAGAAAAAAAAGAGTAAATGGCTGCTTTACTGATTTCTTCTCTGTTCCATATAAGTCGTTCTGAGGGCCCTTATACCTCATAGTTGTATGTGGTTGACACTAGCAGAAAATGTGTGTAAGGCTGTTGTAACACAAAAACCCTGAACTTTCAAGAAGCGAGCCCATTCCTCCCCACACAAACCGTTACTTGGCTGCAGGAATAACAAGACACAGAAGATCTGCAGGCAAGATAGCTGAGATGATCTGTTTAAGCAATAGGGCGGCTACTTCTTCCTATGTTAATGTCTTCCACCCATCTGTCTTGTTTCTGGCTTTGACCTACCAAGAATTAACATTATAAGCACTTAATGAACCTCTAAATTAGTCATCTGTGTAAGCTTAAAGCCTTAACTTTTAGCTAAACTTCATTTTGTACACTATGAATGGAAGTAGAAGCTTTGTACTACAAAAGTTGCTTCCACCCTGTGCAGTCAGAGAAGACCTCAGACACGAAGGAAAGAGGTGTGGGTGGATTTCTATACAGCACATATCCCCCCTGGATCATAAATCCACACAAAAACAAGTCTCTTGCAATTTCAGCTTTTAATAATAAGGTTAGCACTAGCAATACTTGTGATAAGGTGCTGTATCTGTAAGCTCACAGTGTAAAATAAAACTACTTGACATGAGAATTTAAGTATGAATATTTTTATTTTTATTCAGCATATTGAGCCTAAACCAACAGCAACTAAGGGTGCTTTTCAAACTTTTAGATTAAAATACTCACAAACAACAAGCAACTTGGATCAAGAAAAAGGAAGAAGCTAGTGTTCCTAGGCTGCCATAGGCATAAAACCAGTATGAGAGGAAGCACAAAAGCAATAATGGGAGAAGTTAATCCGGAGCAATCTGCTGCAATGGATACAGGAAAAGCACATAGGGATGGTTTTCAGCAGTTCTTTTTCTTTTTTCTTTTTTTTTAACTTTATTGGAAGAAGACATGCCAGTTCCTCAAAAACAGTTCTTAAGAAAAGCTTTGGTTTTTGAAAACAACACTGAATTTTTTGCATAGTACTCTTGTAACATTTTCAGATTGAAAGCTGCATTCCAGTACAAATTTACGTTTCATTTTAGTTTTTCAAGCTCTTTTTACAAAAGTCAAAACCAAAACTTTTCAAATTACTTGGCCTAGCTGTCTTACAAAGGGGAAAAGAAAAAGAAGGTGTCTGAAAATGTCCTAATTTTGAAAAGGAAACACGAGCAAAACAAATATTGAAATGATGTGGAAACAATGTGGAAGCTGTGCTCTTTGTATTAGCAAACGGCAATCTTCCCCTTCTCATCTCATCTGTTTGATCTGCATTGACTATGCTGTAATTTTAAGCACTCACTGGCATTGCATAGTGCTGCTGCAATCATTGTTTATTGTGCTGCTGTTATATAATATCTTCTCGAGGCATATACTTAATTCTGATGAGATTAAAGTGTACCAGCATGTTTATAGCCCCAGTGGGAAATGGTTGTAACAAACACAGAGACAAAAGGGACGCAGTTGCTCTTTCAGAAGGTAAAGTAGCTCAGAGAAGTTCTCTGGTGTCCTGAGGGCATGTGCTGCAGAGGCTCCTGGAGGGGAGCTGTGATGGGAGAGGTAAGCAGAGCTGCAGGAAGAACGTGCAGCGGGATGCTCTGCTATCCAGTCCTAGAAGTCACCTAGAAAAGATTCTCTTCCCGGCTGCGTGGTGTGCATCCTCGGGGACGTCAAGCCAGTGATCTCTAGACCCAGCTTTTAAGCTCCATCCCCTACCCGCAGTCAGGCCCTGATGCATTATGATCCTGTTGACCAGCCTATCTTTCGGGGAGCTGTATTGCTGCCGGCTTACAGGCCCTAGCACTTGCTAAACACCCTTCCCTCCTGCAGCACCTGCCCTTTCCCGAGAGGCCTATATTTAGCTCCGCGCCCGTGTCAGCATCGCCTCAGGTGGCACTCTCATCTCTCAGGCACGCATCGTGACGGCAAAACAAAACATAAACACAAATAAATGCCTTGCGTCACGCCACTCTGCGTCTCCGCGGAGGGAAACGCCCACGGGTGACATGACTCAGAGGGGCAGAATTGGAGACATCAAAGGCGGCAGAGCGGCCGAGCACCGCGTGCCGCTCCGTGCGGGAGCGGAGGTCGGCGCGGGCACCGCGGGACGGGCTGCCCGGCCTCAGCCCCCCAAGCGTCGCGAACCTTTCCCGTACGAGAGCCGAGAGCCGTGCACGGTCCCGCTGGGGCAGTCCGAGGAAGCCCCGCGGCCCCATGACGCCGTACCTCGTACCTGCTCCGCGACGCCGGCACCGGGCGCTGCCGGGCCCTCGCGGGAAGCTCCGCCCACCGCCGCGGCTCCCCGCCAATCGGCGCCGCGCGCTTCCTCCACCCGCTCCGCGCCGCGGCGGTGACGGCTCGTCGGAAGGTCTCGCGAGATTGACGGAAGTCTCGCGAGAGCGGCGAGGCGCGCCCCTCCCCCCGCCCCGCGGCGGCGCCCCGCCCCGCGGCCCTCCCGCCGCCCCCGCCCGCCGCCGCCGCGGCCGGATCCGTCCCTCGTCGCTGCGCCCTGGGCGGTGGGACGGGACGGGAAGGGGAGGAAGCGAGAGGAAGGGGAAGGGAAGAGGAGGAAGCAGGGGGGCGCTCGGCCCTGCGCACTGAGCGATGTTTGTCCGCCATCGCGGCGGAGGAGGCGGGTGAAGGAAGAGCCGCCGCCGGAGCGAGGGCCCCGCGCCGCCGCCGCCGCCTCGCCTTCCGCCGCTCCCGCCTCCCCCCACCACCCTGCGGTCCGGCCGGCCCTCCGCGCAGTCCCGGGGCCCGCAGCGCGCGGCGAAGATCGCCAGCGGCCTCTCCCGCCCGGCCCCGCCGCCCCCTGCGCGTCCTCCGCGCCCCTCCCCAGGGGGGCGCCGCCAACGCCGGCCCCGAAGATGTCGAACCTGAGCAAGGGGACGGGCAGCCGGAAGGACACCAAGATGCGGATCCGAGCCTTCCCCGTGAGTACCGGCCCCGCGGGGCCAGTAGGCCGCCCGCGCCGGGGACGGCCTCCGCAGGCCTCACGGCCTCGCGCCCTGTCAGCCGTGGGGGCGGGGGGGACGCCGGGCCGGGCCGGCCGCGGGCCCGCTGGGGGCGGGCGGCCGTCGGCGGGCCGGGAGGCGCCGGGTACCGGGAGAGGCGCTGCGGGTCCGCCGCCGGTGGGCGGTGCGGAACGGAGCCCCGCGGGCGCCAGCTGCCTGCCCTGAGGCACCGCGGTGCGGGGAATCCGCGCGGGGCGGGGGGCGGCCGGCAGCTCTTTGTTTTCAAGGCAGAGGCCTCGGCAAGGAGTGGAAGGTTACGCGGCTTCGTCCACGACGCCGGTTAGCTCCGGAAGGGGGGTGGTATTCGTTTGTGTCTTCCGGAGAGTTTCCTCGTCGAGAATTTATTTGAGTCTCTACGCCGTGAAAGAGGCTGTAAGTCGTACGATTATGAGACTTAGGTGGCGGAGTGCCAGTTGTTGCTGTAAACGTCGGGCGCAGGTAACTTCCGTGCGTGTTCTGTAGGGCCGTGGGTATGCCGTGCCATCCCTTGGATTGCAGATGGGAATGAGCCCAATTATTCATTTATTCTGCCATAAAGCTTGCAGTGTTTTGACAGTTGGTTCAATTAAAGCTTAGGACAGAATAACAACTACGGGACTGTTAATGGTGTTGAGAAATGAGAGACAGGGGAAAGCTGCATGAGGTTTGCCAGGAAGTGTGTGTTTGTGTATGTGTGTAAGCATGCACCGATGCGTGTGTTAAAAAGAAGTTACTTTGTTGAGTCACTGGCATGTGGGGCTTAGCATAACTTTTTGATGTTACGCCTGATCCTGGTAGGTAGTAGTACAGAACTAATGTGCCCTGCTTTTATAGAGAAGCTGGGCGTACCTGTTTATGTTATTTACTGACAAGGAGTATATCAGAATATTTGCTTTGTGACAGAACTCGCTGATAAAGTTGGAGGATTGTCTATATTTTCAGCAGCTTCTTTAGTCACTGTACTGTGACTGACTGCTTTCCTCTTCCCTCTAGTTCTGATCATCAACAGTTGCACTTAGTGGTAAAAGTCAAAACAAAGAAGTGAGCTGTGAAATGAACGACTTCTAGCTGGAGAGAGTTTTTGGTCTCCAAATTGCATGTATTTCTTTCAGCAGTCTTTTTTTAAGGTTGTCGGTTTTGTTTGGATATTCTGACTTGTAGGAATAAAGTCTTCCTGCAACGTGGCTGGGGCTTTACTGACAAAAAGTAGGAAAGTTTTACAAAAATCAACCATGATATAAATAATATGTACATTTTATAACCAACTATAGCAAAAAAAAAAAAAAAAAAAAAAAAAAGCAATCTTTTAACTTGATGAACAGATTCAGTTATTACAGCTGAATGTGTGGATATGCATTAGCCAGCACCAGCAAATTCAACAAATGAGATCAAGTTTCCAAGTGATTTTTTTCAGTGTTGTTACAAATAAGCACATGAAATTAGGTTGGTGGGTGAAGATCTCTGCTCTTACAGAAATGCAAGCATTGTCATCACTTTTTTCTTCTAAAACCATTCTTGTTCATGTTTTTCTCTTCAGTTTAAAAAAATATTTAGATTGAAATTCTGAACAAAACCCATCAAAGCTCCCTGAATTATTGTCTCCCTAAAACAACAATAAGTCATGTAGCCATCAGGGCGTGCAGATCTTAAACGCTTGGTGATTTCTGTTGGCAGCAATTTTCCAGGTTTCATTCAGTAGATTTTCTTCTCTGAGACATTTAGTGGACGATCCTGTTGATCAGGCATTGATAGAGAAGAAGCGTGTAGTTGGTTAAGAGATTTGGAGGGCTTTGCCTTGCGCGGTTGCAGAAGGCAATAGTTAGAGTCCACATTAAAATCTTAACACAGATTTTGCAGAGCCCCAAGTGTTTGTGTAGCTTCAGTCCTGTGAATGGTGCCAGCGACTGCAGTGGGATTACTCATGTCAATGAGGTTACATCTGTGTGCGGGATAGAGTCTATATTTAGAGTGTGTACTATTCCTACTTCAGTTATGGATCTTCACTCTTTTATCTCACATTTGGTGCTTCTGCTCTTCGCTACTGATTTAGGAGTGCCTTCAGAGGTGACTTTGTCGGCTTCTTCAGGTTTTGTTTTGCAGGGTTGAGTCTCCCTGTTCTGCTTTAGTTGGTTTTGTGCGTGGAGGTTGCTGCTGACTGTTGTGTGAAAGTAGAAGCAGCCAGATTGGATGGGTATGGTTCCTGGAATGTAGCAATATTATGGAAATTCAATGCACGTAGGCTCTGTCCCTTTTTATGTTTTTATATTTTATTTTTAAACTTCTTCTCTGTCATTGTTGTATCTTGCAATAGCTCAAGGAGGGATCAAATAATATTTTGCAAAATAATACTGTGCATTTTTTTTAGTAGCAATTGAGTAGAATTTCACAAACACCTTTTAAAACTACAGATGTTTTACCAAGTGATTTCATGTTCTGGTATTTTTTCTAGATTCTTTATTGTTAATTTCTAGTAGTTGTCAGCAGAGTTGCCATTGTGGCAGGTCTCCTTTACTTTTGGCTAAGTGCTGTGATGTGCCATGTACTTTTTCTTACCTCATCGTATGGTCTTTTCTTACCTTGAGCACATGGCATATTATTTTGCTAATTGAGTTGTAAAACCATTAAAAAAACAATTAAGGCAAATAATTTCCTGCACATTTAACCAATATTTTTTTTTCTGTTCACGAGAGGAAAAAAATGTTTTCTTTACCAAATTAAAAAACTACCTTCTTAAAAAGAAATGTCTCCTCATGTCAAGTTTGAATTAATGGCAGTGACAATCTTTGCGTCAGAAGTTTCAGAAGCTCGTGAAAGTTTCATGTGTGTCCAATGGAGCAAACTGATGAGGAGGAGGTGGTGTGGTTAAGTAATCTCACGTAGCACAGCAGAAGGCTTTCCTTGTGCTGCTTTCAGTAACCACTTTGGGACTTTCAACTCTTTTATAACATATAGCTGTTCTGTATTTGTGTCACACTGTCTGATACCATTCTGTGGAGGGTCAGCATTAAGGCAGGAGTTGGAACTTAGTGTGTGGAGATTCTTGGGTGGTTGTAGGTTCTCTTTGGTTAAGCAACCTTTAAACTTTCTTGTTTCAAATTCAGAAACACTGGGGAAAAAATAGAAGTATGCTGTAGCTGGATGCTAAAAGAATATAATTTGTGAAATGTCAAGTGATTGTCACTCATGTAAGTGGAATGTAACTTGTAATTTTTTTATTATTTGGAGGAGTGCAGTAGTAGTTTTGCTAAATATGTAGTACGTGTCTTATGCAGAAATACAGGTTTGATACTCCCACAAAACGTGGGTTCATTGCACTGGTTTTGAGAAATGCTGGGGGTTGTTTTTCACACCCTCCCCCAGCTGAAAGTACTCTCAAGTCTCAGGCTGCCTCCCGCTGCTTAGCTCTCAGCGAACCCGTTATTGCTGGCTAAAGGAATACTTCAAAACCTCTCAAACAATCTTACAGCAAATCTAATTTTAACATGATTTAGTTGACCTCTGAAAGGTGGTGCCAAAGAATGACAGTTCTGCACTTCAAGCTCTTGGAGAGATGTCTACAGCTGCAATCTGGCATGTATAATAAATTAGGTTTCCTGCAAGTGTGCTTGAGCTGCTTGGCGTGACTGTTTGGTTAGGGAAGATAGCCTTAGATGTGTTGTGATGGGAACGTTTTACAAAATAAAAACCACCCATTTCTTACAGGAATAAGCAGTATGTGAGAATTCAAGAAGGGTTTGATAATTCATTTTCAAAATCAATGCCAGTAACGTTATGTTGAACAATTTTTAATTTTTTTTGCAAGAGCTCATCCCTCTCTTAAATCAGTGTGCTAATGGTCACCCTGAAGTTGGTGGCTAGATGTTCCTGAAAACCAGCATGACCTAATGGTGGGGTAGTGGGGTTTGATTTCTATAGTTCTGTATGTTTGGGTTTGGGTTTTCCTTTTTTTTTTTTTTTTGGTGCTTTTAGTCAGTTTTGTTTCCTGCAGAGCTGTCTTCCCTCTCTATAGCAAGACTGCAAAATAGTATTTTGCCAATTCTCAGAACTGTCTATTCTGGTGAATCACTATTGTATGGTTACATTATGAATTCTGGAAAGCATTTGGAGAAATCCTACGCATGCATTTGAGACAGAATGAGTGTTTCAAGTATGTATGCTTCAGTGATTTTTGTTTGAAATACTCGTGCCCAAGAAAATTCTCATTTCGTGCAGTCGCATGGAAGAAGGCTGCTTTCAATCCAGTTTGTCAGTTGATGTTACTCCTAAGTTCTCTTAGAACTTTCTTTGTGGAAGAAGTGACTTCAGCTCTTACATGAGAAAGTGCTGTAGCTCCTACCTCCACCGATGCTGCTCCTTTCCCTTCAAACCAGCAGCTGCTGTTTTCAGCTTCATATAGGCAGAAGGATTTTTTTTCCCTCTCAGGGAATGCTGACTGCTTCTGTGGTTTGTTTTGGATCTTGGTGTATTTATGATACAAGTTGATATGAAGTTTGTTAAATTTATGCTGCAGTTTGTAATGTGTAGATCTATCAAATCAAGAAGTTGGTGTAAATTTTGTATTTTGCTTGAGTGTCTTAGAACAGGTAGACCCTAGGAAACACACTGAACTGTAACTAAATTTTTAAATGACCAGATAAGGCAAGCAACATTTGTGTTTCTGCTTTGGCTTCTTCAGAGCATACGTGCTGTATTGCGGAGCGTGTTAGACGAATGGGAAGATACAGGGGATGAGATGAGGACAGAACTGGGAGATAGTTAACTGCAGGCTTCTTTGACTGATCAGAATAACTCATTTCTACTGAGTGCTGCTGTTCAGTGTGACCACCTACTTAACTTTGTGATTTTCCATGATTGGCTTTGTGAATCCTGATTGTTCTATATTCTCAAACACTTAATTACAAGAGCATCTTGGCTACTTAACTGCGTAGTGTATACAGCATTAATAACAATGTTTTTGTACGTTTATAACCTGGAAATAAAGAAGACCAAAAAATTAAAACACTGTTTCTTCTGATTAAGACAAACAAGTGTTTTGATGTGAACTAAAATTACAGAAATATGGGAACACTTGTTCTTTGTTGGACAGTTAATCTTAAGAGGCTTTCCCATTTCCACAGAGAGATAGATATATATATATACACACACGTATACATATATATATATGTGTATATATGCACACGTACATTTTAAATGCTATGAGCAGACCGAATGTTCCAGCATTAATTGTATCATTTTGAGAAGATGCTAACACTGATGCCAAGGTAGCCTTTGAATACTTACAGGTTTTTCTTTCTGTTTATTTCTAGCACACCATACATATTCTCTTTCAGTTGTGGTTTAACCTAATCTCATTAGAATTTCTCAGTTCTATAGGCATTCAGGGTTCAGCTGCAAGTTTTCTGGTTCTTCCCTTCTTAGTTTATTAACTTTCCTTTTAGATCTCAAGTTCTGAGCAGTCATCATTCCACGTGGTCTGAGGTTTGAGTATGTGCCCCCGTGTGCCATTGGAAAGAATAGTGTTCTTTGTGGCTCTTGCCTGCATTTGAAATTTGTTTCATTTTTGTGCAAGACTATAAAATAGCCCCACTGGCTTGTTAAGGTTTCATACTGGCTGATTCAGTTGGAGCTTTTCAGGCGGCTCAGTAGTTTTCTCCCTCCCACTGTTGCATTGTACAGTAGTACGCTACACAATTAAGCAGGAGTTACTGTTTTTTTCCCCTGTTGGACAGTGATAGATGAAAGGGCTTTATGAGAGTTGCAGAAAAACTGATCAATATTTTCTGCTATTGTATGTTATGATTTATAATAATAGGATATTTTTCCTTGGAAAACCATCATTGTTATAATTTTTCAAAATGCTTCTTTTTTCTGTTTGCGCAAGTGTATATAATGAAATGTAGCACTGTTTCTCAGAATTTCAAAGATGTATCCTCAAGTCTTTGTCAGGAGCTTCGAAATTTTCTTCACCACCACTGATCTATCCTGTCTGATAATCTGTCTGTATGTGGTAAAAGCATTTTGTGATAGACTGGGACACATTTTTATAAGATAGCTCAAACGAGAGCATTCACAAAAAGCCCCCAAAATGCTCTGCTCTGAAGTAGGCTCTTGATTTTGTGAATACTGAATATGGTCTTTGGTTGCTAGAAGCTGAACATGTGAAAAACCAGCTCTTGAGAAGGAAGGAGCATTGGTTTCTTGTTCCAAATCAGTTTTTGAGGAGACAAGGAATAGGAGAGCATTAGAATAGAAAACTGCAGCATGCCCAAACGCATTTTGTTGTTGTACGATGCTTTTGTTTTTTCCAAGTTTAGTTAAAGCCAGCGTAAACTTAAAAATCATTAATGGTTCTTTTGTAAAGGTGCTGGCTTTGGAGCATCAGAATAAGTAAATACTGTTGCACAAAAGAGCTCCTATACAGGCATTTTTAACATACATGCTTTAGAGAAGGAAAAAAATTGTTTAATCCCTGAGTACAGCAAGGAGGGGAAGATCATGATAAATATTTACGTTTGGGTGGTACTTGCTGAGGAGCTGACTACATTTTTTAATTAGTTCTGCACAAAACCAGTGCTTGAAGGGTTAAAGATGTCTTGTTGCACGTTAAATAAGATCTCACAGTATGTAAAATGTATAGAGATAACATGCTTTAGTTGTTTAGACTTATGGATGAGGTCTGTTTGTCAGTGGAAGGGCCGATTTTTGTAATGCTAGTAAGAATAAACAAAAGCAGATTATACATCTGGTGGTGTTACTGATGAGCTGTAAATGTGTCATGGTGTATTTCATGGCTTCCCAGTTTAAACCGTGCTGATTTTTGATGCATTTTAGAATGCTGCTGGTGGAGCAGGGCTGCCTGCTCCACTGGTGCAGCGTTCTGCTTTCTCTGGTGGCTTTCAGCTGGGGCTGAGGCATGCTGCATCTCTCCTAGGCAGCATAAGATTGAGCGTGATACCAATCACTAATGTGAAAGAATTCCAAAAAAAAAAAAAAGAGAAACCCAAAAAATTCCAGTGAATGTTGCTTATTTCTACTTGATAGTGTAAGCTATTGGTCTTAAACTAAGAGAAGTTTGGTTGCATATGGGACCAAAGCATGGACGCGTGCTGGCCGTGGCAGAGCTGGGAGCAGCAGCAGGCCGGGTGACCGTTGGGGCCGTTGGAGGCTGCCTGTGCCACGTTGGGGCTCTTTGAACAGGGAAGGAGGGAGTCAGACATCCCAGTGGCGTTCTTGAGGTCTGGCGTTTTTTTGTTGTTAGGTTGTAGGCAATTTTCCTTTCTGCTCTGAAGTCTCTACCACGTCAGAAATGATTCCGGTGGAGGATTGAGCTGCCTTCCCTCTGCTGCAGCCAAGAGCTCACTCAGCAAGTAGGTGGCTTTGTGGGGCCGGCAGTGGGACTTACTGTGTGCTTGTTTGCCTCCCTTCACTAGTCTTCAGGCTTTGAAAAGCGTGTCCTTGGCTGCTTTAAGAACTATATTGCAGATTGAATTGCTGAATGGCTTCTAGCCTGTTTGCAGATGGTGAAAGGCACGTCCACTGGTTCGTCACACTTAGTGCCAGTGTTTCAGCATCTGTCACTTCACCGTTGAGAAGAGCCTGTTAGACAGGTACGGGGCACTGAGCTGGGGCGTGTGGCCGTCCCTGTGTGTCCCAGGCACCATCCAGCCTGCTGCTGGCAGCTGGGCGGGAGGCTCACTGCTCAGCTCCGCTCCGTTCCTCTTCTCTTCTGAGGAAGTTCAGATATTTTAATACCAACTGTGCTTAGGATTTTCTGCCATTACACAAACTTCTCAATTTTTTTTTCCGTAACTTTAATTTGGGAAAATTTGTCTTGAGATCTCTACTACTGATGAGTTTAGCGGACGCTTCTCATGATTCCTCAAATTATTGATACTTGGTTTTACTCTTTTGCTAGGAGATAAATGGGCAGTTTTGGTGTCAAATTTTTGTATTTATTCCTCTGTGACATTCAGAATAGATTTTCTTATTTTTTGAGTTAAACAATCCTAACTCTAGTTCTCCTTCCCCCTGCCAAGGGTGCAATTTGCACCTCAAGTTATCAATGCAAAGTCAGAGTCGGAGCAACAAAGATTACTGAATAAGCCAAAAAGTTACTTCATGTCTGAAAATTCTTCTGTTACCCTGCAAAATTAAGCATGAAAGATCAGGCTTTTTGAAGTGTAAACTAAGATCTAGCTCTTAACAGTTTCCAAATTAGCAAGGGCTTCAGAAGTATAGATGGTTTTCTCACTGTTGTTAGGTTGAAGTGATTGTAGGAAGAAAGTTTCATGATAGGTGGTTTATAATCCTTCTTTGTTTTCAGGCATGGTGGTAATGTGTGCTGTGGAAATGTCATCAAATGTTTCTGAAAGAGCCGTGGTTAATAATACAGGCAGTGTCACTCTTTTGGCTGTGTAAGCGCTTCCATTCTGTAGCAGTGACAACTATCCTTTGAACTAGAACTTCCAATTTTCTGCCTGTTAACAATTCGGGTTTTCTGGAAGTTTAAACAATAGCAACTAGTTTTGTTCGTATACAACTTCTAAGCAAGATTTGTCTCTTGATGGCAGGTGGGCAAAAGTTTGCACCTGTATTAAATAACATTCTGCTGTCATCTTTGGTTAAAGCATTTAATTCTAGGATAAAGTCTCCAGTGTAATTAGCAGAGGCTTTGAAATGTCGAGGAGAAGTTAATTTTCATCTCCTTTTTTTTTTTTCTTTCTCTCTCCTTCTTATGACATATCCAGACTCCCTAGAGGATGTCCTTCTATCCTTGCTGACTAAAGTAGGTGTATATTTCAAGAAGTTCAGGCCTTGGTGGAAAATAAATAGCAAGACAGATGAGGCAGAGATAGGCTTTGTGTAAGTGATCTTGGACACAGTGTTTGCTGACTTTGACTGTCCTGTGTTGTTACTTATCCTACTGGTGACATTTTAAAAATTTATTTATTTTTACAGAATCTTAAGAGCTGGTCTGTGTTAATCCATATGTACCAATAAGTGAATGATGTGAGGCTGGTAGCATCTTTCATTTTCCTTCACTATTCAAACAAGTATTATTCTGCCTTTATCTGTATGAATGGGTGACTATTTGAAGGTGTATTTTTAAATTGAGTATCATAAATTGCAAATTAAAATCCTAAATTGTTTTCAAGGCAGTATAATGTAGTTTGTGAATTTCTCCTAATGGGCTGTCAGGGGAGGGAAAGTCTGAGTCTGTCTTATCTACAGACTTACACTTGAAGTGCATGAGTTTGCATCTCTGATGGAAAAATGGAAAGGATTAGCAAATCTGAGGCACTAGAAATGAGTGAGCACACATTAAACTTGCTCTGAAGGAAGTGGATGCTGTTGTAATATGCTCCTGCTGTTTACATCTATCAAAAGGTAATGTTTTAATCCTAAGCAGTGTTTAGAGAGCTGACAAAAATATTTAGTCTTTTACACTTGTGGTATGCTGTGAATCAGTTTTGTGGAAGACTTGACCTTGGTCTGTGAGTATGTGGTGCATTCTCATAGTTGTGTATTAGTGGTTACAAACACTTTGTGTGGATTTAGTGTTGGAAAAGCGTGCAAGGGCCTGCAAGTGGAAAGATGTCTGTCAACAGAGAATTGATATAGTTCTGCTTCAATTTAAATTAAGACCTATTACTTTCTCTAGAGTGCCTTGTTTCTGCTTCTTTTTATTATTAAAAAAAAAAAAAGAAGAAGAAAATAAAAGATTTTAGACTATATTTTGTGTTTATTCAGTAATTGATTGTCTATCAAGTTTACATATTTCTTAATCTCAGCTGAGGCAGGTGCTGGGGAGTTCTGCTTCATTTTTCTGCTTTCCATCAGGACACTGTTCTGCAGATTTGTAAGACTACTAGAGGGGCACCAGGAGAGAAAGAAGAAATAGTGATTTTAAGAAAAGAAAAAGGAGAAAAAAAAAAAAAAAAAAAAAAAAAAGAAAAAACCAAACACTGGTAAGTTAAAGTGCATTGTTAGTTCAGGATGAGTCTCATTCTTCTGAGGCTGTGACTAAAATATAGTAGGGAAATTAGTCTGATCTTTCTTTAAATTTGTTCAGTTCTCTAAACACAGTAAAATTATTGCTGTGGAATGACATTTTCTGTTTGTTTAAGACTGACTTGAAGCCTTTCACAGACGGTCAAATTGTTGCTGTGTGGCAAAGCTCCTGTCAGGCCTGCTTTATTGCAAGAAAATGTTCCTTTTTGAAGGAGTGAGAGAATCTTTTATTTGTGGGGCTTTAGCCTTATTGGAAAAGGAAGTTCTTGGAGAATGTTACAGTTTGCTATAGAACTTATCAAAGCCAACCAACCAAACCCAGCCCCTTCCTTTCCAAGCCCCCACCCCAAAACAGCGCTGGGTTTGTGATGAGACCAGCAGTGCTCTCAGACAATGCCTTGGAGGTTGACCAAATCTATCAGTCACTGAGAAGGAGGTGCAACTCCAGCATTTCAGAAACAATCATTTTTAATCTGCTTATCGCTTCCTCTCCATGCTGCCAGAGCAGCTTTTCATTGCTGCAGAATGCGTTTGAGCAAACTGTAGAAGGAGAGGGATTTTGCCTGCAATCCTGCAGCTCCTGGGTGTTTTAATTGACAGAGGGGTATTCCCTTTGTCTCATCTGTGCATTCTGCATGCTTCTGAGCAGAGTCTGGTAGAGTTGGAAGGATGGATGGATGTTGTGGTTTCTGAGCTGAGGTCTAGCGAGTTGTTTGGGCCAATTTTGTAGGCAGATTGGTGTGATTTTCCTGCATTTTTTTTAACAAATGGCCAGAGAGGAGTAGTAACCCAAATGCAGAACTGCTTTAGGTCGGGATTTCTGTGCTTTTTTTCTCTACCTCCTCTTTCATAGCTTCCATTCATGTTTTCATGTATGTAGCAGTCTACCTGTTCGGATAGCACAATTCAGGAGTGTTGTGTCTGATGATTAAGTCTTTCTGAGACAAGTTGTTTTTGAGAGTGTGGATTATGGAGTTGTTGCATTCTTGACATAATGATGTTTTCTGGCGATCAAGTGTAGCCAGTGGTGTACCTCTGCCAGGGATGCTGATCACTAGGCAGCAGTGAAGATTTCAAAATCCAAAGGAGTCTGAATACTGTTGGCTTTTTATCTATTCCATAGCTAAAGAATGCATAGTTTTGTATCTTAAAATGCTGTGTTCAGAGAGATTCTGGTAGCAAACACTAAAGCAGTTAGTATCTGTCATTGCAAATTCTTGTGTTTTAAATTAGTGATACTGGAAAACTTTATAAAAATCCAGGTTGTGATGAGCTTCTAAGGCAAAAATGTGCTGCTCCTGCCCTGTTCTGGGTAACCTCAGTCAAGCTTCCTCCAGAATGAAGGACCCAGGCTAAGGATGCTGAACTATTATGCAGTGCACTACTTGGTACTGTCTTGGTGGCTTCCCTTGAAGTGAAGAGATAGTCCAAGAGATGAGAGATGCTGAGAAGCTGGTCAGGACTGCGGTGGTGGTTCTTGATGGCAGCAGTCAGTCCCTGTCCATTTTGTCTGCTGACAGCTAGAAGTGGCAGTGGGAACAGACTGCAATTACTAGGTGCAAATGTTTACCGACAGAGCTGCTAAACTGGCTTGAATTGCCAGTATCCACTCATTTCCTTCAAGGTTGATAGTGTAAATGCTTGCATTCTGAAACTTCAACCTGTTCTTGCTCCAGTGCTTTGGGCATTAGATCTAAAGGATATGGTAGAAAGGATAAGGTAGGTGTTGGCTACATTTTTGAAACTTTTAAGAAACTTTGCTTTGTGGTAATCCAGTTCTGGATGTATCCATTTCACTTGGCAGTGTATAGAATCAAACCACAAATTGCAGAAGAACGGAGGGGTGATGTTTGCAACATTTTTGAAAGTAAAAATTTGATGTAGCCTTTTTGCAGCCTTTAAACTTGAGAGAATTAACAGTGGCCTGTTTGGCTTGAGATGGTTGTGAGAACTTTATGGAATCAGTGATTGCCAATTCAGTCTTGGAGGGTTTGATAGGATAGCCAGACACTGTGAAAGAGAAGGAATATGTGCATCTGTATCTGCATTGTGTCAGCATGGTAGAATAAAGGACCTTTTGAATTCTTCGCAGACTTTTTTTTTTATCTGTGATATGACTTTGTGTTCTTGTGTGCAAATATTGTAGTCTTAATTTCTTCAAGATGTACTTCTGTGCTTTCAGATGTTTGTGTTCAAGTTGCATCTTTTGAATCACTAGCATCAGATCAGAGCAGCAGTTCCTGGAAGCTTTCCAGTTAGCAGTATCTTATGAACAGCCATCTTTCCTACCAGTAAGGGACTTGATCTCTTGCCCATTCCTCAGGAAGGGTGACGTTCAGATAAAGTATGTTAGCACATGTCTTTTCTCTGGACATTGGCTTCCAACTACCTTTGTGAAATCAAGTGTAAAAGCTACTGACATGATTGGAACATGCTGTCCAAAGATGTGGTGGATGCCCCATCCCTGGGGACACTGAAGGCTGTCCACTGAGCACCTGGTGGAGCTGGGGATGTCCCTGTTCATTGCAGGGCAGTTGGACTGGACAGCCTTCAAAGGTCCCTTCTGACTCTGAGGATTCAGTGATTCTATGATTTTGTTTCTGAACACATTTTTTTGAATCTAGGTTGGTTTTGTTTTTTTGGTTTTTTTTGTTTTTTTTCCAAAGCACAAGCAAAAACAGTAACTTAGGTTTTCCTTTATTTTACTGTAGTAGAAGGCAGAAGAATGACAACTGTATTTAAGCTGTACAGTTCATTTTTAAAATATTCAACTGTTAGAAGGAATCTGGGAATGAACATGAAAGAACATCTGGTTTCTGATTCTGTGTTCAGATTTGTGGAAGAGGATCACTTAAAGGCTTTGTTATTACTTGGGATCCAGGGAGTTGCATCAGATAGGAAAATTAGGATCGTAATTCTCTAAGAGGCTTTTTAGAGATGCTTTAGTGTAAAATTCTGAAAGATAAAAGATGTATTCTGGTGGCATTGTGAGCTCAACTAATTTTATTTATTGTTTGGGATGTATTTTTATTTAAAAAATACTCTGTATACAATCTGACTTGAGGTTAATCTATTTCTGTATTCCTTAAGTTAATAATCCAAGGGTAGATTTTATCCTTGCAGTTCTTATGCAAATGTGAAGATGATACATGAGGGTTTCTTCTATTCCAAGTCAAACAATTTTTCACTAATGGAGAAGAAATAATTTTTTGTACAAACTTGACATGATATCCTGCAACTTTAGCAAGTTTTCCCCCAAATCTCACAAATGCTAATCTAGAGCAAGTTGGGAGTAGAAGGGATTGGTGTGCTGAGAAGCGGTGCCCTTTATGTCTGATCATAGAAGATGATAAACTGTACTTTCATTTCAAGTATTTCTTTATATCCTTGAAATTACCTTTTCTGGATCTTTCTTGTGCTTTTAGAGCAGCTTGGTGTGTTGGCTGCTAAGTGAGAGAAAGCTCTGTTTGCTTTTGTATCCAGTGAGTTTGAGGCAAACAAATACTCCAGTCATTCCTTCACTTTTCATAGCATTCTAATTAAAAGTAGTAGAAATAGACCCCACTTCTAGTTGTTTGGGTTTTTTGGTGTGTTTGTTTTTGTTTGTTTGTTTGTTTTTCCTGAACAAATCAGAACTGTTAGATGTTCTGCTTATCTGTGGTGTACTGATATGCCTACGTTGGGAAAAACAAGTAGCAATGTTCAGATATGTCCTCAGAGTAGGGGCTCTGATTTGCCTGTTTTAAAACAAAGTGTGACTGGTATAAATCTGGTGTAAACTTACTTTGCAGCTGAGATTTAAAAAAAAAAAAATAAAAAAAATAAAAAAAAAAATGTTGTCATGCTGGCTTAGAGATTTTTTGATTAGTAAGGAGAGACAGTGACATAGGGAAGTGTTGGGTTGAAAGTCCACTGTGTTTGAAAACAAAACGTCAGGCTGGTGAAAGAAAAGCTGGAAAGCTGTTACTTGGGTTGCTGTCTGCAGTTCTGAGTAGGTGCCTTCATTATCAGTACTCATAAAATTGTGTTCAAGAAAGCTTCAGAAAATTACTTCCCTAAAAAGGCACCAATATAGTAAATGCAAATCAAAAAGAAAGTAAGTGACCTTTCAATATTACAAATATTGCAAATGACACAATGTGTTATTCACGTAACGTGTGTGGTAGAATCGAACCATTTCTGTTCTACTTAAGGTTTCGCTTTTGGGAGATGGGGAGCTAGAATTTTCTGAATGTGTGATTTGTTACTGTTTTTAGGTATTGACATCTCTCAGGTTTTGGGTTTGGACAGGGTAGTAGGTTAGAGAATCTGCTGTTAGGAGAGCGAAAGAGTATTAAATGATAGGATTACTGTTATCATGGAACTGCTGGTTTTTAACCACAACTCCCAAAGACTGGAGGGCAGAAGCTTGTGTTGGTTTTGACTTGTTGGCTTTGTCATTGTTTGATCACAAGCACAGGAATCTTCAGTTTTCTGGGTCCTTCCTCTCCTCACTGTATTTTCAGGTGGATGGGGAGAAAAGGAAAGTACAGCAGGGCTGGTCATGATTTTCTTTCATCGTGTCATACTAATATGCTTTAAGTCTTATTTTCATGTTTGCTTTGATAATATTAGTAAATTCAAGGACTTTTTGTTTCTTCACAGTAATTCTGAGAACAGTATTCTAATTTTTTTTTCTCCTGCCTTTAAGTGAAAAGGCTAGATTGAAGCCTTCTTGCATCAACCAAACTTATCTTCAAAATTTGCTTTTTGAATTTGGTTTAATTGAAGTGGCTTTTCTTTCAGTTGGATAAAGAAGCTTGATAGCTGAAACTCTGCAGTGTTACTATTAGGTACTTCATTGCTGCTCTTACTTGAGCCTGTGCTATGTCAGGTGCTGCTTTCTCCACAGGGCATCGTGTTTTGAAGCACCTTCTGTTGAATGACTTGGGTTGTTAAAACCTGGTTGTAAACTGATTCATCCTAATGACTAGATAGCAGAAGACAGAAATTGGCTTGATGTTAAATTGAGTCTTTTTTTATAACTGGTTCTCTCTTTCACTGAGGTTTTTTCTCTACGTTCATACTGTTTTTACTTAGTGTAATTACCAAAGTACATAGCATCTGAATAGCAGATCAATAACTGCTGCCTGTTCTGCTTAGAGATGTACCTATATCCTATAGCAGGTCGTGTAACCTTACTTGTGCAGTGGAAATATGTGCAATACAGATGTTAATTCTGGAAATTTGTGGGATTTTTCAACATCTGTAAGTATTTGAATTGTAGACATGTCATTATTTGGCCATTAGTGCATTGCTGTAAATAAGGATCACCTAGATGGCTCATATAGATGGCTAAATGAGATTGCTAGCTCTGTGGTGAATGTTTTTGTCTTCTGTTGTGCCAGAGGATTTGGAGTCCAGTTAAGCAGTGTTGCAGTATGTCTGGTGGGGTAACAATAGCGTGTTGACATGGGAAGAAAACTCATTTTCATTATTATGCTGTAGCAGAGGAGTGGGGACCAGACTTGTGTCTACAACTACCCGCTTTTCCACTGTGCGGACTCTGAAGGTTGGGTTCTGTGAATTTGCAAGTTTGAAGGAGAGGGTATTAAACCACTAAAAATGGTAGATTTCAAGAAATAGTTATGAAAAATAGCACTTTGATCCACACTGTTTTGTTGAAGATAGAGAGACTTTGCAATATTGGAATCCAGATGTGACAGAAGCACTTACTGCTTCTAGAATTACAGCTTCTGAAGGTAACTTTCTGTAAAAATCTTTCTTGATTCTAAACCATGATGTCTTGACTTATCGTTACAGATGACTATGGACGAGAAATATGTAAACAGCATTTGGGATCTCCTAAAAAATGCAATCCAAGAGATCCAGCGTAAGAACAATAGTGGTCTCAGTTTTGAGGAGCTATATAGGAATGCATATACAATGGTGTTGCATAAGCATGGAGAAAAGCTCTACACTGGACTGAGAGAAGTGGTCACTGAGCATCTCATAAACAAGGTACGTCACCTTTATGAATTGCAATTGAAGTATCTGATGTGGAAGAATTCTGTTCAGTTATTTAAATTATGAAAGTCTGATGTTATCTTTCAGTCTTTTGTTGAAATTGTATCAGTGTATTCAAAAAATGGTAGTTCTGAGCTAACTTTGTGCTTAAATGACATCATATTCCTGACAAGGTTTGCTCTAAGTTTTGGATGGAGGATAAACTGTAGGAAGTGTTTCCCATTTCATGCTTCCAAACAACTCACAGAAGCGTCACTGCTGAGATATGGGATTCTTATTTGTGGAAAAAAGATGTTTGTGGCCTTCTGATGGCATTTTGTGACTTTCTCAGAACTAATTTTGATTTGTTTTTCATTTGTGGAGCAAAATAAATACTCATGTAATAACCTGCTTGTTATGGGCAAACGAACAAATTCACAAGTTAGTGAGAGTTACTACACAATGTAAATAGGCAGTAAGCAATGTGCTAAAATGTCAGCTCAGCAGCAGCAAAAGCCCTGGGTAGTTTGCATTCTATCCTTTCAGCTTTTTCAAAACTGCGTAATTCAGCCACAATGAAAAGCAGAAGTTTTGTTTCTGAAGATGTAGCTTCTGAGGAAAAACCCTTTATATCTCATATTGAACTAGGGAACAATCTCTGTAGTTGTGATGGGTAAAGTTAGGGTTGATTAATAAGAATGTTATTGATGAAGCCAAGTTGAACCTTAATTTTTCAAAGTCCAGATAGCATTTAGAAGTTGTAGGATCCTAAGTCTAGGTAGGATGCCTCGTTTTGTTGCATTAACATTCGTACCTACCTGTCTTGGAAAAGAAAGGTGCTTTGATCCCATATTCTGACTGTGGATTCCAATGGAGTGTCAGAATTTTTTGTCCTTTTATTAGAACAGCTGTCCACCATTGTGCATCTTGGATGATTGCTTCTGGCTGAAATACAGAGGGTGGGTGGGAGGCTCGTCTAAATAGTGCATGATCTTTGGAAAGCTTTTTGTGCCCACTGACTGGAGTTACTGCAGTGGCTATGCAGAGATGTGTGTCATTGCTGTGCCACAGGTGAAAAGAGTTTATTTTCTAAAATCCTGAATTTCAGTGGCGCAGTCCAGATAAATACAGTCTGAAACCTGCTTTGGATATACTGGGTGTTTTGGTTCTTTTTTTTTTTTTTTTTTTTTTTACTGTTGTGTGAGAGGAAACATCCTGCATGAAGTGGCTAAATAACTTAGAAGTGTTTTATAACTGTAGCTCATCATGTTTTTGTAACGCCTACATTCATAATCTGCACTATTCCTATAGTATGTGGCAAATGGCTGAGACTTTTTGTGCTCTGTTCTTGTATACCTCAGTATTTCCAGTCTATATTTAATAACAATTAGGAGACCAAACTTTTTTCACTTTGAGATTATCCTGTTTTAATTTGAGGAAGGCTGCTTGTCTTTGTTCCCAGTTCTGTTCATTTAAATTGTCCATATGCAAAAATCATTATTCTGAAGCACTGACTGTGGCAAATTGACCAAAGAGCAGCAGATCCTGTGCAATTATACAGTCACTGCACTGCCTGAGAGGCTTGTACAGGTGCTAGTGTAGGAAAAAATGCCTTTCTGTCACTTAATGCTGGTCTTTCTAATGTTTTTAAGGAGTTTTGTGCTATAGCATTCTGATCTCTTAATGTAATTAATCAAATGGTATCTGTGCATATGGTTAACGGGAAACATTTTATTAATATAGGAAAAAATACTGAGTTTTAGTAGTTAAATGTCATGAGGTTAAATTGGCTGAATTATTCAGGTGTCTGATGATTCCTTCCTATAAACTTCCAACAAATAGAAGTTCATGAAAACTATTTACTCAGATTAAAATGAAAATTTGCAGAAGTGGTTGAATGTTAGTAAAGAGCAGGTGTGCAGTATTCTAAGGAGCAGAACTTACATTTTAAATTGCTAAAATCCTTCAAATGAAATTGCTGCTTGCTGTCTGCATCTACTGGTAATCTGTCTGCAGGAAGTTGTGTGTGTGTAGTATTGCAATCATGTTCGTTAAGAGTAGATGCAGTGGCTGGACAGGGGCAATGTACTCAGATGTTTTTAAACGTGGTTGTCAGTCCTGCAGTGCATGTGGTTTTTTTTGGTGTGGCATAGTTAAGAACTTCATTTGTGCTTTATACCTGTCTAATTGCTAGGTGGAAGTTGTGCTCAGACCAATATTTTTAGTATAAAGAATCTTTCATAGAAATATTTAACTTCCAAGCAAAAAAAAAAAAAAAAAAAGCCATGAATTGCCTTTGCAGTGTATTTAGTTGTACTGAAATGATATGCACAAACACAGCACAATCATACAAGATGAAAGCACCTAAGTTACTATAAAGTATGCTTGGTTTTGAACTTGCAGACCCCAGCAGCTTGTGGTTATGATCATCATGCTGTGAATTCTTGATGAAAGCAGGAAGCCAAGTAATTTGCTCTGCATTGCTGATAGGAGTTAGCTGTCTTGAGCTATCTTGTATTTACCACAGGATGGAGACATGCTAAAACTTGTGTTTGCCTTTATATTGACAATATGGTTATATGTATGTGTAAAAATGAAATTAGAAAGTGTCACTGAATAGAAGGCATTAGAACTTTTCACTTCAATTCACGCACAGGAAGAAAGGTGCATTTAATTATTAGGCGCCTAATACTTTGCTGATTGTTTCTTTCCTTGTTGTTTGGCAGCCTTGTAGGTTGATTTGGGTGCTTTCTTCATGTGTCTTGAGCCTTGAGCCCGGTCTGTTCCTTCAACACAAAAAAGCTGTACAAGTGCTTAAAACAAATGAACAAAACCCCCCCCAAAAGCTTAGTGTACAGATTGTTGGTTGGTTATAAGTAAAATGACTTGTTGGAACAAAAAGATATCTTGAAGTTAGTTTGCAAGGTAATGTTTTCAAAATTCTTCACTTCTATGAACATTTTAGTCTGTTGAAATTTGGACTGTCCACACATGCATTTTTTTTTAGATTGTGAGACAGAAAAATTGATGGATTTGTTGGCCAAGGTCAATATAGTATTTTTTTTAGGTAATGTGTGGCCTGAGTCTGCTGCTCATCAAAGATCCAGAAATGTCAAGGACTGTCCTACACCTAAGTGGACTGAAACGTGCTGATTTGGGGAGATACTAAAGCAACACTGAAGAAGTGGGATATAGGAAACCTTATCAAATGCTTCTGCTGCTGTTTTGTCACTGGCATGCCAGAATGCTTTATAACACAGTAATCTTTGCTGGCAAAACTGGTGGAGTTTATCACCGACTGTACATTGTCTTGTACTAGTGGTAACAAAGGGCATGCAAGAATGTCTACAGCGAGAGGGACGCAGCTGGTCCTTGTGGGGTTGTTGTTAGGTGCAGAAGGATGGGATGGAATGCTGATGCAGAAGGTTTGTGTAAACACTCCATGTCTGTTCTGGGACTTAGAAGGATATCTGTGATCTATGGCAAGATTTATTGTTTGCTGTTGTGTTTGGTTTTTTTTTGTTTTTTTTTTGGAGAGAAGGCTTGTATCTCTTAGATAGGACCCCAAGAGGTGATTTCTATAGTGTCTATGAAGTAGATGGGGGAATTTTGTTGTTATTAGTTGTGTAGGAGACCAAATAGCAAGCATTAAGGAGTACTTTGGCTAGCAAGATATGAAGTATGTAGGTATCACCTACAATTATCTTTCCACCTTTAAAGTTTTAAGTTTGTTTTTGCTAATGCAATTTTCCATACTGAGATTTTAAGTTTTGGAAGAGCAGCAGCTGTCTCTGGAAGGCTTCCTTTCAGATAATGAATATCCAATTGTCAAGTAGAAGTCATTAATTTCACCACAGCAGTTTTACTCTGTGCTTTTGCTTGACTGTGGTGCTGTGCTTTTGCTTGGCTACAGTGTTTTGTGCACTATGGTACTTTTCCTGTAATATGGTTGTATTCAAGGCCTGTACAAGGAATGTATTTAACAGCAGTTGTAAACAGCAACTGGCTTGGCTTTTGTAGCAACTTGAAGAACAGTTTTTCAAACTTGTCTGCATCTAAAAATAAATGGAGGGAGTGTGTCGTTGAGAGGCTTCACAGTGAGTCTTCAAGTAGCTTTGTGTTGTGCAGCATTGTGCAGTTCCTGGATTTAATACATATTTTTAGAAAGCCTGGCAAAAGTGCACAGCAGAGGTGGTGCAGGTGTGAGCTCCTCTGTCTGCTTGGAAGCACGTCCTCCTTGCAGCCTGAGCATCCTGTTTGGTACCAGCTGGTGTGTGAATGGGCCCTGGCTTAATGTAGCAGGATTACTGTCATGGGTGTGTGCAACTATAAGGGTACAGACCTGTGATGGTCTTCTGTGTATCTGAGTAAAACTGATCAATCCCTACCCTGATTATCTGTGCTTGTAAACTAATTGTGCTTTTAGTTTTTGTTTGATAAGTTTTGCTGATGTGACTCGTGCATTTCCAGGTTTTCTTCATATTTATCAGGAAATTGAAAGCAATGCCGGCACTTTTCTTTCTTTTCTTTTTGGAAATTAAGCTTGCGCTCTACAAATGTGGCTGGGGAAGTTCTCAATGTATGTGGTGTATTTATATTTTAGCTAAAAGCTACACGGGTTGGATGACAGCAGCACACACCTTTGGGAGACCAAAAGCTAAGTGGCAGTCGCTGTCAGAAGGAGCAAAGCAGGCAGCAGCAGCAGTGGCTGTGTGTTACACCACAACACTGAGTTTTCCAAAACCTGGGGGGGGGAGCCTGGCTCAGGTCTGTGGTGTAGGAGTTGGAAGACTTCAGAAGCTCTGAACAACCTGCAGGGTACATAGATCAGCCTCTGTTAACAGAGCTGAGTGTTACCAGGGTAAGCTTCTGCAGCTTCTCTGGAGGAGGCCGTAGTGTGTGGATGGTATGCGATGCCCATGGAAGTTGTTAGATATGTGGTAGCATGCCAGACTGCATTGTTTTTCTTAGACTTATTAAATATTAAGTTTAAATGACAGAATGCTGTCTGTCAGGTGGTTACAGTTGAGATCGTTGCAGCTAGTGGCTGCTTGTTACCTGTTAGGCTTTCCTGTTTGAAGTCTCAATAAATTCACAATAGCACCCAAGTATAAATGCAAATATATAAATGTAAAAAATACGGAATTTTTTGAAGGATGGGGTATTATAGGATAGATTTACTATTGGTTGGTGGGTGGGGGGTGAATGAAAGTTGATTTATTGCCCATAAATACTCAAGTTAGGGATGTATTATCCCGTGCCTATGTGACATGAACAGACTGTCCTCTTTATGGATAGCAGCAGGAGATCTGGGGACACGAGCTGTGTGATGCGGGTTCTGTTTCTCAGGTTGGAACAGTCTTAAAGAAGAAGATTGTTGGCCATGTTAGAAGGACAGGAAAAATAGGAACAGGCATTGAGAGAGGATTTAGGGAAAGCACTAATTGACTTGGCTATTATAAAAATGTGTAAGAAGTTACAGTTTTCTCAATTGTATTTGTATTTTGGCCTTCAGAGGAAGGAAGAGTGAAGCTGAAGCTGTTGAGCTGAAATGCATTTAGGATGCTGGCTGCAGTGTTTCCTGGTCATAGCAAAAAAAAAAAATAATAATAATAAAAATTAAAATTAAAATTAAAAAAAAAAAATAAAAAGGATAAAGCTCTCCCTAGGTGCCCTGTGGTGATTTTTCTTATAGCTGTTAGGGGAAATGGATGTGTGTTGGTGGATCAGAACAGAAACCAGCTAAAGCATTCTTGGACTCTCAAGTGAAGAGTTATCTTAGCCTCTGAGCATTCCTCCTGTGTAAAGCATAGGACACTTAATGTGACGTAGAGCACAGCTGTGGGGTATTTTGTGCTGCACTGTGAAGTGAAAGATGATGTACTTCGATACTGCATTAAGCTGCTGGCACTGACCTTGTGGGCTGCAGCTCTGCCATGGCCTGGCCCCACCTGTGCCTGCATACTGGGGGAGTGCAGACAGCACAGGTACACCAGCAGACTTTCTCTACTGTTGAGAAGAAGAGATGGGGTGTATTTGTAGTGAAGTCCTTCAGTGTGCAGAGAAGGGTGATGTTTGGTCTCATTTTCTAGTTGTTTGAAGTTGGACAAGCAAAAACTGCCCTCAAGTACAGAAAAAAAAGTGTTCCCAATTTTGCTAACATTTAGAGTGAGGTCTTGCTTCACCATTAACAGTCTTCTAATTGTCTGTTTGGAATGTAGCAGCCTGTAAAATCTTGTAACAGTTCTATAGAGCCTTGATTTACTGAACCATTGATATGTTTTTAGGTACAAATTTCAGCATACTTATCACTTCTTGCTGAAATCACCATGTATAACTGCACAGAAATGCAGCTGCAGAGGTGGGGTTTTGCTGGGCTGTGTGAAATTGAAGCTATACCCCATCTGCACGTTGCAGCCTTGATGGTTACCCCCACTGTCTTTGCAAACATGCCTAGAGATCTGTATGCTGCTTGTTATGGTCTTTATTGCCTACTTAGTTCTGTTGACTTTCTGCTTTTGGAAATAGAGTTGGAAAAGATTTCTCCAAATTTGTATTAAAATTTATGGTTTTATGTCATATTACAGGCAGTACTGAAGTTGTTGTATTTATGCTGCATGGTGTATAAGTAAAGATTGTTTGCCAGAAGCCAACTTTAACTGAACGTCCATTTGTCCTTTCTTGAGTACATGAGTGGTAGTGGGATTTTTGATTAGTGGGAAGTACTGTCAGAAATGAAGTCTGAAGTTGATGGGATGAACAAATCAGCTAAAAGGCATTAATAAAAACAGTGACTTTCTTAAGTCTTCTTGTTAGTGGTTGTGGATTTTGGTATAGGAGTCCATACTGAGTGAAAGAACTGTTACTTACTGCAACTGTGTCAGCTGCTTTTCTACCTGAGCTTATTTCTGTTTGTAACATGTGCCATTACTTTCCAATATTCTGAAATGACTTATGATAGTAATTGAAACACTGTAGCATATGGAATTGACCCTTTTATGTTCTTGTTTTCAGCTTGTTTTTTTTCCTTACCTGTATAAAGCCTTATTTTTCTACTGAAATTATATGCAGGGTCAGCAGTTAGAAAAGTTTGAGCATGTCTGTAATGTTCAAAGTTCGCAGAAGAGCAGATATTTTTTTCTGAAGCAAAGCTTGTTAAGATTAAAATGACGCAAGGGAAACTGATTTTATGACAATCTGTTCATTTTTGCTCTAGGTGCGAGAAGATGTATTAAACTCCTTGAATAACAACTTTTTACAAACACTAAACCAAGCATGGAATGATCATCAGACAGCAATGGTGATGATTAGAGACATTCTGATGTATATGGTGGGTATTCTGCTTTTTCACATTTAATTTGGTGATTGATTGTTTCTTGACAACTATAAGCAATTGAGCTGGAGAGATGAAAGGCAAGGTATGCTTAGCAGTCATGTTCTAAGATTGATTTTTTTTTTTTAATCCCTTGTTTTGAATTTGTATGTACATGAGATCAGAGCCATGACATACAGTTATTTGACAAATTAAAACTAGGTGGTTCTTTCTGGTTATCTCATCATTAGGAAAATGCATCAAAAACTGTTTGATCTTGTGGTTCTTAGATTTTATTCACCCAGAGGTAGTTTCTTACTGTACGTGATAGTGCAGACCTTGCACAAACTGCTGGTGTAGTTTGCTGTTGTTCTTTAAACTTTATTGTTTAAGGAGGATAATTCTGCTTAGATACACTCAGTGTTCTTCAGTAAGTATCAACTTCAAATTTGAATGTTTTGCTATTCATACAGAGGTAGGTCTAAGATTACAAAGCATGCATAGATAAACATATCTTGGCTTGATATTAGTAACTTTATAAGAAAAAATGCGTTCTAATGTTACAGCTAGCAGAAATTGTTGCATTTGAAGAGAGTGGGCCTTATGTTTTTGTCTGGATCATATTATGCTTTAGATAGTACATTTGTATTTAAATTCCCAGAGTGGTAGGCATACACAGTTTTTAGCCCAGGGCTTAACTTGAGAAGTAAAATGGTAAGTGTTGAGAGGCTGTTTTGTGTGTAAAATCTGTTATTCCACGTATCATGCCAAAAACAGTATTATATGTAATATCCTTCAGTGACGGATAAGATAATGATATTGCTTCGTTTCTTTTATTGTTAAGAAGAATGATTGACTGAGATTATACTGTTATCTACTTAATAACCAAAGTTCATGCAGCAATTGAAGATCTTACACTGTGAAGCTGAACCTCTTTGACTAGCTGTGAAGAAATACTACTGATTAATAAGATACTAAAAGCCGAAGAATTTTGAGTAGTAATTGTAGCTACAGTCTTTTCTTAATGGATTTACTGGCTGTCCATGTTCCTGTCTGTTGTTGAGAATAGACCAGGTATCTAAATAACGAGGGTAGGATAAAATGCCCTCAGTGATACTTTTCTTATCTGTGTGCCTTATCCTACCAAAAGGATTAAAGATTATTTCATGTTGAGAAGATGTACTGTCTTCATTAGGTAAAATGCTAGATTCTTGTTTGCCAGGGAGCTCATAAAATGGACAAACTGGCCTTGTCTTTAAATTGAAGAAGCACAGAACACATCGTCATTAAAAATACACGCTTGGATACAGATTGAAGCATAAATGATAGTTGAAAATTGGACCACTCAAAGATTTGCAGCTTCATTTTTGTCACTTGAATAACTTGTTGAGCCAATGTAATTGTGCTCATTAGAGTAAGGTTAAGAGCAGGAGGATACAAGTGCTATGTACACTTTCAAAACGCTTAAAATAGCTGATTGGTGCATGGAGTTGTAAGCTGGAGATGCATCTGTTGAAGATATTCCTTCATGTTCTTAAAATAAAGGACTTCATAAAGTAAGGAATTATTTGCTCTCCTATGAGATTCATCTGAATGAAATTTAGTTTTATAGTGGTAAGTCAGAGGAAGTTTATATCTTTATCCAAGCACAGAATATCATCTAAATAAAAATATTCTGTCATTTAAATGAAAAGCAAACCGCTGTGTAAACTCAGTCGCAATTGACTGTTAATTGACATGCTTGTATTCTATCAGAAGAAGTGTGTGCAACCATAGTGTGTTTGTAAAGAAGGGGTAACCCTGTCCTGCTCTCATTTTGTAGGCTGCCCCCATTGCTTATCTGTCAGTTTCAGGAAATGTACCGATTGTAACCAAAAAGCCACAGTTTGACATCCGTGAAAATACAACATTTAACAGCCTCTAATCTCATTCTACAGAATTGTAATCTTATTCTACTGAATTCATGCTTCAGCTGAGTGATTGTACATCCTAATCTAAGCGGTGTCTGTTTCTGTGCTGTTCATTTTCTGGCTTATTTTGAACCATTATGATCTAATTCAAAGCAAGTACTTTGCCATCACCTCTTCATCTTTTTTTCTGTTCAGATTTGCCACTTCTAAAATGAAAATGAGTTCAATAGCATCTTTTTAGAAAAGTTTATATTTTGTACGATGTGGTTTGTGCATTATTATGGTACTTGCTTGTAAACTGGTGTATTTGCAGTTCGAGGTTTTTGGCAGAAGTTCATTTGTGTTTGTAACCTCAGGACATTTCAAAGGTTGCTTTATGATTGTATTTGAGGAAAAGTGCATAACTGTGCCTCTTTTGTCTGATAAAAGTTTGCTCGGTTTCATGGCTATTGTACAACCTCTCCTTTCTGCTTACAATTTTGCAACCTAAAATTGTACAGTGAAGATAAATGTAGCTTTCTTGAGATATTTCAATGCCAGCAATCGAATGTCAGGAATATGTAGCTACACTGTATTTTGGTAGTATGTTCGAACTGGGCTCTTCCTTTTTGGCTCTACAGTAACCGATGCCAGAGAGATGTAACAGTGTACATCCATGATGCTGTTTGCGGCAAGCAGAGGCACCAAAGTAGTGAAGTCATGAGTTAAGCAGCTCTGCTCTGAGTGAAGTCATGTTTTAAGGCATGCTCACATTGAGGGGCATAGGCGTACACACAGATCCAGCAAACACTGTCAGAACCAACTGCTGTTCAAATGCTGCTGTGTATTTTGAAGGGTGTTCCCCTCTCATCTGTGCAGTGCACAAAGCCAGTGTCTCATTCGAAGCCAGTGCTGACTGGTAGGCCTGGTGAGTTTTGACCTTGGGGTGTAGGACTTTTCTGGCTCATGGCTCACACATGGGGTAGAAGGGAGAAGTGTTGTTTTTATATTCAGAACTTTGATTGCCGTGTACTAGCATCCAGAGGTTGAACATGCACTAGGCAGAGGTGGAGCTAAATGTGGCTTTTGATAATGTGCAAAAGGTAACTTGTTTCAGCTGAGATCAGAACTATTCTGCAGTGTAAGCAGCACTGTAGCTTATGAATAATTGCTGTGTGAAACTCCACCCTTGACTCCCGAGAGTTACTCTTACCTTTTAAGCACCTGCTGCTTCTCCCCATGGGAAGGAATTGCTGTTGGGTAGCATGTTGCCTTGTCAGTCAAACCTGTTCCCAGGTGGAGCTACTTGGCTCCAAGATTAATTTTTTTGGAAGGTAGGGAAGCTTCCAGTAAACACCACCACAGATTGGTACCGAGGGAGAGCGTATCAGCAGTATCAGCAATGCTAATGCTGCTGCTTTAATTTGGGTGCTATGGAGTGGTCTGGCTTGCTGAAGAGGGGGTTGGAATTGCACTAAGAGTTTCTAGTGCAGTTATTCCTTTATTTCATAATGGCAGCATTAAATACTGGGTGCCCCAACAGAAACCACACAGATGAGTCACAACCATTGCTTTGATCCACTTAGATACTCTGCTTCTTGTGCTTCAGAGGCCTGAATATTCTTTATAATATTCTTTAGAAATTGAATATGTATTCTTTGAACCACAAGTGACAGAACACATTAGACACTTAATTTTCTTTCATCTTCTTAAAAAGCGTACTTTAAACTTATTTCAGCATCATGGTTACTTTTGTTCTTGATGGAGGTGCATAAGCAAAAGAGTGAAATAAATTGCATTGTTTCCAAACAGCAGGAGAAATGAAAAATAACATTCTAAGGATCTAGACCACCGTGTATCGATAAACGGGCTCTGTGATACCAAACGGAGTAATGTGTTTGGTTTGAGGCAGAGTTTTGCTGGCTTCCTGGACCACAGAGGCTGTATGAACTACGTGCTACCTGTCTGCAGGGCATTAGTGGACAATCATTCCTGCTTTGTGGAAATTTACTGGTATTTTACTTTCCTGTACTGATCAGGAGACAATCTGCTGTGTAATTGCTGTAGGAATAATTTTTCTGTGTATGTTTGGCTGCTAAAATACTAAAGGGTATGGAATCTGTTCCTTGTTATTTCTTCTAATTGTGGAACTTGTGTAAATGTACAAGCTTGTAATTTTTTTTATAGTCTGAAGTATTATTTAAAAAAAAAAGTTTAATTTTCTGTGTTTGAATGATTTTTTACTTGAATTCTGAGTATAGTAAAGTGCTTAAGAAGGTAACTGATGGAACCAATGGGGAAATTAATCTTTATACTCCAATTAAAACATTACCCATCATCCTCTATAGATTTTTTTGTTATTTTTATTTAACTGTAAATTCTTCAAAAACCTTTTCACAGTCAGATTTGTGAGTACAGAACATTTCAACTTCTACAAGCATCCTGAGTTTTAAGCAGTATTTCTTAGTTACAACTTGAACTGAACAGTTGCTTCAAAATAATGGATTATATCCTAGCGAAAATTTAAAACAAACCAACCGGAAACATTATTGCTTTTTTCAGAAATAGTTTGTAAAAACTCACTTTTCTATTTGTTATTTCAATGGTCTTATCTACCTCATCACTATTGTATAGATATTAAGCAAATACACACATCTTCTGTCTTGTAGCGACTTTATTAAGTCTTGCTTTTCTAGTGCATTGATGAGCTGGGGGGAGGAACAGAAGAGAGGTTCATCAATCAGAACTAAACATAGAAAAAAAATTGGACGTTTCTGTAAATAGCTGTAAGAAAACTGTGTGTGTCTGCTCGGTAGCGTCAGTGAACTGCATGGTGGTGTTCATGCTTGTTAGGCTTGTAACGTTGTTCTGAGCATCAGCCTGGATTAGTGAGTGTATGCAGTAGAGGGCTAGAAGATGGTCAAGCAGCTTGAGCCATCTTACAGATTGAGTAGGGAGGTAGAACAGTGTTATGCTTAGTACAGATTTATATAACAACATTTCAAGATACTTGCTCAGGTTGAAAGGAAGGAAGCTTTCTAATATGGGTCCAACAGGAGCCCTTAAAACAGTTTGCATTACTTGTTGATAAACTTTGACTGTAATTATTTTGGTTTTACTTCTGTTCAGCTAATTCAAGAAATGTCATTACATAATGAGGAGGAACTGTGAAGTTGAGTGGTAGAATTATGAATGGGATATAGGGAAAAAATAACTTACTCTTTACAGAAGAGAAAGAGGGTGGATGGGAGGGAATTAAGTAAAAAAACCTTGCAGATTATGCCATGATTTTTCTGAGTATTT
Source organism: Lagopus leucura (assembly GCF_019238085.1). Classification (NCBI taxonomy): domain Eukaryota; kingdom Metazoa; phylum Chordata; class Aves; order Galliformes; family Phasianidae; genus Lagopus; species Lagopus leucura. The sequence continues at coordinate 7,404,450 of NW_024962274.1, forward strand.
GGGGACTCCCCCTACTCTGAAAAAGTGTCAGGGGTATGGATTTGTTCTTGCCTGGTTTAGTCATAAATGCTGTGCTTACAATCTTAAACAATGTAGACTTCCTATGAAATAAAGTTTTGGTAAGTTGGACTGATTCTGAGGTTACTTTCTTTTAATGATGAGAAGACTCACTTGATTATATCTGTACAGCACTAATGTGACTGGTTTCTTCCATTTCTGAATAGCCTGAATTTGAAGTTCTATTGCTTTGAATGCCTTTGTAGGACCGTGTCTACGTACAACAAAATAATGTGGAGAATGTCTACAACTTGGGTTTGATTATTTTTCGAGATCAAGTTGTGCGTTACGGCTGTATTAGAGATCACTTACGGCAAACTCTGCTGGATATGATTGCAAGAGAAAGGAAAGGAGAGGTTGTAGACAGGTAAGATGTTTGTAAGTGACTGTCTTCTGTTGCAAGTGATACTTACCAGTCCTTGAGTGAATCACAAACATACACAACTAAATCCTTACTTAAGCAAATGTTTCTCCATGGCATGGAAAAAAACCCACATTTCTTCTTTTTTCAAAACTTAAAATAATGGCAAATGGATAGGCTCATTAATACATTCCTAATATTAATCTTGAGATCCTCATTGAAGTCTGTGTTAAATCTCTCCATTACCACCTTCTGTCAGAGCATTTGATAATAAAAGTGGAGGTTTGACAGTTCTCTGCCCCTAGTTGTCATCCTGCTTGTCCTCTGTACTGAAAGGCTGTTTAAATTTCCTCTACCTGCTTTGTTTGATTTTTGAAGTTTTCTTTTAGTCTTCCATTTCAATTCCTAATGTTTTAACCCATCTAGTTCTGGTAGTTCAGTTACCTCTGGGCTTTAAAATCTGTTCCTCGTGTTCTCTTGCCATATTTGTGGAAGTAGAGTTTGATAGCCTGCACTTCAGATGCTGCAGCTGAAGTCACTCGAAGTTTGCACATTTTTTGTTTCTCCAGTTTCGGAGCAGCTGATGGGTGTGGAGATACGTAAACTTCATGCTACTTTGGCTGCAGTTCTGTAATTGGGATTACCCAACATGCAGTTTATGAAGAGAAAAACACATGCTGGCAACAGCTGTATATTATCCTCTGCTGCCAGAACCTAGAATTTTTTCATAGATGCAATTCTTTTGTTTTTGAATTTTATCAGTGTGTTTATGCCTAAACAGATGCTTAAGTTGCAGGTATGTTTTCATACTCTGTATGGCACCTTCTGTGCAAATTGCCTTGTTTACTACTAACCTACACATGCAGTTTTCAGTTTTCTTTGGTTATTTCTTGCGTGGTGAAATATATTCCTGTTAATAGTTTTCAGAATTGGTAGAACTTGAGACCTGCTTTCCTATCATTAAATTTAAAAAATAAATGTTGTCAGCTGGCTCCTTAGTTTTGAACAGAAATAATCTTTCTGCTTTAATCTTCTGGAAAACCTCTCATGCAACAAACAGACTTTTTATCAGTTCATTTTCAGTTAAAGTTTTCTGAGTTGTTGTTGCGATGAACTCCCTATGTTATGTTGATTTCTGAAGTTGTTAACAACTTACTTTTGGCAGAGGCGCAATAAGAAATGCTTGCCAGATGTTAATGATTCTAGGTCTTGAAGGAAGGTCAGTCTATGAAGAAGACTTTGAGGCTCCGTTTTTGGAGATGTCTGCAGAATTTTTTCAGGTACAGCAGTCTTGTAATTACTTGTATTTGGAATGCTTTTGTAATTGCTTGGAATCGTGAGAGTTAGTGGTATTTGACAAGTATGTCAATCTCTGTTAAATGAAATAAAAAGTGTGACTAACTTTGAGGAAAAAATAACACTAATTTCACAGAATTACCATCATTTAAATGTAATGGTGAGCACTGACATTCTCAAGAATAACGAGAAAACCATTGATGCGCGTAACTCATAAATATGGCACTGACTGGTATTCGAAAAGAAATTTTATTTTTTGCTTCTCCCATCTTTGTTTTCTTTGGACCTGTGGCTGTAAGTGCTGTTGGTCACTGGATATTAGGCTGATTTAGTTAACTTTAGCGTGGAAAATACTGCACTTGTGTTCGTGCACCCTCATACATACATAAACACAGTGAGTGCAATAGAACTTTTGTTTTGTGTTAAGCCGGTATGTAAATCTTGGAGGTCTTGTTTGTTGGACATGCTGGGAGTGATTTAACTTGTTGATGAATGCTGATCTGAAATAACCAGTGTATTTCCTTTTTCCTCCTTAAAATACAAGAAGTCTAAAGTATTAATTTGTGTTAATCACAGATGGAAAGTCAGAAATTTTTAGCTGAAAACAGTGCTTCTGTATATATAAAGAAAGTAGAAGCTAGAATTAATGAAGAAATAGAACGGGTGATGCACTGTCTGGATAAATCAACAGAAGAGCCAATTGTGAAAGTTGTTGAGAGGGAGCTTATTTCCAAGCATATGAAAACTATAGTGGAAATGGAGAACTCTGGGCTAGTTCATATGCTGAAAAATGGGAAGACAGAAGGTAAGACTGTATCATATGGGAGACAGAAATGCTTACCATACTGCTTGTTGTTTTTAAACATAGGATGAACTGAGCTTAACTTTTGTGTTCCTGTTTGGCTTTCTTTTGCGTGCCTCTGTGAATGGTACTTCAGAGGCTTTAGAGAGCTTTTAGGAAACTTGTTTGTGTTTAGTACCAGATACGTTACTTTTTTTTTTTTGTAAACTAAGTATTTAAGTATTTCTTAAGAATAAGTATTATCTTTTGTGCTGTGCTTGGTTACCTACTCTATGTGAGCCATTTTATTGCTTTAGTGCTTACAGTATGTAGCTTTTAAAATGCATCACTGTTTTGTGGGGTTTTTCTGGGGGGGGGAGGGGTGCTATATGAAAATGATAGACTAAATAACAATAAATTGCATGACTGATTTGGGGGCAGAAGGATTTGTTGCAGGAAAACAAGTTGTCTGTTCGTTTTAAAGGGTGAGAAACATATTCTAAGTGATTGAAAAAGAAGGATTTGATTTGGTAAGGTTTTCTGTAGTACAGGTTACTGTGAGACAGCAACTGAATGCAAGTTTTTATAGAGAGAGAACCTGCACTTATGAAACAGAGTAATGAAGAACGATTGTAGTATCTATTTTTGGAAGTCAGTCTTCATACTAAAGCATTGAGAATGGGAACAGACTCACTGTTTGGATAAATGGCTTTTGTTCCTCGAAGTAGCTTCATAATTAGGTGGCAGTCAGAGTGATAAAGTGAGCAAATTTCTTAGCTGTAAGAAAAGAGAATTTCTGTATGGAAAGGTAATGCAATGGTACCATGCTTAACCTTTTTGCATTAATATCCAATTAAGATAGGCTTCAGAGTGACAGGATATTGAAGGGTATTTACACCATACAAGAATTAATATTACTTTTATAGGCATTGGTTTAATTTAGTTGTGAGGATTTTACATAAGAGGTTTATAAGGACTACTCTTCAAAAGCCGTACTTAAGCTAAGTCAGTTCTTATGATTTTAGGTATGTGAAACAAAGTAGTGGGAATTTATGCGGCTATTCCTTCAAGACAGTACAAACTAAATTCAGCTAAACAAATGCAAATTAAACTCATGTTTTTACTGGATTTTTTTTGGTTGTTTGTGTTTTTTTTTTTGCTTTTTTGCTTTTAACAAGCATCTCATTAGTGCTGTCTAATTTGTTTTAACATAATATTTGATTTTGGGACGGTAGCCTTGGAAGATACATTCATAAATACCATGAAAAGAAGCGATTTTAGTGAAGCTTAAAACACACCAGCCTTTAAAACAACTTTTGCTGGCCTGGTGATCAGCAACATGAGATTATGTGCTATAGACAGCTTGAACTAGAATAATGAAATACCACCTTTGTTGTTACTTTAATTTTCTGTGGCTGCTGTAGTTAGTATGTTCTTGGGGTAAAGAAAAGGGGGCAGAAATTTCCATCAGTGCCTGAGCTGTTACAGGATGCTTTTGTCGCTTGAGTGTATGAACTCTTTTGCTGTGAAATGAATGAGTTACACGGGGCATCATGCATAACATCTCATTCTTTTCTACAGACCTTGCTTGCATGTACAAGTTGTTTAGTCGTGTGCCAAACGGTCTGAAGACAATGTGCGAGTGCATGAGCTCGTACCTGAGAGAGCAAGGCAAAGCACTAGTTTCTGAAGAGGGAGAAGGAAAGAATCCAGTTGACTACATTCAGGTAGTTGAATATTTAAAAATTGTCTTTCCTTCTGTGCCGTATTTTCCAGAGTAACACGTTTTATATGAGAAACCTCTTAGCGCTGACTCAGAAGGGTTCATTATTTATTAATAAACTTCATTTATGCTTCTATTTAAAATGCGCACATTTTTTATTTTGGAAGTGTTTAGAACTCCTAAGTTGCTTGGTAAGTACAAGCTCTTAATTAGTGGATTTTTGGTATCTACTTTTATTAAAATATTCAAAACAGTTATATAAAACCTTGGAACTTTTTGGTTTATTGTAAATTATATTTGCCTCCAGATTGAATTTTATCCTACGAAGCTCCTTAGCATCTATTTAATGTAATTGTGTGCAACGCTGGCTATTGATGTTCAAGGTGGAATTTCATAGCAAGATTCTAATGGTTTACAGCATTCACCTCTCACTCACATTTTAATTGCTAGCTTAATTCTTGGTCTCCCTGAGAGACACAGCATTTCTGCATATTAGTAGGTGTTTTGTTGTTCTCCATCTCACTAAGATTTTGTGTAGCATTAATTTACCAAGACCCTAAAATGTGCTTCAGGAGTGTTGTCATATTTTCTTTCCTCCCATTGTCTCTGAGAACATAGCTCTAATTTCTTTCAGACTTAATTGAAATTCAAGTAAATGTTTTATAGCTGAAAATGTTTTACAGTTGATATCAAAATGTTTATTTGTTAAATATGTTAATTTTTTACAAATGTGTAGCTGCAGTTTTTTTGTCTGGTCCTTTAAAGAAGCATTTCATGTTGTGTATCTTATTATCTCTACTTTGTTTGAAAACAATCAATTTACTAGAACTGGTTACTATTACAAGAAGCCATTTGAGTATAGAAACATTTTTGTTTGAATTGTCTGGCAGTGCTGAAGCAAAACTTCTTACCTAATTTGGACAAGAATGATTCTCCAATGATTGTTAAAAAGAGAATACTCTTTGAACTTTTGTAGGTATAAAGGTTCTGGGCTGTTGTGGTTTTGTGGTGGTGTGATTTATTTAAAAATAAAAACAAAAAAATGACGAGTAATATATAAAATAAGTGTCCGAAGTAATTTTCACTTTAGAATTCTGTTTGACCCAAAAGGGAGTATCTTAAGAGGCTGACCTGGGGAGGAGTTGAATATTTAATTATAATGGTGCTATCAGTGTATCTTGCCACAAAGTTGAATACCTGGTGAAGCTGAAGAAGACTTACAGCCATGTTGCACGTGCTTTGGCAGAGCTCATCCAGAGCCCAATTAGTATTTACCCCCAACCATCTCATGAAGATGTCCTAAGATGTCCTAACTCCTTAAAATAATGGAAGGGATGTTGAGATGCTGTTGTGATTCAAGGTACTAACAGTTTCTCCTGTTCAATACCAGGTTGTTCAGATGGTGTACTCCTGGAGAGGAGACATAAGCTAACCTTGGTTAACAGAGAGAAATAGTGGGATTTGCTTTGAATTTAAAATTTCTAATACACATATATTAGACTGTCTAAAGATCATTCCTTTAAGTGAGATGGTGAGTTCCTAAGAAACACTACTACTTCCTTGAGTAATTCTTGAATGGCTTCTTTAAGTAACCACAAATGAATAAATTCTTCGGCCATGTAGGACTTCAGGATCATTTAACCTGACTGGATTGTATGGACAGTAGTTGTCAACTTTTTGCACGAAATTCTTTTTCCCCACCACCCTGAATATGTTACTTATGTCTAAATCCCACATGTATCATATATGTTTAGCAAGGTGTTCATGTGATTTTTATGATGCTTCCCCCTTCTACACTCAGTTGTTTTAGCTTTAAGTAGAGGTAGTGCAACCCCTGAAAATGATGGTAAAAATCTGATAGTTCAGCTGAAAGAAATGGTTCGTTTCACATCTGTGGACTTCACACTGTGATTGTGAACTTCAAACTGTGGTAATTGGAGGGCAGTTACTTGTATCTAGCTTTCATACATTCACAGAGATTGGTACAGATTAATGGGAAACACGCAGCTAAATAGTGCAGAACATTCCTGGCTTGAATCTGCAGGGGGAAAAAAAAATTAATAAGATCTGTCCTCTTGTTGCAGTGTGTTTTCTCCTTAAACTTGCTTAGTGGCTCTGTGGATGCAGTTAATGGGTGCTTAGCCTGATCTCTCTGATGTCCTGTACTTAGGAAGGGATTTTGACAACTTCATTCATTTTACGTAGATAAGGCTTAATTCCAAAAATACCTTCTTTAAGTTGTCGATTTAAAATAAAGTAAATCAGCCTGTTCAACAAGAGTGATTAAAATACTTAATCTGTCAGTAGCCTATTACAGCAAGAGATTTAGGGCAACTGTAGACGTTTACAAACAGAAATGAAATTTCCCATGCTTCCTAACAGTGCAGAACGTAGAGGGCATTGCAGAACCTCTACTTGTAGATCTGATCTAGCCTACATCTATTACTGCTGTTTTTACAACTTAAAATTTTAAATCAGTAAAAATGTTCATAACTTTTTTTTTTTGAAGGGTTTACTGGATTTGAAGAGTAGGTTTGACCGCTTTCTTCAAGAATCTTTCAATAACGACCGACTCTTCAAACAGACTATTGCGGGTGACTTTGAATATTTCCTCAACCTCAACTCTAGGTCTCCAGAGTACCTCTCATTATTTATTGATGATAAGCTGAAAAAAGGAGTCAAGGGAGTAAGTATAAATTAAATTATAAGATCCTACTGTTTTCTGTGCAATCTTGGATCAAATTAAACTAAGGTAATTTTCTGAGAATGATTTTTGTATTAAGGTAAATGGCACTGCTGCCTTTTTCAAACAAAGAAAAAGTCCGTAAGGCACATCTGAGCCCATAACACTTTAGGGCTGAACTTACATAAGGCACGCAAGGATATCTCAGGATGTGTAGCTTGACCTCCACCTCACTCCCTTAGATTGTATTAAATTCTGCGACTTTCTTGGAAACCTGTTCAGTTCCTTAAGTATGTTTATAGTTCAGTAGTTGTTCCCAATGCCTAATGATTCTCTTGCAAAGTAACTCGCTTGGTTAGCCAGTCAAATAATCAATACTATTTATTTATAAAAATAAGTGATCATTTTATTTGTTGTGGCACTGGAGAGGCTTTGCAAAGTCAATCTCAAAATGTGAAAATCTTCATTCTAAGCTGACTTTCCATATTATTAGTTGCTGATGCTGGTTTATAGTTGTGCTTCTTTTCTAATTCTTTTTTAATGCTTCAAAATGTATGGTCAACAGGAAAGTTTCACTGTTTTATCAGGAGTTTTAACCATTCATTGCTCCCTCATCATTGCTTGTTCCTACATTTTTGATTGTTATTTTCTCCCTTTTATTGGGTTTGGGCACTGTTCTTTTGGCTCAGTTGTTCATATGTTAGACCAATTTTGTTATTTTCCTTCTAGGCTATTCTTACACCATATACTTGGTGTGAATTGCTTAAAGTATGTAGGCTGTATATGACATCTGTCCTGGAAGGCTAAAACCAGTATATTATTTCTTCTACAGCTAACAGAGCAAGAAGTAGAAACTATCTTGGATAAAGCAATGGTTTTATTTAGGTTTATGCAAGAGAAAGATGTTTTTGAGCGGTATTATAAGCAGCACTTGGCAAGAAGACTTCTTACAAACAAGAGTGTTTCGGATGACTCTGAGAAAAACATGATATCTAAATTAAAGGTAAGGCAATATTTGTATACTTTTCGCTTCATTTATTTCATAAGTTTCATAAATATGATTTCTTTGGCCTTACATAAGGGTTATATATGTAAGCTGCACCTTGCAGTTAAATACAGATTTGATTTTTGAAGCCCTAACAGAAAATACGAAGTGTTATTCTGAAACATTATGTAGAAATAAAAAGAAGAAAATGCTGGAAAACATCTGGAAATGTTGTAAATTCACAGTGGGTATTTGATGGCATTCATTTTTGTTAAATTGTACTATATCCTTCTTCAGATCAGCAGTAGCGTTCAATTCCTTTTTGATGTAGTTCGAGTTTGATTGAAAAAAGGTCTTCGTACCTGTGTTTGGAAACGTTTTGCTTACTTCTCTTGGTTTAGTTTATTCTGGTTGCAAGAGTGACCAAGAGACTGAGAAGGTAAAACCTAAAGATAAGCAATCCTTGAAGCAGCTTCTAATGCAGCTTCTGCCCCTGTGGTATGTTAAGTGTCCAGGGGACTTTTGAACCTGTCTGATTTGATTGTAAAAAATCAAACTTCCCTGATTCTCAGTTTTTGACCTTTGTATTCTCACCCATGAACAAATGAAATCTGTTTGAATCAGATTTCTCCAGATTATCAAAATTAATTAATTCCCAGTTACCTTTCCACTTCTTCCCACCTGGTGCAGGTGAGAATACACAGGGTATACTTCTTTAGCGAGATGAGTCAATGGATTGAGACTGCTGTCTTTTCTCATGGATTTGCCCAGAGATGGGAATAGTGTAGATAACATGCTGGCATTTACCATATATGTGAAGCTGTGCTTTAGAAGTGTACAGAAAGTCCTGACTGTCCAGTGGAAACGCATATATTGGCCTGTATGTCTATAGATGTGTATGTCACAGATTGAAGAAAGATCTGTGATCTTCCTTTGTACTCTGCAGTAGCCCTCGAAAATGATGTATACTTCAGATAAAAATCTTTGGGCATCAAAAACTAGTATTTTCTCATCATCATGTTACAAAACAGGTTAGTTCGTAGGCATTGGTCTATTAAGCTTTCACCAATGTTTTAGGTGAGATAAAAATGCAGAAATTATGTCAAAAAAAAAAAGGGTGAAAAGGGAGGGAAAGTTTCAATTTGTGCAGGCTCAGATATGAAAAATGAAAGTTATTTTGAGGTGTTTTTTATAAAGTTCTGGAAGTAATGGAAGTAAGAGTCCAAGCAACCACATGTATGGAAATAGCATTTTTATGAGACATAAACTCTAGCTGTTGGGTTCATGTATCAGATCTCTTCCATAGCCCTGGCACAATGAGTGATGTTGTGTGTTTCAGACTGAATGTGGATGTCAGTTCACATCTAAACTGGAAGGAATGTTCAGGGACATGAGCATCTCAAACACGACGATGGATGAGTTCAGGCAACATCTGCAGTCGACTGGGGTAAGAGCACAGCTCCTGTGTGCTTCTTCTTTCACTTCATGCAAAGCACAAACCTTCATCCAGGCGCGTGCATTTTGTTGTTAGCGTTCTCATGTGAGAAGGATTTGGTTAGCATCCTCAAATTAAATTTCTTATAGTGGTTCTCATCTCGTAAACTCTGTTAGTGTTTCCCGAAATAGAAAAGCCATTTCAAAGGCTGATGTACAGCCCAAACAGAACCAATTTCGCTGCGTAGAATCCCATTCCGGCTCCATTGCGCCTCAGTTGCTGCGCGGTCCCTCCTCCGCCGGCCTCCTTCCTCGTGGCCGCCAGGGGGCGCGGTGCGGCCGCCTTCCCGGCTGCTCGCTGGGGGCGTGCGGGCTCGTTTGTGCCTGACAGCAGCGGGGCGGTTTCAGCAGAGGTGGTGGAGGCACACGTGGACAGATACAGGTGTTTGTGGGCGGGCATCTTTACTGCAGCTTTGTTCTTTAGAATCGAATGGCGTTTTCCTTCTAGAATGGTTAAAACACGAACGTCAAGAAAAAATTTTTAGAGCGCTCCCACTTTTTTGTGAGACTTCTACATAGGATTCTTTGATGTTAAAGACAACCTGACGGTTTTACTTTGAGTTAATGTATGATATCTGTATTTCCATCTTAACTATGTACAGCCAGTAAGGTAAAGTTCAACTGTTAACATCTATTCTGCTAGGTCTCATTTGAGACTGTCTTATTCTTGGCAAGGGACCAGCAGTTTGCCCAAGGGCTGCCTTTTGTTCAGCCTCATTGCCTTTTAATGACACTTTTGGAATATTTGTTTATGATGGAAGCAGAGATGTTTCTGTTGGTGTTCATAATATTTGAGATAAAATAAATCTATTGCTTTCTTTGTTTTTAAGTATTGCTGTTAATATCCAGGTGTTTTTGCATTCTGTAGGAAATAGTCAATCCTACTCCTTTTTAAACAATTTATATAGCTCAGATATGTGCAGTGCCTCCTAGAGGAATCAGAAATCTACTCGACTCTAAATAATCTGACCTGCAAAGTCTCCTGCTGGATCCTGTGTCCCAACATATGGGTAGTGCCAAGGTCTATTTAAGTAATGATTGGTTTCATGTCATTAAGGGGAAAGCTAAGCACAAGGGAAAGCCCAGGATAACATTACTCATAATTCTACAGGTGCAATTCCGAAACTTTAAATTGTTAAGAGTGTTTTTTTTTTAAGACTAGATCACTTTAAGGCACTTTCCATTTGTTCGTATCATTTTTGCAACGAAGAGATGGAAAAGTGAAAGGCTTACAGAACTTTTCTGGGTCTGCTGTGTATAATGTCTGATATGCAGCATTCTAAATTTATACTGTGTTCTAATCTGACTGAGACCAAAAACCTCAGGGAAAGGTTGCCACTTGAACTAGAATGATTTCAGTTCCTGATAAAGACACTTCCTTTATCTTCCTGTCTCTGTTGATCACCTTCCCTATACTCTGTCTAAAGTGAAAATTGTTTGAAGCTTCTCTGTAGATGATTTATAGATTAGTTTTCTGCGTCTAAATGGCAATTTTAATTATCTTGTGAGCCTTATAGCATTGATAATACAGAATTGGAAGCTAGGCAGTAATGCCGACTACAGAACAAGCTCCATACTGGTCTTTGCATGCTTTTCCAAACTGTTGTGCTTTAGCCTTAACTAAATTCATTTTGAGAGGATATTTCTCTCTGAGTAGCTTGGCATTAATCTAGATTTTTCAGAAGTTTCCTAGGCACAAGTTTGGTAATGCACAAAAGCGTTTGACACATACGCAGTACAAAATTTACTGTATACAAGCGAGTGCTGCTCTGTTATTTAGTACTGGAAGTTTCTGAAATGATGGGATGTTTCTTGACAGTCTAAAATATAGCATGCTCTATTTGTATTTAACAATTTATAACCATTTGGGTATGTTATACTTTGTTTTTCTTGTCCCTCATTTGTGTTCTTTGAAGGTACTAGCTAACATCTACCAGAGCTGAAAATACTCGCCTTTAAGTTTAATAAAGTGAGTTGAGATACCAGTAAGGATAATGCCACATGATAGGCTAGAAGTTTATCTCCTACTCATGGAAACTAATCCACTTTGTGGATCCGTGTTTCACCTGTACAATGTTTTGTAAGCAGTGCTGAGTATTTATTGGTAATGGCTGTCTTCAGAGAAAGTACATATGTTCTGTGTGTGAAAGTAACTGTTCACATAACAGCATGGAGGCAAATAGTAGGAGGAGCTTGTTGTTACTTAACATCAGATAATTTGGTATTTTTATTTGCTTCCAGAGGCTGCTTAGAAATTTGTGTCTTTAGCAACCTGGCTTTACTGTACATAGTCAAAAGGGGAAAGACTATTTAGAAAGAACTGTTCTGTATATTGTGAATTCCATTTGTGATCACAGGTATTTCACTCTTAGTTAGTCATTAATAGAAGTCTGTAAATGCCCCAGGGGATTGACGTGGAGGTTTCTGGCATATCTCCTAACATTCTGGCGGTGATGAGTTCATTTGTTCGGTGTTGGTAAAACAATGTTTATAGATTTATATTCCATCTTTTCCATAATTGTGCAAGTTCTGTACTTTCTACGTGATAGAAAAAAACAGTGAGGCATGATCTTTTAAAACAGTGAATGTTTTCTTCCAATTGTAGGTCTCATTAGGTGGCGTTGATCTTACAGTGCGGGTCCTCACAACAGGTTACTGGCCAACCCAGTCAGCCACACCAAAGTGCAACATCCCTCCAGCTCCCCGACATGCTTTTGAAATATTTAGAAGGTATGTGTTAAAACAGGCTTTGAGGTAGAGGTTTTAAGAGCAAACTTTTTCTTAACTTAACTTACAGGTACGTTTTACCATTAAAACAAAAGACGTGCCATCTTACCACTCTTTTTCAGTTGATGCAGAAATTGAGAATACAAGAACTTGTATTTTTAGACTTGAGGCTTTGGGAGTTCTTAATGTGAATTCTAATGCAGTGCTTTGAAAAAGGAGGAGTTAGAAATTTCCTTAATTGCAATGGAAAGTGCACATAATTACTAAGCTTCTACTAAGTAGTTTCCACTTCATACATAATTTACGTGTTGTATTTAAGTTTTCGATTCATTTATATTGCAGATTTTATTTAGCCAAACACAGTGGACGACAGCTGACACTCCAGCATCACATGGGTTCTGCAGATCTCAATGCCACTTTTTATGGGCCAGTTAAAAAGGTGAAGTATGAAGGTTATGAGAGTGTTGCATTTTAGCATTTAGAATAAAACCTAAGCAAGTGCACGGTTGTATTAATTCCATAATTTTACAAAATAAGCTTGCCTGTTGATAATATTAGCAAAAAGTGCCTTTCATCCCTTCTATATTCTTCCTTTGTAAATGTTTGAAAACGTTTTCTTCTTCTAAATCTGATTTTCATGTGTTGCAAATCATCCCTTTTAGTTCCTTGCAGAAAAGTAATTTGGATCTTGAAGGAAATTTAGTGTTCTGCAGGTTTTTTGGCTGAAATAATCAAAAGCAAAATGAAATTTATCTTTAGACTAATTTTTGTTAGTGTGAAAACGTACTTTTAAGCAAAGTCTACTCTGCTTTTCATATTTAGAGTGCTAGCAATGTAGAGATTTTTCCAAATGTGTATAATACTTCATATTTATGTATACAAGAAAAGTCTGGAAGCTACTCAGGTGGCGGAGCAGGTGCCCATAGAGGCTCTGGGGTTTGTTCTTGGGAAATGCTCAGTATTTGACTGGATGGAGTCTCAAGTGTCCTGTTCTGTATGGCCTGGCTGTGAGCAGTGGCTGGACCATGCAACTTACCGAGGTGCCTCCATCCTAAAGAAATCTGCTGTGATTGTAAGGTCACCTACTAGAGAGAGATTCTGGTTATACCACCAGACATATGCCATTCGATGACATCTATGGACGGAGCTCCGAGATAACTTTCATCACGTAACTTCCATCTTACTGAGGAAATATTCTGGAGTGAAGAATGAACTGATGGTAGTTCTGTTATTTTTAAAATAGGAAGATGGCTCCGAGGTTGGCGTTGGAGGTGCCCAAGTAACTGGCTCAAATACACGGAAGCACATATTGCAGGTGTCCACTTTCCAGATGACAATATTAATGCTCTTTAACAACAGAGAAAAATACACCTTTGAGGTATGAATTGTTTTTTTTTTTCTTACCTGTCTTTCAGATAACCTATTTTAGGCTTTCTAGTTCTATTAACTAGGTATTTGAGGAGCACAAACACCACACTTCTCATTCCACTGGAGTATGGGTCAGACTGATAAATGCAGGAACAGATCAGCACCACTGCTTTATTGCTATATTCACTGCTAAATATTTATTAAACAGTTCCAGAAGAGGATGTCATTTGGGAATGGAAGTTTTCAGGGCAGTTGAAGAGGGTTGTTGAGTATGGTTGTTCCTTGGCTGTAGGAGACAAGCTGAAGCTGGAATGCAGCAGGTGGCTCTGCTTGCTCAGTTTCTTTGAGTAACTGAATCTATAGGCCCAGGGATTTTTGTCATTGCTTTTTAAGCAGTTAAATTGTTTAAACTGGCAGTCTGGAGTGAGCTGTAGTGCATCCCTTCTCTCATGGTGAACCAGAAAGGACGATAAAGAAGTTCCAAAGAGATTCCTAATATAGAGATTGGAGGGGCATTACTAGGGAATGTTGAAGCTCATAAAAGGTGGTGGAGAATGCTTTGGGAGTGCATTCTTCTAGCCTGCTATTATGAGGATGTTTATTTGAAATAGTTGGGATTGAGAAAGGCAGAGTTTGCTTAGAATCTCTTAAATAATATGTACAGTTTGCAAAAGAGTGTTTGGGAGCTCAGAAAGTCCTGTGTTTTGTGCAGTGCACTGCAGGAGCATTACAGCTTTGAGTACTTCCTCAGAGAGAACTTAAAAAGAAAGGAGAATTTAACAGCTAGGTTAACAGCTTGGTTTTCCTAATTGAAATTGGACTAATAGCTACATTATTTTATAAATGTATTATTTTGAGGTTTTTTATGAATAGAGCCTCATTTATATATGAATAAATAATACTTGGCACTGACAAATACGACTGTGACGCATGCACTAAATCATAGTTAATTTTACTAAGACTAGATAATAGAGAACTGTCTGCAAGTGTTTAGATTGTATGTGTTTGTTTTCTCATGTTCAGGAGTTTTTAAGCTGTTTTTATGTCAGCCTTTAACTAAAACATTAAGAAGGCATACTATGTTTGTTTGGCTTCTTTGGTGAAGTATGTGGGAGTTGTCTTTCAGCAGAAAAGCTTATGAAAATCTAAGAGTAGATTGAATTTTGTCTGTCTTCACTGACTATTGAATAACACGATTAATTACCAAGCGCTGCCATATGCTGCTGTTCTCTCCTGTGAAGTTACTGCTTTTACCGCAGCATGGCGTGAGAGATGGCCTGCAGTGTGCTTGAGTAAGCATAAAAGCAAAGTGTTTCTGCAGCTTCACAGCTGGACAGATTAATTTTAAGTTGCTTTTGTGGTTGGAAAACCTTTGCTATTTACCGTTTTCTTTGTATTCAGTGAGATTATTAACTGGAAACTTGCTAAGATTGTGAACAGCTGTTGAACTATGTGACTGAGAGAAAAAGATTATGATGATGCAGGAATAATGTACATGGTTCTTCAGAAATGTAAAGAATCATGACATAGCAAGATTCCTTCTCCAAAATTTACGTAGTTAATGTATCTCTGCATGTCAAGGATTTGTTTACATCAACAAAGGAACAAGTGGCCACGTAGGTCTAGCTTAATGTTACTTGCTTCTAAGAGGAAGGATGTTTGTGCAAACCCTCAGAGCTTGTTCCATTCAATTCGGTTTCTTGTAATGGAATTTCATGTAATGCCCAGCTTTTTGTTTCTGTTTTTGCTGAAGTTTACAAAGCAGCTCGGTGTTTTGAAGGGTGAAATGTAATCTTTAATGATAATGCTGAAAACGAAGGGAAAATACTTAGTTCTTATTATATCTCTAGGTTTCACAAACAAGAAATACAGGTGTTGCTGCTAGAAGTAAAACTAGGGATTATTTTAACAAAGAAGTGACTCTGGATCTTAAAAACTGGTGTGCCTTTGTTCTCTTTTGCTCGTTTCTGCTTTTGAAGAATTGCAGGTTGAAGTTTGTATGAATAAAATTCCTTTTAGTCTTTTTGTCATTTCAACAACATGACTTTTTTTCCTTCTAATTTCCCTGTTTTTTTTTTCCCAATAATAACCAGTTTTCATGTGTAGAATTGGACAAAGGCCATGCTTAGAATATATCCTTTGTAGGTTTCGGATGGAGCTCATTTAGTAATGTTTTTAGAACTGAAATTATGTAATAGGTACTGCTTTTGTGCACAACTCTGTTATCTCCTTCAAAATAATGCATTTTTGGAAACGATGGGCAAAGCATTGTAGAGCCACTAAGATGATCAGAGGGCTGGAGCACCTCTCCTATGAAGAAAGGCTGAGGGAACAGGGCTTGTTGAGCTTGGAGAAGAGAAGGCTCTGGGGAGACCTCATTGCAGCCCTCCAGTACATGAAGGGAGCGTATAAACAAGGGGGAACAGCCATTTATGAGAGTGGGTAGAACATGGGGGGTTGGTTTTAAATTAAGACAGGGGAGATTAAGGTTGGATATTAGGAGGAAGTTTTTCACCCAGAGGGTGGTGAGGCACTGGAACAGGTTGCCCAAGGAGGCTGTGGATGCCCCATCCCTGGAGGCATTCAAAGCCAGGCTGGATGTGGCTCTGGGCAGCCTGGTCTGCTGGTTGGTGACCCTGCATGTAGCAGGGGGTTGGAACTTGATGATCGTTGTGGTCCTTTTCAACCCAGGCCATTCTATGATTCTCCTCTGTTTACATCAATTGTATAAGCGCATTGTATAAGTAAGAAAAATGGTATGTCACAGACTGAGGGGAAGGGAGAGCAGAGGACCATCTGTTATTCCCATTTGTATTCAGAGCTACATCTTTTTTTGTCCAACTTGAACTTTTTGCCTTCTTCTGAGGGAGCATATTGCAGTACAGTTCTTCCTGTGCTTCTGATTTCTAAGCTTGCTTATGATTTCTGAAATGTTTTGCATGTGTTAATGGCTCAGTTGGAAAGATACAGCATGGAAAAAAAAACTTTGTTTTGCTTTCATCAAGAGCAAAGAACACATTTACTTGTGATAGCAACTCAATTATGAAAGGATGGCTTTTAGTTGTAGGCTTCCAAACATTAATTTCTGATGAACGTGTTAGAGGCATTATGTGAAGCGTAAGCTGGATTTGGTTTATAGTCTCTACAGTTATCTAAGTCCTCAGGTTGTAAGTGCTATCTTCATTTGCTTGGTTGAATTTGTGCTGATTGATCCATTTTAGTAAGAATTTTTGGTGTGACCATCTAAGGGATTGCATCTTTGATTTCTTATTTTCTTTAATACTGCTTTGTGCTGAATCTGGAAAAAAAAATTGTGACAATTGTTTTAAGTAAAGCAACAGATAAATAGTTTGAGTTGCTTGTGAAAAGGCATTGTTGATGTCAGCAAATAATTTAACTGTGGGTACACATCACTGCAAATACTGTGAATATTTCTGAATGTACTCTTCTAAGAATACTCTTAAGAATACTTAATGTTTTCCAATCACCCACAGGCAGTAAATATCAAAAACAGTGAGATTTGGTCATGTTAGACTTCTGGAATTTCTAGCTCATTCAAAGTAATTTAAAAAGATGTGCAAAAAAAGTTTGACATCAAATAAAGTTATCATTACACATGGGATATTGGGTACATAGTCGGAAAATAAAGGCATGTTATCTGTCTGAGCTTTGCTGAGATCTGGTTGTGAGATGCTGAATGGGAAATGCTTTGCAGTTAATGACAGTCTTGGCAGCCAGTATGTGAAAAATATTACTTGTTCTCAGCGGTGTATGACCACAGGAGGATTATTTTGACCATTACAATAAAATCTGAGTGCACAGAAGAAATGAGCATGATAGAACTCGGCTGTACTCTGAAGTTTGGCTTTCTGATCACTGTTTAAAGAACTGAAGTTCTTTACAAATCTTAGCCTCTTAAGCACGGGGGGATGTTGCAGTTGTTTTGAGTTTGACTTGTGTGCCATGAGAATGGGGAGTGTAGGTGGACAACAGAAGAGCTGGGTATTGCTCTTGGATCAGGTGATGGGGAAGCTGGTGAAGTGGCAGTTCTGGTGGCAATTACATGTACGACGACTATTTTTCTGTCTGGTAGTTTAGTCTTCAGCTGCCAGGTGTCCCTTAAGAGTCTGAATGTGAACTGGAGATGTTTGCAGTTTCTAAAAGTCTAATAATGAACTTCTAACGAATGTGAGCTCATTGACTGAGTTAAATTTGAAGAAGCCTTCCCCTAAAGCATATGAAGACATCATTCTGCATCCAGTATACTTTGCTTACAAACTTGTGATTGCTGCTTTATGGACTTGAAGGATGGATGTTTTAAGCAGTCACTGCTGTTGTCTGCAAAATGTGATACTTACTTCTGCACTAGCTGTAAACTGATGAGGATGTTTTTCTTCAGGAAATTCAACAAGAAACTGACATCCCTGAAAGAGAACTGGTCAGAGCCCTACAGTCCCTTGCGTGTGGCAAACCAACACAGCGTGTTCTCACAAAAGAGCCCAAATCGAAAGAAATAGAAAATGGACATATATTTACAGTGAATGATCAGTTCACATCTAAACTACACAGAGTGAAGATTCAGACAGGTAAGTGGCTTTTTATATTATCTTGTCTTTAAAGTGTTTTGCCTTAGAATGTTATTTTGTAAGCTTGATGTCCGTACAAGCAGAAGGAAACGAGTCATATTTCTTTGTTGTTAATGATTGTGGAGCCAGGAGTTGGATTCAATCCTTATAGGTCTTTTCCAAGTTGATGTATTCTGTGATTTGGTAAATCTGCGATTCTAGTTGCATCCAAACAAGAATTTAAAAATGTAAGTATGGAAGTGATAGTTAATAAGCCTTCTGCTTTTCAAAGTGTGTAGTTCTTTTAAGATAAAAGGAAATGTTAAAAGAGAAATTTGAGTAGTAAAATTAAAAATATCAGGCTACTGACTGATTCATAAAAAAAAGAAGATAGCCTCAGGTGTGTAAATTGTTGTACTGCTGTGAAATTGAGTAAAATCTTTATCACATGACGTAGCAGAGTTTATTTCCATACAGCAGTTAGCTGCAGTGTCTTTAGGCCATGATTTGAGTGGAGTTAACAAATGAGAGCAACTGATTGGTGTGACACAGCTTTACCAGCTCAGTGAAGAGCTGGTTTATGTTACACATAAGTCATACTGGTATCTTTAGTTCAGAAAGCTCTCTGGAAATATTTTGTGACTTGTAGTACTGCTGTAGATGCTCTTCCAAGTGTTTTGCAAAATAACTTTGTAATTTTAGTTCATCAAAGATTTTCTGAAGCTATGGGTCTTGGTACGTAAAATACACGCCATTATTGGCATTTTAGTTGTCTTTTCATGCAGTGCTGGAATTCACGTGCTGTTTGCTGTGCATAATGCAGCTTTGGGCTTCTGTTTAGCCTGCTATGTCCTGGGATGTAAGTGTGTAAATCCAGGACTGCATATTTATGTGTATAATATGTAACAACGTATTAGTATGTTGTTACACTGAGTATATCCTGCTGCTGGAGCAATAGCTGGGCTGTCTTCATATGCTTGCACAGTGCTGTGCTCTCAGCATGCTCACCACATCTGGAGAATTTCTCTGGTGAGCAAGAGTGCAGCAACCAAATGAAGGGCCATGATCTCTCTGATCAGGGCCCAAAACATCACTGGCAGAATTGAACAGGAGTCTGTGACAACTGTCGGAATTTTGGTGTAGTTCTGCTTTATTGTTTCATAAATTTCTGGGGTAGGAGAATATAGTTTGGACTTCAAGACGGTTTAAGAGTAAATTTGATACTTCTGGTTTTGTTTCTCTTACAAAGATGACTTTTAATGTAGACCTCTTTAGAACCAATAAATACTTGGGGCTTTTGAGTGAAGTATGGGAGGGAGACAGGTAGTGGGAGCAGTGTGGGAAAAGGGATTGTTTATGATGATACTGGGGTGAAAAGGTGAGAGAAGGGCAGGAACAAAGCATAAGTAGAAGAGAACAGAATACAAGGGTGAAACAGCTGAAATGAAAAGGATAGAGAAGGTTGGACTGTTTCATCTGACTGAGGAACTTCTTAAGTATTTAAATAGTTTATGAAGAAAGCTTTGAATTATTTGTCTGTTTTAATTAATGAATTTCTTTACTTTAAAGAGAAAAACATTTAATGGGAGCATAGGGGTGGTTGGGCCTGTAAGCAGGTCTGAGTACTGCTAAAATTTTAACATAGCAGTAATTGAATAATAGATTGCTACCTTGTCAGTTGCTTTCAAAGTATGCCAGAAAATGCTAATATGTTCTTCTTGCTGCTTTTCATAAACAAATGAGTTTGAGGATGTCAAAACTTGGGAAAGCATTTGATTTCTGAACAAAATAAATAGCAAAGCTAAAGCTTACACAGTGTTAATTTTAACTTTGCTAAGATACTTTGTTCTCTTTCTTTTTTTTCCTTTCAGTTGCTGCCAAACAAGGAGAATCTGATCCAGAAAGGAAAGAAACAAGGCAGAAAGTAGACGATGACAGAAAGCATGAGATAGAAGCTGCTATAGTTCGGATAATGAAATCTAGAAAGAAGATGCAACACAATGTGCTAGTAGCAGAGGTATGTTTGTTTTAACATGGACTTAGAAATTGCTTTTGTTTTTCCATTTGATTCCATTTGAAGTTACACAAGTCTAACGTGGTTTTGGAGGGTTTTTGACAGATTGTGATTAATCCATCCTGTTTTTCCCATTTATCTAAAGACACCTAAATCCATACCCTGTACTCATGTGCACCTGATTTTCCTACCTCCCTTTACTGCTATTAATATGTCATCATATTCCTTAAGTACCAATTGGCAATGAAAACCACTGTGCTTAGCATGACTTATTTTCTGTTTTTGTCTTGTTGCTAACTGTTGGGTCCAAGATTGAAAGTTTCAAGGTCTGCAGAGAAAGAGTGAGAGTGCTCATTGAGTTCTGACACCTTTGCAAATGGGAGGTGCTTTCCACTCTTGCACTCTTCCATGGTTGTGAAATTGAGTGTCTCCAGGTTGACCATTCCTCTCTCCAAATCGAGCAGGCAGCCGAAGGGAAAAAATGATGGGAGAGTGAAGATGGATTGTTGTTTCATGGTTGTAGCCAGCCCCACCTCTGTGCAACTTTCTGATTATTTTGATCAGTTAAGATACTTAATGATCTTGCTTGACCTGTAATTTTATGTTATTGTTTTTAATGTTATGTTTTAGGTAACTCAGCAGCTGAAGGCCCGATTCTTACCAAGTCCAGTTGTTATTAAAAAACGTATTGAAGGACTTATTGAGAGAGAATATTTGGCACGAACACCTGAGGATCGCAAAGTATACACTTACGTAGCATAAAATGCGTTCAGAAAATTTGATTTACTCTTGGACTGTACTCTTCGCATGAACTGGGAAGTTCTTTTAAATCATTAATATTAAGACGACCATCTCTTCTATTAAATTACAGTACATGTTCTAGACCATTCAGATCAAGCCTTTTACTCCTTTTGAGAGTTTTCAACATGAATTGATTGAGCTTCAGGCTTTTCAACGTTATCCCTGTAGAGATCATCCTTACAATTCTTTGGGAAAATGTGAATGTGCCGCGTTTGTTTTCAATACTGTATGAAAACAGAAAAATAAAAACAAATTTAGAAAATACAGCTCATTAAAAAAATAAAATTGTTGGAATTTCATTTCCCCAGATCTTCAGTGTTGATGTAAACGTGTTTCTGTAGTGTTGCTTAGCACTTCGCGCATTGTATAAGTTGGGTTAAAAGAACAACCACAACTGGTAAGGCAGAATTCCCAGTTATAGTGCTCTGCTTCAAATGTTTCTTTAACTAGCCATGTTTAATTTAAATATTTGGTAACCTTTTGGAGACCCAAGAATACGACTTGAGCATGTTTCACTCTTCCAGCTGCACTCATTGTTTGAACAACATGAATCAGCAACTACTGGGGGCTCAGAAAAGGCCATGATAATTTTGACTTTCCCTTCTGTAATATGAGTCCTTCTAAATTATACTCTAGATTTGTTCTGGTTTCTTCATAGGAAAAAGGAAAAGATATTAGTGTGTATAAACTGTATAATAATTTTTGCTGTTGTACTCACTGCTGATGGTGGATTGTACAGGGCGATGTTTTTATTTCACTAAATGTAGACAAAATTTTAAAATAAATGGATCTAGTGTACACAAACAATTCAAGTGTGTTAGAGTACAGGGATGGCAATATTTGAAACTAAATACTGTCCTCTGGGGAAGCATACTGGGATTATATTTTGTCAGTTAATGCTGTAGATGGATCTGTAGCCCCAGGGTTTCCCATCGTAAGTATGTATTTGAGGAGATTAAAGTGAAGCCAGTGTGCACTATTTGCTTTTAAAAATGCATTTTAATCATGCAATAAAAAAAATGTTACTATAATGAAACTTTCAGTTCTTAAACCAAAGCTTTTATCCTTTTTGTCAGCATGCTGCAAAAATAGATTTAAAATTGCAGTTCAGTGGCACTATTATTCTCATAGAATTTGTTTGAAGCGTGCATTGTACTGCAGAGTTTTTATTAAACTGTTTTTCTGACATTGCAATGCATATTGCATACCACGCAGTTTTTCTGCTGTAAGTATTTGTTTTAATTTGATGCTGGTTTTGTTTTGGTTCACGTCGTTTTCATCCGTAGATACAGAAACATACTGGGGATGGACTTCCCAAAATGTGGAGCTGGAGGAAGCGAAAAGGAAGTTGGTTGTAGAGCACTACGGTACTGCCAGATTATTTCTTCATTAGCGATATCAAGCAAACGCACTGTTGTGTAATGTTAGCAATTCACCTGAAGTGTATTTCTGATAGCGTGCCTCCAGTTTCACCCCTCTCTACAGCCTGTTAAGATGAAAAGCCTGGCTGTTGTTCAGTGGTGGGTTGCTTCTATGGAGGAGGCCTGGGATTGGGATGGTTTCAGCACGATTTATTCTGAGGCCTGTTTTGTCTTTTTTATAAAGGCTTTATTGAAGTTTACTGAATAAAAATAAGACTTTTCCCTAACTCAGGATTTACTTTCAATTAAGTAGAAGGCAGGTAACCAACGAGGAGTTTAACCTGCTACTGTTCATGAAGAATCCAGCTATGTCATCAGATTTTCTAAAATGAATTTGTGGGCAATTAGTAAAATGCCTGTGTGTCTATTTTCTAGTGACATTAGAAAACTAATAATTGGTTAGCCACTCTAGTTTTGGATTGTGTCTTAAGGTCTTCCTAAAATTGTAACTAGTTCTTCCATGCGTTGGTATGAAGGCTTTCTTTTCTGTGTATCTTAGTCCTTAATAGCATTCATGTGACAGTTTTATTTTAATGCTTTCCTTTGTGCTTTTCAGGAAGAAGTGAGTTCATAGCCTTTTCCACTGTGGTTTAGAGATACTAACGTTGCTATCCATGACATTTGGACTTTGTGCTGCAGTTACAATTTTGCTGTGCATCAGCTGAAGCTTTCTGCCTCTGATTGCTTTGCTCTTGGCAAGTGTGAAGTTAGATGTCACAAGCCTGAATGTTAGATGAACAGCTGTCTAGCTATGTTTAAGGGGTGGATGGGTCTGATTTTTTTATCTTAATTTTTGGCCAGCTTTGCACGCTAGAGTTGCTGAAGGAATAACAGATGGTGATAGCTATTTCAGTAACAAATACCAGAATATCATTTCCATTTCAAGTTCAATAGAATTTTGGAGACACTAAATGTTCAGGAAGGGACTTCTACTGAAGTCACCTTTTAGAAATGTCTTTACCATTACAATCAGATCACAGTACCAAGGAGTTCAAGATGGAAATGTGAAAACTTTGATCAGATGCATCTGAACACGGTATCACTGTGACTCTGCTTAAGGTGAGTTTGATGCCTATGCCTTTACATTGTTTGTGTACATTAGAGAATCATATGATTCTAGGATTAGTGAGATTTCTTTTAGATTCCATAGTAGAATTCTGCTGCTCCTTACCTGATTTTACTTTTGGTCTTTCTTAGTTCGCCTTTAAACTTGTAACTTAGTTAAAAGCTCATTAATAGGTTTGCATGATCACGTTTATGAGGGTAATCAGTTGTAAGTTTTCTTTCCTTGAGTTAATGTACACGTAAATGCTGTAACAGCCTATTAACGTGTAGTGTTAATTTTCAAAAGTTTTAAAATGAAAAGTAGACTTCAAGTTTTATACATATTGGAAGGTACATATACACAAGTTCATTTTAAAGAGTTGAGATTATACTCGTGTACCATTGTAACAACAAAAGCACTGAATGAAGTATTTTGGATGCCTGAAATCTTTTTATTCACATGTCATAAGCAGCTAGCATGGTACCTGGTAGGTGGTATGTATACAGTAATGTAGCCTGTTAAGATGTGTGGTTTGGGTGGTGAGCTTGCACAGAGGGTTTCTTGTCAAAAAGCAGCAGAAATGGGACTCCTTGTGAGCAGTCTGTTGCCTGTCCAAGACTGTCTAGAACCTTCCCAGCTTGTTCTGCAGCTCCTTGACTCTTACTTATCACAGTGGTTAAAGGTGAGGTGGCCTCTGAGCATTAGCTTCCAGTTCTTAGAAACAATTCAGGGTTAGGAGGAGGATTTGCCAGCCCAGAACTAGGCTCGAAGTAGCATGTGCGGTGTTGTTTTTTTCTGTATGAAAGTTTTCTGTTAGTGATTCTGGTGTCTTGGTAAATGAGATAATCAGTGTGATCAGTCTGAAACACGTGTTTAAGCTCCTTTTCTGGGATGTGAAAAGGAAGAGCAAGGGAGAGATGAGGTTTTAACAAGGAACTGACAAATAATATATAGAAAAAACTGAGAACACTGTTCCACATGGTAGGATATAGCTTGTCGTTTTCAAGTCACTGATTCTGCATTTAAAGCCTTTTGTTAGCTGCAGTAAGAATTGTGCTATAAAAGTGCAGTGTAGACGTGGTCTTATCCAGGACAGTTATGCTATCTGTCCAAGTGGGCTGTTAGCATTATTGTTCCTTGGTTGGTCGGTTTGCTTTTTTAACCTTTATTTTAACCTTGGTTATTTATGAATTTCATTAGGTTGGTATCTGGAGCCTCAGCTGTGATCACTTTGTATTTATGCTATGAAAGACACAGCGCTGGGTCTCTTGCTTTAAGTAGCCTGCCATTGTATTTACATCTAACAAATTCCTCAAGCTTTGAAATGAAGCCAAGTTTTTAAGGGACAGCATTTTACTAAAATGTTAAGAGAAAAAAAGGAATAGAGAGAATAGTGAGGTCTCAGCTGTGCTGGAAACGTATCTGTTGAAAAAGGCTGCAACCTTTGCTTTCTGCTGTAACAAATACAAAACTTGATTCAGCATGGTAAGCTCTTCAGAGCAAAGCAGTGGCTGTGGCTCCTTTGCCTGCGTTTCCAAATGCACGCCTCTGATGCCTGCCATCCCTCTGCTGGAGGAGCTGATACCCGCACACCACAGTCTAAATGGTGAAGAGGACACCTGGCATCACAGCGGGTGAGTGTGAACATGGAGATACGTCTGACTTTGCCCAGGTGAGCTTCTATGAGTCCAGAGAGAGAAATCCTGTCTCCTGGCGACTCGTTCATCAGCACCCAGTGCAGTGTGGTCTCTGCTCATGTCTGCTGCTGGTCTTGCGAGGGCTTCTCTTGAGTCACCTTCAGCCATGCTGAATGTAAGCTCCTTACATAACTCGCTAGCTCCTGTGTGTCTGTGCATTGCTGAGGCTGCCTGTTCCCCCTCTGCCACAGGAGGAAGCTCAGGAAACTCCTTTTTGTTTGATCTCTTGTGCACCTTGAAAGCCTGGCGCTGCCTTGCCGAAGGCTGAGCCTTGAGTTGCTGTGTCCCACTGACAGGAGGAGCTGTGGCCCCGCCGGCCTTCCCCTTCCTGCTCTGGTTATGGCTCCATTTTTGTCCTGTTTTCTGCTTGGATTCTGATTTGCTGTGTGTGATGAGCAAGTAGAGATCCTCTCTACTAGCTCGTTAAAAGGAGAATTAAGGACTACTTGGGAGATAAGTCCCTTTTGTGAGTGCAGTAGGTCAGACTGCTTTCCTCCTCTGGCCGCTGGGGTTTTACTTTCCTCAGAAATAATGAATGTGGGGGCACAGCACTTGGGGCAGGAGGCAGACTGCACAGCTTATTGTGCTCAAGTAGGGCCCTACTTCTGCTTTTTGTCTTGGTGCTGCTGTCGATAACTGTCATTGGCCTCAGTGTAGGAAGAAATTGAAATTGGCAGAAAAAAAAAAAATCTCTTAAAAGCTAATGAGCCCAAGACAGTGCCTGGATTTAATGAGGCCTGCTCCTGAGATGCTGAAGTAATTCAGTCGCCCTCCTGGAAGTTAATTACCTACAGTGTGCAATGCCTGAAACCTTGCCATGTTGCTTCGTTACGGAAGTTACAATGAACTTATTAAATCCTGTGGTGCGTCATCAGTCCTTGGGTGTCAGCTGGAGTGAAGGGCTCAGCACCTCAGAGGGCTGGGAGCAATCAAAGAGCTCATTATGGAAAGGAGTTACAGTTCTGCTGTGCCCTTGCACCATAGGACTTGAAACATATCACAGACTGATTCTCACACAATACAGTACTTGTTGGCTGTTCGCATTGGGCATCTATTTATGCTGGGCCTACTGATGCTTGTGCTGGCGGTCAGTACGTCTCTCACATGCTTTTACCAGGTCAGCTCTCCGCAGCACGCTGTACCCTGTACCGTGCTGCCTGTCACTGCCATGTGCAGATGGTGTTCTGGGGCGTTCTGTGAGTGCAGGCTGATTTTTCACATAGGGCTGAGCTGCTATTTTCCTAATCTCTTACAGCAATCTTTCTTGCATGCTGGGTAGGTCACAGTGAATGATGTGCTTTTCCGCTTGGCAGCCAGACTGGAAAGCTGGGGGAAGGGGAAGCAGAGAGAAAGGCAGGAGCTGCTCATATTCAGGGCTAGTTCAGACTTCAGTCTGTGAAGGAGAGATTGCCAGTGCCCTTCTGTGGTCTCTGTGGGCCCACCTGGAAACCAGATTGGCTCCCACCAGCTGTGCTGGGAGCTGGAGTGGGACTTGCTGTCTGCAGCATTCCTGAGCTGCCCTCATCCCAGCTCACAGCCCTCACTCTGTGGCTGCCCTGTGAGCATTCATATTACAGGCACTGCCATTTTCCCCCTGCACTGCTGCTGCCCTGCAGAACAGTCAGGCCGATGTGATGTGAGCAGGGAAATGGGGGTGAAAGAGCAGTGCAAGTCTGGTGATTGATGGGACTGCATTGGGCACACAGTGCTAGGAAATGCCTGGGGAAGCAAGCAGCTTGCCCTGCAGCAGATTGGGATCCCACCACGTGAGCACAGAGGTAGAGCTGGTGATGTCCATCCTGTCATTCCTGCTCTCCATAGTTTCCTGCCCTGTCACCTCGCGGTGTCCCCACGAGGTACCCACAGGGCTGGTGCCACCTGGCCACACAGGTGTCCCTGCC
The DNA here is from genome assembly GCF_019238085.1 of Lagopus leucura. Classification (NCBI taxonomy): domain Eukaryota; kingdom Metazoa; phylum Chordata; class Aves; order Galliformes; family Phasianidae; genus Lagopus; species Lagopus leucura. The sequence goes on from NW_024962274.1 coordinate 7,431,369, forward strand.
TGCACTGCCATGGACAGTGATCACCTTGCTGCCCACTCCCAGCTCAGTCCTGACAAGCTCTGAGATTTGGTTTTCCTTGCACAAGCAGAATTCCCATTTTTTTCACCCGCAGGAAGGCTGCCTGCCTCTTTGCATTCTTCGCTGCAGCAAAGAGTTGATGAATCACTTCCTTTTTCTATGTTTTAGTAATACTCTGTGTTGTTCAGTGCTCATTTACAGCATTTAATGTTTTGAACACTCGTAGCCCTCACTCTTCCTGTGATTGTCCAGTGGTTGGATATTTTTGTCTCTGTCCCAGCAGTTACTACTTGTTGGAAGTGCTGCAGGTAGCTTTGTCTGTGTCAGTACAAGCTGAACTTTTAAGTTCTTACTGTACTTTGGTCTCATGACTGTATTTCTATAACTGAGTGCAATCTTTAAATAAAAGAAATGTGAAGCACGGATCCTTGTACCATTAGACCCTGGAGATCTTCTTCAGGTACACATAAAGCTAGGGCTGTATTTAATTTCCAAAAAAAAAAAAAAAGGGGGGTCTGAGGGGAATAGTCCAAGTTCAGCATTCTAAATAGCAGACCCTTCCACACACTGGGATTTCTGCACAGCAAGTTGCTGCCCCACGAGGTGCACAGCCCTGAGCCTGGGATTCTCCTGCAGTGCCTGGAGCCAATTCATATGGGCCTTCATTGTTATCTCTCCCGTTCACACGGGTTTTTTTTCCCTTTGTTAGTCTGCTTTCCTTCCTTGTTTTTAAATAATAGCTTATCTGTGTGCCCCAGAAGGGTGTGACTCGGGGAGATCAGCAAACTGAAGTGCAGGAACACACGCTGAGGTTTTCACACAGGCAAGAATCAGGAGATGTATGCCTGTGGGAGAGTGACTGCACTCCTGCTTCAGCCCTCCACCACCCTGCTCCAGGTGGGACAGAGCCACTGCAGCACAGCAGTGCTTCAACACCTCGGCTGTGTGCACCCGGTGACCAGATCTGGGTCATGCTGCTGGGTCAGATGTGCATCTGCATCTGAGCTCTGATGTGACGTGAGCAAACTGGGGCTGGTCCTGTCGCGCCATGGCACACTTTCCAGCCTCATGCACATGTGTGCAATCCTGTCACCTCACTGGGTTGTTGCAAAGCTTCTGAGTGATCGTCTTCTTTCTCTGCCTCAGTGCAGTGCCTGCATTGCTGCCACTCCAAACACTGCAGGAGGAAACTCCTATTTTTGCTTTGGTTTTGTTTGTTGAAGAGAAGCTTTGTGATGGGTGACAGAGCAGAGCCTCTGATGACCGTGCATCTTCTCGCCAACTCAGGATACTCGGCGTTTCTGCAGCAAGCTCTGGATCGGCTCATGGAGTGGATCTGCCCAGATGTTCGACTTTTCTTTGTGTCTGAGCGAGTTGCTCCACTGAAATACTATGAGAGGTACCAAAGGAGAAACTGCAGCTTTCCTGGGATATCTGTCTTCCTTTTTCTGCAGGAGGACCTGGGAGAAGAGCGGATTCTCCAGGTCCAGGATCTCCTCCAGCACCCACCCTGGCACTACCAGCGTGTCCCAACCTGGCCACGAAGTCATCCCCACACACCAGCTCCCCAGGACTTCTATGGCCTGGATGATCAGATGCCTGTGTGGGGCATCCGGCGGGTGGGCTGCAGCCCTGAAATCCTGCGTGTGACCCTCTACTGCAGCTTTGATAACTATGATGATGCAGTAGGGCTATATGAGATGATCCTACGGAAAGAAGCAACCCTCCGGAAAAGCAATTTCTGTGTCTTCGTGCTATATGCCACTAAAACTATTGCTGTCCAGCTCTGCCTGAAGCAGCTGCCCATTGGGATGGCTGCTGAGCCCAAGGAGTCATCACTTTTGCAGTTCAAGGTGCAAGAAATGGGGCAGCTGGTGCCTCTCCTGCCCAATCCGTGCATTCCTATCAGCAGGACCAGGTGGCAAACACAAGACTATGAAGGAAATAAAATTCTGCTTCAGGTATGTGTGTGCATGGTGCTTGCAGACAAGATGCCTTTTTTTTTCTTTTTTTTTTTTTTTATTCCAGCAAAGAGCAGGACTGATTCAAAATGGAAATTAAGGCTTTGCTTGTCCATATTTTGTTTTTAATTCATGAACTCAGCAATCACCTTCCAGTGCTATGATGTCATTGATAAATGTGAGCACAGATCCTTAGAATGCTTCCATATTGCTAGTGCCTGAAGTAGAAACTATTAGTACTTTTTTTTTGAGCCACTGAATTCGCCTTTTCCCTTTCCTGCCTAAATCAGATGATAGTAGTAGCCTGTTCTCTTTCTGATGTGACCTTATAAATGCTTCTGAAAGCCGAGTTTTAGCACTGTACCATCCCAAACCAGGTGTTTTGCAAGTACAGAGCTGATGCAACATCACCTACAGTAGTTTTGTAATTGCAGTTGGGTAAAAGGGCTAAATAAATGCCATGGGAAAGTCATCTCCTTTCTGCTGTGGTGCGCAGAGTGTGTGAGCAGAAATCGAACTGGACAAAGACGGTGCCTTGGTGGTGGTGCTCACTGTGCTATACATGGAGCAGAGGGAAGTTCAGCTGTGTGCTCTTTGCTTTGTAACAACTCCACTGGCCTCTTGGGTTGCTATTTGGATATTTTTATTATTATTTGGATATTTACATTATTTAAACATGTCCTGTTTTCTTTATTTCCCTTTCTTGGTGAGATCATTATTACAAATCAGCCTGCCTATTCTGTTTGGCCTACTTTTGTGCTGCTCTGCCTGCACACCCCTCTCCAGGACAGCCTCAGCATGTGCCTCCCACCAGTTCAGTGTCACCCATGGACCTGTTCAGGGATGGCTGGAGTCCTGAGTGCTTTCAGTGGCTCCAAGTGCCTCCCATCGCAGGGGGCTCAGAGTGCTGTTGCCTGAGTAAAGCTAGCACCGTGTTTTAAGGGAGTTCTCTCTACATTTCCTCAACAGGTTCAGAACAGCTCCAAACAGAATGAAACAAACACTGGGCTTCCCAACCGGCGCAGTGCTGTTGGTGTTGAAGGACTGCCGCGCAGCCCCAGCGCAGCTCCTCTCCCCATCGCTCTGCGCAGCGCTGAGCAGGGAGGCCAGCAGGCCTGGGCCTCGAGGGGCAGAGTGACATCCGTGCCAGGCCAGGCCTTCCTCGGCTCTTCCTGGGGTGCCGCAGTGCCCTCCCACCATGTGCTCACAAGCAGCAGGCAGCAGGAGGGCTGGCCGTGCCGGCTGGCAGCAGAAACCAATGTGGACACGGGGCTGGCTGTGGGCAGAACTGCGGGCTGTCGCTGCTCGCTGCAGCACGGCCTTCTGCAGCCATGGGTGCTGGGCACGGCCTGCACTGCCCTGCACTGTGCGCAGCTGCCATCTTCTGTGGCCAACAGGAGGAAAGGAGCGGGGCACGGGGCTCTGGGCTCCCACGTGCAAACATGGAGAGCCAGCCCTGGAACCAGGCCCGAGGAGGAAGAGGAGGAGTTCTTCATATGACTGGAAACAAGTGCGAGGCAGGCTCCTCATTTCTCAGTCATACTGACTTTGTCTGGAAGCACAGGGGCCAGGCTGCGTTAGGCTGTGCGCAGGGCGATGGAAACCTTTGCTGGGTCTGAAACAACAGAAGATGAAAGGCTGCGGGCTCAGAGGGACTGCTGAAGGGCAAGCAAGGCAGGAGAAATGGAGCCATGCAGGAGCAAGGACGCTGAAATGATATGTGCTGCTGCTTGCGGGGTGCATGCAGTGTGTGACTGCTTTCTGCTTCTTTCACTGGACACACAAACTTATACCCACTTTTCCTATAATCTATAAAGGCAGTGCCAGAGAGAGGTTTGGTGAGCTGGGAGGGCAGCGCAGCAGAGCAGAGTGGCTGTGCTGTGGGGCTGAGGAGAACAGGTGTGAAAGCCTGGGGGCACCAGTCTGGCTGTGGGTGTGGAGGGGCAGTGATGAAAGGGGAGTGGGATTCCTGGGACAAGTGGCTTTGAACAGGCCTTTCAGTATGACCAATGTGTGGATGGATGGGAGCCCTGCTCTGAGTGTGGGCACAGGGCTCTGTGGGGCCAGAACTACAGCACTGGCAGGCACCACAAAATGCCATCCCTGGCTCATGCTGCTGCAGTCACTGGCTGTGCCAGGGCCCTGGCCTCCTGCTGCGGGAGCAGCTGGTGAGCTTGGCTCCTTTGGGAAGGCAGTCCTGAGTGCACTCCTCTGTCCTGAATCGTCGGTTGGTGTCTCTACAGACTCAGGGTCCGCGGAGACGTGGCACTGAGGGGCACGGTGGGGATGGACTGCCAATTGGACTAGATGATCTTAGAAGTCTTTTCCAAACTTAATGATTCTGAGAACGCGGCAGCTGCTGTCTGCACGCTCCTGGTGCGGCTGCCCAGTGCTCCTGCACCCCGAGCATCGCCCGTCCTTGTCCCGTGGCGGCGACCCGGGCACAGCCGGACCTCGGAGCGGCTGGGCGGGTCAGGAGCCCCTCGCTGAAGCCCGCGGCGGGGGGGCAGCAGCAGCAGCAGCAGCAGCGCGGCGGTGCGGGGCGGCAGCTCCTCCTGGTGCCCGCCCGCGGCCCTGCAGCGCTGCCGGCCCGACCCCTCCCGCCGCAGCGGGGGCTGCTGTCCTCTCCTCCTTCCCCGCTGGAGCCGCGCGCTACACGGCAATAAAAGAGGTGATAATGACAAACGGAGCCGGTCTGTTCCTCATTCGTTCGTTCACCCAGATGACAAGCTATCTCGGCAGTTGAGATCTGTCATGTAAGTGACGGGGAAAGCAGAGACCTTCGGAACGCGTCTCACCGGTTAGATGGCAGCCTCGAGTGCTGATGTGCTGTAACTTCGTATGCATTTGCTACATGGTAGTGCTGAGTGTACAGGAAGTTTAAGACGAGGCACCAACGTGATGGCTAGAGATTTTTTTCAAAAAAGTGCCTAGCTAGACCAACTTTTCTGTTGGTGCAGAAAAAATAAAAGTAAATCATTAGTTTTAACTGGGAGTAATTTAACTCCAAAAGTGAAAACCGTAACTTCTCCCTTTTTGTCCGTAGCCAAGGAGCAGCAGGTCGCCCTCAGGCTGTCGGGGACTGATTCCATCCATGCTGATGGGGATGAGGCCGTGCAGTATGAGGGAGTGCTGTTCTGTAATGATGAAGAACGGAAGCTCCTGCTGGAAGCCAAGCAATGTGAAGGAGCTGCCTGGTAAGGGGAAGCAGCTGCTGGCAGGGCCCTATGGCACACTCTGGATGGGACACACGTGCTTTCCCTGTGCGGTGAGAGACAGTGTTTGGCCCTTCCTGGTAGATTTGCCCTCTGCTTGCACTTCAGGCCCATCCCAGCTCTCTGTCCCTCCCTGCAGCCAAGGGCACGAGGTACCTGGGCACAGGGATGGCAAAGGAGCATGTATGCCTCGTCTGGTACTGAGCTTCCCAGCCTTAAGGTGCTCCTGAAGAGGACGGATGTGCAGGAAGGACTCAAAAGGAGTACGATGCGCTTTCATTCTGCAGTCTCAGTATTAAGAGGTTTATCCTCACACTGGCTGTCAGTGCTTTGCAGCTCTCATCAGCCACATATGTGGCAGGCTCCCTGCAGTGCCACCAGGCTCCCTAAGCATTACACAGGAGCTTTGCTTTTGGTCAGTTAAGCTTGATGCCCTGTGTTTTTAGTGCCTCTTTGAAATGAAGTGTAGGAGGTCTTTACTTCCCCCCATATACAACTATTCCAACAGAATAACAAAACACTCATGTAGCAAAGCTATTTTTTTCCACTGCCGTGAGGTCAGTTTCAGTATGTGTGCAGAATGCACCTGATCAGCCCAGGACTGAGAGCTCAGTTGCACTATGTGTTGGAGGAGAGGCAGGGCTCACAGCTGGGTTGGGTGCTGAGCAGGAAGGGTTGGTGCATTGGGCAGTGGTCAGCATGGGGCTGGGCACCCAGCAGGAGGCAGTGGCACCTTCGGTGACCTTCATTTCCTCCTCCAACACACTGCTTCCTCTGTCAAACCTGCATTGCAGTTTGCTGTGCTGCTCTTTTTGATGTTTAATTCTGATAATTTGAAGGGGGCTTTGAGAGGGCTCCATCTCCCACAGAGCACTGGCATTAATATTCCGGTGCAGAATCTCAGTTCTGCTGATTGCAGGCAAGGGCAGATCCGATTTCTATTAGTGTGAATTAATATTCCTGAAGAGTCTCCAAATCTTTCTTCTCCCCTGCCACCCTCCCCAGGCACTGGCAGCCCGACTGTGCTGGGAGGTGATTAGATTTGTAAATGCGTTCCTGCAGGCACTTGGTGACACTGGGAGTTGTCTCATCTTGCTTGTGCAGCTGAAATGGTGACAGCCCCACTTCCCTAATTGGAATCGTCTCGAATCTCATCTTGGCATCGGAGCGTTGTGCTGAGCAGGCAGGAGCAGGTTGGCTCAGCTGTTGCAGTTGGTACCAGGCAGATGCTTGTCTCCCAGACCTGGAGGTGGGCCCAGATGGGTCCCAGCAAGCGACGGGGGCAGGAATGAGCCCTGCTCAGCAGCATTCTCTGCCAAATGGCAGAGGTAGTGGGGCAACCCAGAGGGGCAGTTCTGAGGGCTGGGGTGCCTGATGCAGCCATAGAGTCCCCAGGCTCCTCCACACTTACTGTGCTAAAAACTGGAGTGAACATATATCGGAGTTAAAGCAGCCAGGCCATGATAACTGTTATCCTTGCTTTCTCCTTGCACTTGTCTCCTGCCTTCCTCAGCTACACTGTGCAGAACATGGGCTACGTGCCTCCTGGCCATGGCTAGAGAGGGTCTGAGCCATCTTGTTCCCTTGTTACTCTTTGGATGCATGCTTGGAGTGGAAGGGTGGTTTTTGTTTTTGCTTTTGATTTACCAGAATTGGCTTAAAACACCCCCGGGATTCTCAGTTCAAACAAACAAAGGAGATTACGCTCAAGGAACCTCCCAGGATGATACAAGCAATGTGATACCAGTGGGCACAAAGGGAGCGTGTTTTAGCCAACCCGGAAGCTGGAAGCTTTGTTTTCAGTCTGGCAGTGGGTACAAGCAAGCACATTTTGGTTGCGTTTCTCTTCCTCCCACATTTGTTGGTCATGTTAGGTTGACACATCTTCAAAGAGTAACCACATGTATTAGTAATGGCACAAAGAGCTGCTTCCTTCAGACCGGGCTTTGGGGAAAACCAATAATGGTCTCTGAGATGGGGGAGGGAGGAAGTAAATGAGCATTAGGAAACCTTGTCTTGTGGGTTGAACACGGAATTTCTCTGTGTCTGTACCCTCTTTCCCAGGGCTTCCCAACACACTGGGTACACTGTACTTTCCCAGAGGAAGGTGGCAGCTGGAAGGCGGCCAGCAGCTCGCTGGGACCACCAGAAATGTTGCAGTGGGTTAGATGCAGAGAGCCAGTGCCTGGGCCCTGCTGAAGGGACTCTGGCCAGCAGCTGGTGTCACCCACAGGCCTGTGGTGTCATGCAGAGAGGGCACTGAGCTCCCTCCTAGCCTGTATCAGTTCCCCAAAGCCCCTGCTCTGGTTTTAACCAGGCTGAGGGTTTTTCTGGGATGGGGGTAGAAATTAGTTGACAATTTTGCTGTGGTTTTTCATCTTGATTTAATTCAGAACTACTGGGCTTTGTGGAGGGAATAGCTGATTGCAGGAATGCATCGTACTGATGCTTACCAGATACTTTTTTAGATGGGAAAATCTTTCTGTGTCACGAGAAAGTTTGCAAATGTTAGTGTTCTTGTAAATCAGAGTGAAACCAGATTTCAAGAGGTTTCAGTTTCTCCCAAATGTTGGGTTTTGGCCACCTCCAGCCCTCTGGCAGCTGACTAGGGCTGCTGAGTGACCTCCCACCACGGCACACGGCACAAGGTGTTGAAAAACCTGAGGCAAGATGTGGTACCAAGCCAAGTACTTTATACTGAGGAAGAGCAAAGCTTTTTTTTCTTGTAGCCTTATTTAGTTTTTATATTATGTCTTAGTGGAGACTTTTCTTTCCGTTTCATTGTTTAAGCCCGGTAACAACCACTGTTGTGTTTGCAAGATTTATGTGATGACAGCCTGAGTGCCTCCCCAGCATTTTGTTTCTTCCTGTGCCAGAGTGCTGGCTTAGTCTGCATCCAGCAGCACCTAGGGCTTGCTCTCCCATGCTCTGCTCAGCACATCCCACCTTGCACTATGCTTGCAAAGATGTGAATGGAGAAGGACTGGTAAAACACATTTTTCCATCTTGCAGATTGCACTTGCGCTGCTTATCTGGCTGCTTGATCCATGAGAATGTGTCTCAGAGCATCTGGAAGCATGTGGATAGCTTCCATCCCCTCCCAGAGACTTGAGGGTCCTGGCTGCATGCAGGAGGACGGGAGATTTGGAGCCGTGGCCGCTCCGCATGGCAACATGCCTGTGAGGTTTGCTGTGCTTGGATAGAGCAGAACTGTGCAAAAACAGAACAAGATGGGATTTTTCCAGGTTTACTTTGAGCTTTAACTTGTTCCAAGTATAACATTGAGAGCTTACCACTTCTTTTGTTTTCCATGCTCTGCTGTGCTGTGTGCAGCAGCAGTCACAAGAGTCAGACCATCATCAAAGCCTAGTTTTGAGCTGTGTGTGTGAAGGAAGCTACAGTGACAATGAAAACGCTCACAGGGTATTGCCATGCTAAGGCTGTGTGCAGGTTTGGCACCACTTCTCCCCTTGCACACACTGCAGTGATCTTGGAGCTCAATGGGTGAAGGTGGGAGAAGGGCCACTTGTGGCAGCCATGGTGCATGGGGCCAGTGGGATTCATGTCTGTATTTCTCTGTTGCTGTTCTGGGTGGAACTTGTGTGAATAAACCTATTGTGGTTTTAAGTTAACGTGCAGTTATAGAAGGAAGATTATTTGAGTGTTTGCTCTGTGTGTTTCTCCTTTGTCTTTTGTCTTGCTTGACTGATACACAGCAATGCTCTCTGGCAACCTCAACAACCCGTCTACTCTCATTAGCACTCCAGCATGTGTTTTTACTTTATGGAGGGCTGCACGGTGTTGCAGACGGTAATGGGAAAAGAGGTGATGTGGGCATGTGGCAACCATTCTAACATTGACAACATCTATGCATTTTTAAAAAGCCAGAGTTGTCACACATTTTGTTCTGAAAGCCATTTGTCTGTAATCTTCAACTACAGTAATAATCATCATCATCATCCTGCTAGTGCAGAGGATGTGTGGGAGAAACAGGCCGCCTTGAAAATCTCCTCCGAGCCCGTGCCAAGCCTGAAGCAATCTTTTTTTCGTGACGGAAGGCCGTTCTCAGGGCGGTGGGTAGCAGCCCAGCTGTGGCGTGTCTGGAGCGCTCTGGAGCAGCATGGCTCCGCTGCATCCTTTCGTCAAGCGTGTAGGAGGCGGCGTGGTTGTTTCTCCAGAAATGGGGAAATGGAGCCCTGGCTGCACTGCGATGTCCTCTGAGTCAGCAGGGCGGCCCTGTGCCCTCGCAGCCCGCTGCGTGGAGCAGCAGTGCCGCATGGCAGCCCCTGGGACGCAGTGCAGCCACAGAAAATGGATGGGCCTGTCAGAGCTGTGCTGTGTGCTTATGGCTGAGGAGGTGCTCTGGGCACGGGGCTTGTCACTGCTGCAGAAAATTGCCCTGTAGGGAGTCGTTTCTTGTGCTGCTTCTTAGCCTGATAGCCTGTAGTAGGATTGAGTTTTGGAAGCTGCTTGAAAATCAGTTCTTTTGAGTTTAAAAATTCAGCCAGGTGTGGTCGGTTGAGTCATTTTTCTGTCTCCTCGTGCTTCATAGACATTTCAGCAGCGTATGTCATCACAAGCATAAGGAACGAAGTGATCTAAAACTCTGCACCAAGCAGGGGAATAGTATTATTCTAGTTTTATTCTGAGGGAGATGGAAATAAGGGGGTTCGATACAGCTTGTCCAACATCACATGGAGGATCTCTTTTACAAAAAACAGATCTCTCATCTCTTAATCTGAGGCATTAGCTGTGACAACATCCTTCTTCCTCAACATCCCTTCATACGTGCAGTAACTTTGCACTAACGGTTTGTTTTTATTGGGCATGGCCTTGAGAAGTGATTTCTTTGAGCTGTGGCCAACTCACTCATTGGCTTTTGTTCAGCAGTAATGAGATGGCTTAACATAAATTCAGGAGCATGCCAGGGCTTTGCACCTGAACAGGCATCCAGAGTCTGAACTCTATGTCCAACACTTAGAAAAACATCCCTTGATATTGTTTGGAGAGAATCAATGAGGAAGAGGAGGAATGCAGATGTGTGACACGTGCTTGGGCCTGATTCTTTCTTGTGTTACGCTGTATCATGGCTCCCTGGTTCAGTCTGCATCTTTTCTGTCAGAGAGGTGGGGAGGAGGAGATGCGGCCTCATGTCAGCAGCACGGGGCAATGAGAGTGCCAGGAACTTCCCTGCCACCCAGCAGCTGTGTTGCTGTGACTGAACTTGATTGCTGTTTGCAATAGCTTTCTCTTTCGGTCACAGATCAGGCAGTTTTGGCTTGGTTTTAATTATCCTCTGACCTCCTTGCTGCTAGTTCTCTTCTGCACTTGCTGTGTTGCAGTCATTTTGCTCTGGGCTGTACTATATTCTGGGAAAAACTAGGACAAGCTCTTTGGTGCCTTTGGTAGATGTTATGCCTGGAAGGTGGCCCAGTGCTGTAAGAAATGCTCCTGACTGAGTAAGAGAAGCCAAGAAATAAAAAGTTAGGATAGCATTCCAGTTAAAACATGGGAGTACCTCTTGCCATTTCAGAGTGGCTTAGCCTATGTCATCACAGCACTGAAAGGAAGGAGGACCCGGGTGCCGCAGCTCCCAGAAGACTGTTGATCATATAAACAGCAACTGAAGAGTTTCCATCAATAGCCTAGAACAACACCTTCACCTTCTGCCTGTGTGTGCAGTGCAGGGGAGCACAGCCCCACACGGCATGCCCAGCGCTCTTGTTGCTGTGGGTGCTGCTCTCAAGAGGTGGTTCTTCTGCTGTGCGTTTGTCAAGTTCCTCCTTTAACAAGGCTCTGGCCTGATGGAACTATTGCTGTGTAAAGGGTGAATATTGAAGTGTTATCATTTAGTCCTGAACAGGCACAAACTCGCTGTTTTTCATCCCTGCTGGATTTGCCATCCCTACTGAGTTATTCTTAGAATGTTGTTGCATAAAAGCCTAGCTTGTTAGCGTGGCTTCTTTTTTGTTGTATTTGTGCACTGAATCTAACCTATGGACAGTGGTGAGCGTCATACTGACTTGTGAAAATGCTCCTAATTCTTTGTCTTGTGCCTTTCTAAATGAAGCAGTCTCTGAAGTGTTTATCTGCAGGCATAAAAGCCCCTATAAATTGATGTATATTCCTAACTTTATAGGACTTGCATATTAATCTGCTTATTTTCCATCTGAACAAAGGGCCTCCGGAACCCACAAACATAGTCATAATTCTCTTGATCTGGTTTGCTACAAGGTTTTGCTTGACTACACAGATGTTTTCCATGTATTTGGCAAAAGAGGGGTCAAAGCCTGCATCTGGCCCACTATTTCTGGCAAAAACCCTGATATGTTTAATCCTTTTTGAACATGAATATTCTGAGAGCTCATTTGATTTATTAACCTGATTATTTTAATGTGGAGAAACAATGTGGAACAGTGACCTTTGTTCAGGAAAATACTTGTCCAAGTGTTTCTGCTCTGAATCCGTCAAAGCTCAATGCAGAGTGTGGGAAGGACTGGTTCAGGGTCACACTCAGGGTGGCAGGTAAGCCTCTTTGCAAGGCTCTTGAGCTCTGCACTGTCTGTAGCTGGGGAGTCCAAGCCCGGGCAGTACTGCATGAGGCTCTTCATACAGGTATGGGCTGAGCTCACCTGAAAATCACAACAGGGCATTTGCAGACTGGTTATTTGTAAGTATTGCTGAATGAGCAAGATGAGTTGGTTTTCAGGGGATGTTACACCATGCAGTTTTATTAAACACTCCTCTCCATCCCTCCAAAGAGCAGGAGATCATCTCTTCCTATGTGCTTTGGGAATGTGCAGTGACTAAGCATCAGTATTATCCCCGTTCTCCGGTGGGTATAACTAGCTGAGTGTCCCCAGTGTGTACTGAACTGGGTGCTGTACAGACGTGAGACAGATGGATGCCATCCTTGAGGGCTTTGCAATAGAAGTGTATTTCCTCAGTGAACGGCAGTGCTGCAGGATGAGTAACGCCCTTAACATTTTATATGGACCTTCTCAGTCTGTGTGACAGGGCTGCAGTCTGCATCGCTATTCCTCCCTTCCTATTACTCACAGATAAACTGACTAATTCACACATTTTTGGCCAATGGTTTTCAAAGTTGGCTGCCTAAAAGAAAGCATCTTTAACGAGAGTGGCTGGGTTTCAGAAGCTGCTGAGGAGCCACTGATGCCAAGCAGAGCCCAATTTACAATCATTGAGCCTAATTTTCTTTACATCTGTAAACCCTGGTAGCATTATTGCTGTAACTGGGGTTGGAAAGGTACCGGGCTCAGCCAATCCCGAGAGCAGTGCAGCAGCCAGGAGCAGGCCGGGCATGCACTGGATGCCCAGGGAGGTATCTGTGGGGGATGAGCACTGCTTTTGCAAGCTGGGTGTTGGAAAAGGAAACCATTGGAAACAATACTAAAGCCAATAAACAATCCTGTATGCAACAAACTTTTAAAACTCTCCATTTCGTAAGAAATAGCAATTGCTCGGGGCCAGTATCATAAATGCCCATCTCAGAGTGCTTCCCTCAACTCTGACCATGGCCAGATGTTTAGTCAAATCCTGTCAACCTTAGTTTCACAAGTTCAGGCTTATCCTGTGCTTGGGGCCAGAACCAAAGCTTGCTGGTGTGATGGAGGGCCTCCTTGGGATGCAGGGGATCTAGGTCAGGACTTCAGATGGTTCGTGTGAATATGGGAAAGCAGTTCTCAAACAACTCTCACTGTGTTTTGAGTGCTGTTCACTTTTGGGCTTTGAAAACGTGTCAGTGTAGACATCTGTGAAAATCAGTCTCTATGAGAGACACTGAGTGAAACCTGGGGATGAGGAAGGACACTTCTAAAGACTTGTGAAAAGCTGACTCACGCAACTTGTGTTACGTGTTGGATGCATTGCATTCTCCTCCTTTGCAGAGAAATATCAATGGGCAAAGAAGTCTCAAACTTTTTCATTCTGCATGTATGGCATGGATTGGACAGCAGTCATCCAGAAAGCAGAAACACTAGTGGCAGAGTCAGAACTCTTGTAGAGGATATAAATTTACCGTTCCATCTCATTCTTCTATCCTGGTGTGACTTTGTGACCTCAAGAAATCCCTTTTTATCATGAAAGCTGTCTCCAGAGTGAGCTCAGTGGGCCTGCAGGTAAATTGAGAGGGGCAGCAGGTCTCGTGGGCTTTCCTTCTAACTGCTGTCAGAGAAGTGTGAAGTCGATGGCACACAAACATGGCAGTAATGACTGTCTTTGTCTCCTAGTGACCATTAGTTATCACACTAGTAGTTGCTTCCAAAAATTCTTTCTTCAACAACAGTGTTGGTTGGGTGTTGGATGTCTATTCTGGCTGTAAGCAGCTCTGAAGGAGCCAGTTGGTAGTGAGACTGGGATTCATCTTGGTTACTGTGTGATCTTCTGAACAGCCAGGGCTGAGAAACCCTCAGCTGGATTGGGACCGAAGAGAGCTACAACTGGCACAGATGTTGCATTTCATGCCTCAGTTGCCTCTTAGTCAACTTACAGCAGCACAGTAGGATTGCCTTGGGGCTCTGAGCCTGTCAGGGAAATTTTTCTTCTAATCCATAAATGTAGGGCATCTGTCAGATTTATTTGATTTTCATGTATCTCATGGTGATAGTGTTGCTTCTTGTCCCTTTGACAACTGTCCAATGCTTAGGTACCTTCTTAGATGCTTCAGTGCAAAATCCAATGCATAAATTTATCCTGCAATAACTCCTCTAGTTCACATTCTTGTCTATAAAATCCTTAAATATTTCTACTTCAACCTACCCCCTTCTCCTGCCCACTCACATCTTTTACTTCCTGTTATAATAACACTCAGAAAAGTGAGTGGAGGCTTTTCTGTAGCTTCTGCAAGGTCTACATCTTGTTCATCTATCTAGGGAGTCCTTAAGCTCTTAAATATCACGCAGCTACATGAAACAGCACCTTAGATTGCTTCATTTTCTATTCGACTCTGATAGAGACAATTTTAGGGATAGGATGTATCTGCTTTTTTAACCCAGCTTGTGTTTCCCAGAATTGGCACCTTCATCATTACATCTCATTTCTGGTGCTGGAGAGCTGCATCCAGGAGCTCAAGCTGCGAAGTGGTAATAAAGCCCTCAACTATCTCGTGTGCTTCTTCATATAGATGAAAATGAACACAAAGAAGCTGGATGGTGTCTTAAGGTAAGCTAAGAAAAGACCTAGCGTGTGTACAAACAGCTGTCTGTTAGAGAACCTTGGGGTGGAGATCTTCATGGTGGAGGATGAATCACAGTCTTGTGGACTACCCAGTGTTCTTGTCTAAGAAAACAAGCAATTTGTTGCCAGCCTGGACAAAGAGTGACTTTTTGAGCAGAACTTGTTCCAAGCCAGTGATGACAGCATGTCTCATCCCAGGATGTTATAAGAAATCCTTCATTTGATTAAACTCTCTTAATAGACTGCCTACTCATCTGCTAAGAACAGAAATGAGAGTAAAGCCTTGTACCTTTTTTCCTGGTATCTCATATAACACTACTGGCACTACTGGCACTGCTGGCTTGCACCAGTGCATCCTAACTCTAAAACATAGAAGCAATGGGCTGTTGTTCTCTGTAATGCTAACAGGATCTAAAAGGCAGGTTATTGCATTCCTTGGTTTCTCTGTACCTCCCCAACCAGCCTCTTGGGCCCACTGGGCTGCACCAGTCAGTGGGAACTCAAGGTCTCTGGAGCTGTGGCATGGTGGTGATCCTGCCACCCTGACATCACTCAGCTGTGTTCCAGGCAGGGAAAGCCAACTTTGGTAGCATGAGGGGCCACGTGTGCTCTCAGGTGGTGGTTTAAGCCAGACTGAAATACCCATACTGCACAGTACTGATGCCTAGAGACAGCACAAATGAAAGAAGAGTCCATGTATTGGGTTTGTTGGCATGTGAATGTTCCTCTAGGCTGGCTAAAGCTGCCTTGTATGTCTGGCTTCTGAGCTGATCTTAGTAGAGGGGAGTGGAGCCATCATATCTGTTTGATTTCTACAGCTTTCATAGAACTGCACTTAAATTTCTAAATTTGCTTGTATGGAGAAAGAACCCCTTGTGCTCCTCATGCACCAACCATTGTAGGATGAGGCATTACTTTATACTCTTAGTTTCATGCAAAGATTTTGTGCGGGTGGAGGGGAAGCAGGTCTGAGGGGTGCTTTCCCTCCTTGAGCCCATGTGTTGGGTTGTGCACACATTCCATCATCCAGTACAGAGCAGTGTATGGGCCGGTGTCACACACAGCTCTCCACTCCTATCTGTGTATCTTCCCTAAGAAGTATCTCTGTCTTTGGCACTGGCTGTAAAAATGAGGAAATGTTGGTGTTTTATTGTGTGTCAGGGCATGGAATCTGATCTTTGACTGCTGTGCCATGAGGAGACAGCATATCCTTCCTCCCTTCACTGTTTCATATAGGTTGATTTGAACACTGCAGCAGATTACGGCACTGTGGGTGTTCAGAGTTTCAGGATGATTGATCACCTCTCATAGAGATGCAGATGGTATTGTGATGAGTTCCAGATCCTTTCAATTGAGCATCTCCAGGGACAGCTTTATGGACCAGGCAAAGGGGAGGGTGCTCTTAATTTATTTTAAAACAACAACAGCAACAATGCAGGATTTAAAATTAAACCCTCTTGGCTCATAAATAGCAACTTTAAAATTTGACTGCTTAAAATAAACAGCCTGAAGGGCTCTGGTCACACATCCCTGAAGTCTTTGGGAAGACCTAGAGAGAGAGGGCTGGGGGCTGGGTTTGTGGTAAGGTCTCACCTGAAGAAGCCTACCTGGCCCTAGATGGTGTGCACCAGCTCCTGGGCACTGTCATAGATGCTGAGTTAATGACCTGGTCAGATTACCCCACTTACTGGATTTTCATCCTGGGAGCAGGACCTGAAGCTGCACAGTGCTGAACACTGCTTTCTGAACCAGTTGGAGCGTGCCAGCGGTTGTCCTGGACCTGTTATCTCAGTAACTACATGGCTCATCACATCAGCCCTGTTATCATTGCTTTTCATCAGTGAGAAGCCACGAGCACAGCTCAGCATCTGAGCTCTCTGTTAAGTTCTGTTGTCTGACAAGGATGAGAACTGCTCCAAGAAAATCATTTGCCACCTTTTTGGCATAGGTTTCAATCCTTCCCAGCGAGCTGGCAGTGCTGGATCAACTTTCCCTTTACCTAAGGCAGGTTATTGGCAAGTCCCAGCCGTGCTGGAGCAGAAGCATGGGCTGGGGCTGGGGCTGCTGCACTCCTCACCTCCCTACTCCCTTTCTGCTGATGGGAAGGGTGGGGAGTTACGGCCCCTTGCACATGGGCTTTCGTTCCTAAATCTTAGCTCTGTGCACAGAGCTGGTTGGCTTTCCAGAGGCAGTTTCTGGGCTTTCTGGTGATGTCAGGCTGCTCCGTGAGCCAGCTGGCACCAGCGTCCCTGACAGCCCGTGCCGTGGTGGTTGTCCTCGCAAGCACTCCTGCCTTGCTGAGCACTGCGCCTCTCTGCCGCCCAGCCTGGCTTCTGCAGTTTGCTGAAGGTTACTGGAGGTTTAAAACTGCTTTGGCACTGTCTGCAGTCCCTGAAGGCAAAGATGCCTGTTTATTGTTACAGCACGGTGTAAGCACAACATAGAAGAGTCCCTGCAGAAAAGAGTATTTCAGTGTAGCAGGAAAAAAATAGAAGTGTTGGCTGGCCTCTAAAACTTAAATACCACTGGAAACTAATGCTAAGGGTTGGGTGGTTTTTCTTGTCCTCATAAATCATCTCATGGAGTTTTTGTTACTCTGCTCTCATCCTGTGGTATCTTTCTAGTGCTGATAACGAGCGCTCAGCCCCTGTCCCCCCCTCCCCAGAGTGGTGAGCACGGCCCCCAGCTGCTGGCAGCTCTCCCGCTGCCTGGGCTGGCCCCAGCCATCCCACAGCTCAAGCTGCTCTTGCCTCTGCACAGCCCTGAAATCAGCTTTTCACTTATCTTTAGGGAAACTGGAGTAGACAGTTTGGAGTGAAAACCCCTGCATCCCTCTGTGTGGAGCTAGGGATGGCTGGAAAGAGAGACTATCTGCAGGGCTGCTTGGGGGCCTTGCAGTGCTCGTGCAGTTGGGTATCCCAGGACACAGCCAAGGGCTCTGTTTGGGGCAAAGGCATCTGGGGGCTGAGCCCTCCCTGAGGGCCCTCTCCTGCCCATACATGAGCAGAGAAACCTTCCTGACCCCGCTGTCAGTCCAGTGGACCTGTTGCCAGCCAGGGCTTTGGTTTCCATCTTCCACTGCTTTTCTGCACCGGAAGAGGGGAAGCAAGCTAAATATATCTAAATACATATTCTCCATTCTCCAGCACCCAGCTCTGAAGTTTTCACTGCTTTTTATTTGGGCCGTGCAGAGGAGGAGGCAGCCGTGTGCCTTCGTTTCACATGTGCTGGCACGAGATGTTAGATTTCAGGAGAGCGCAGCCCTCTTCTTGCTTGCACCCATAATTCTGGATCTTTGTGATAATGTGGAACAAATGCTGAATGCTGCAGCTCACAGTGGAGAATAGGCAAAGGCTGCTGTGAGCCTCCCTGACCCGTGGGCCACAGGCTGCAGTAGCTGTGCGGTGCAGCACCATCCAGGCACTGTGCCCGAGGTCAAACAGAGGGTTCCCAGCGGTCTGGCACGCGGGAGCTGCAATGACTGCTGGTGTCACTGCTGACCTGCTCCTCGTGCATGCATAATTCAGCAGGAATAATGAGTTAGTTCCCCTGTCTGCTGTGAAGCAGCGGCTGATGAAGTGGTCCATCATCTCTGCAGCTCACAGTGCATCCCAGTGTGAGCAGTGTTCTCCATCTCTTGGATTTACTGAGAACACTGAAACTTCCAATCGGGTTTTTATTTCTCTCTTCTCCTTGCATTTGATGTGAACTTCATGCTAATGCGCTGCAGCTCACTTGATGTTCCTGTCACTCTTTCAGCTTTCACATCTTCGCCAGAGAGGAGCAAATCAATTAGGTCCCTAAAACTTCAATGGTTTCAAAGCAGTCGCTTGTAAACACATTGCTCAAAAAGACAATTAGCAGAATATTCACGGCACAAACTTCAGGTTCAGATGCTGCTTGTTTATCTGCCACGCTTTCCCTTTTGGGAGTCTGTAGTTACTGTGAGAGATTTTAACGTAAAAAATTGTCTTTTTGAGAAAAGACATAACTGTAAAATATCTGCCTGAATTCTAGATTGCTCTTTTTCTGCTTTGCTAAATACAGTGGTGGTAACAATCTTTTATGATGTTTTAATAAGAAAAAAAAAAAAAGTGACTCTTTTTTGATGATTCATGCACATGTTCAGAAGAATACATAAGCAAGGGGAAATACAGCATGCTTTAGGTACGGCATTTTATAACCAATGATTCTTTCAGTAAGGGGTCTGAGAGTAATTTTTTATAAGCCTCTTTTCGAGACATTCTTTTACCAAACCTCCAAAGGTAAAATTGAAACTCAAACACGCATGGCAGCTAAGCTGCAGCATGCACCTGCCCATCAATAAGATATAGCCCATGTTCTGGCAATGCATTGCACCTCTAACGTGATTTTCAGGTTTCCCAATAGATTGAACAGATTCCCATAGGGCGGGATCAGCACTGCCACAGTGCAACTCATGCTGGATAGCAGTGTGAATCAGGAAGTGCCAGTTAAATGATTTCAGAAGGGAATCTGTCTCTTGAAACTAACTGTATTTTGTTGTTATAAATTTGTGTAACTGTACAGCTAAGAATCTGGAACTTGATTTTTTTACAGAAAATCATCAAATTGATGTTAGAACCACTGCTTCCATGTTCTTCTGAGAGACAAAATACAAATTCAGTCTGAGATTTTGCCTTCCTTCCTGTCTTGATGTTACAACAGCATTGTGAGCTGTGCCTTGTTCCTGTCCTGGAGGAACAGGAGAAGAGGAGCTTTAGACCTCAGACATTTCTGGATCAGAAAAAGATGTTTCTTCTTCAGACAGCTCAGTTTTAATTTTTCTTATCTCAAATTGTCTGGAGTTCTCACATAGAATTACTCCTGCCATGAGCAACTCTTTGCTTTGCCAGTCAGCAGTGAAGTCCAACTGGACTGTCTAGGGCTTCTGTTGGGAGATCAGGTGCTTAATCTGTAAAGGAAAGGCTTGTTCTGGAGCTCGTGTCTGGATGCAGCGTGTGCTAAGTTCAAGGACCACAGCTTCCCAGGGCAGCAGGCACAGCCCTGAGCTGTCAGAGCTTAGTGATCGTTGGGACTCTGCTCTCAGAGATAGGATTTGGGTGATCCTGTGTGGAGCCAGGGGTTGGACTCGATGACCACTCAGGGTCCCTTATGACGAGATATCTGCATTATACCAGTATTTTCTTAAAAACTGGAAGTGGCACTTAGCCTTATATTATCATTTAACTAAAAGCAGGTGATGTTACCTTTTGGAAGTCAGGCAGGACAGTTTCTTATCTGTCTGAGGGTAAGCTGGGAGGATGGCCACTGGCATAAGGAGGACTGCAGTGATGTTGTAAAGCTTCCCTCATTTTGAGAACTTGGGGCAATGTTTACTTGAAAACTCAATTTGCCAGCGCTGTGCTGCAGCCTGGAGCCCAGGATGTATTGCTGCTGAGCCCAAAGTACAGCAAAGGGTTGCTCTTCCTCTTTTCATCTCCCTGGTTTCAGATAGAAGTTGCTTTTCCCCTGCTCTGTTTGGGACCCATCCTCAGTGCCTCTCCAGCAGTTTGTGGAGTTTACTGCTCAGCTACATCCAGGCTGCCCTTGCTCCAGGTTGTGCTGGGAGGATGGGGTCAGGTTTGAGATAGGCAGCGCACTGCTCCCTGCAGCCATAGTGTTGCCATAGCCCGTGCTGTGCCTGGAGCCCTACCTGTGGTCTTGGGCCTGCACGTTAGGAGCCCACTGCCCTGACAAGAACAGGCAGAGATCTCTGGGCAGTGTCAGGAGACTCGTGCCCCTTTTCACAGCTCACTTGTAGGGTCAGGATTCGATTTGTTGTGAACAGCAGAACTGCTGGAAAGCATTACGTGGATGATGTCCTCTGAGAAGGACGTGGTTGTGCTATGGGTTTTGTAAGAAGCTGACTTCGATGTAAGTTTTGTTTAATGAAGTTTGATGGAAAAACTGAGCAGCGTGTTTTCTGGGTCATCATGTCAGTGTTAAGCTGCTTTCCACTTTTAATACCCTGTAAATAAAAACCTAGGAACCTATTCTTCATTCTTTGGAACCCCACCAGGCCTGCTGCACAATGCCCTGCTGTGTTGCGGGTGCACTTTGTCCTCAGCATTTTTGGCTCACTGCTGTTGGGAGCTGACATAGAGGATAGAGCAAGCACCTGGAGCAGGCAGCAGCAGCAGCAGGAGCTCCCTCTGTTCCCTTGAAGACGGCAGATCAGGAAGGATGGGGATGAGTGCTTCTCCCCAGAACGTCACAGGCATCTTCCTGTAGGGGTGTGCAATGTGCTCCGACTGACAGACGTACTTCTGGAAACAGTGGAGGCGGATGTGAGCATCCTCATCGTGGTGTCCAAGTGCTGCTCCTCATCCAGATAAGCAGCTGTGAGGTTTTAACAGAAACAAGAGCTTTCATCTTCCTTCCTCTTCCTGACAGCAACATTCCCATTAAAACTTTCTCGAAAAGTTCAGCCTTAGGCAGACACCTGGCTTGGGGGAAAAAAACTCAATGTGATTGACTGCAGTTGTGCAGTTCTAAGCCCCTGAAAACAGAGGATTTTATCAGGAATTAGACTTTATAAAAATCCTATTGAGGCTTCAGTTTCTAATTCTTGCTGTTGGGGATGGGAGGCACAAACAAACCAGCATTTAGTGTATAGTATGTACAGCATTTAGTGCCTTCTGAAAGATTTCTTTAATACCGAGCCTGACTGGAAGTAGGTCAACAGAAAAAGGAGTAAATCTTATTTGCAAAAATGCATTAGGAGCTCCACTGTGCATAAATCATTTGCCATTGAACAGAGATCCTAAAAACATCAGGAATTGGAGTCTCAGACCGAACAGTTTTGCACAGTGCCATCCCCACTGTTTCTCACCTTGTTTGCACTGCTCTTCCTGTGGTGCACAGGGGTGGCTGTGCCCGTCCTCCTCTCATGTAGGGCTGTTGCAAGTGGACTTGCTTGTGCTGCTGTTTTCTCATGGAATCTATAGGATTAGTGCTGCCATGACCAGCAAAGCCCTGCTTGGGGACAGCAAGCGTAAGGCTCCCTTCTGGAAATGAAAACCTGCTGCTGACGATGCCAGTGGCATTTGGAAAAGTCATCACCATGGTTTTAAGGTTAGAAACCCTTGAAGTCCTTCCAGCTTGGGCCACTGAAAAGACAAACTCACAAACTTGCAACTCTTGCTCTTTTTCTTAATAATAGGAGGAAAAAGGTCTCAGTGAAATAGCGCTTCACCAATGAAAACTGAACTCGTCTTTGTTTCTTACTAAAGAAAATAGGAAACCCTCTGAAAACTTTTCAGAAAACATAGTCTGAGTGCGGCCAGCCAGAAATGCCAGCAAATCCCAGCTCCTCAAAGGAAGCTCTTCAGTCTCCGATAAATTTTTTGAATACCAGGTCTCCACAAAGAGGCAAAGCAAAACAGCTCACGTAAGTATGGTGGTGAGCTGTGATGACAAACACATTGAGAAGCTGTCGGTGTGGGGTGACAGGGCTGTGCCCCGGCTGTGTGGTGCCCTGCGGGACTGCTGGAAACACCATCAGCTGTACAGTTCCATGTCCCCAGCCTGCAGGGCTGCCATCCTTTGCGGCTGTGGGGCTCTCTGGCACTGGGGCTGTCTGCCTGCTCTCTGTGCAGTTCTGGGAAGCACCCTGGCTTTGTGCTGGAGGGTGTGCGGCTGTGCTGTGCTTTGCTGACTGCCGGCTGCTGCCGAGCCTGCGTCCTTGATTCACCCCAAAGCCGTGCTGGGGAAACCAAGAGAAACCTTGCTGCAGGACAGATGCTTTTCTCTCACTTTAATATCTTTTATTAAATAGCTTGCATATCTTGTTTTCATGCTGGAATGTATATTTTTGGGTGTCACTGCATGTATTTCTGAGGCAAAGAAGGAAGAGGTAGGACTGTACTGTGACGCAGAAATACTTTTGCATCCTCCACAGCATAAGAAGGGGCTGAGGCGTGATGGAGGTTGATAAAACTTGGCAAATCTATCTGGGGATGGGAGCGAGAGGCAAGTGGGCCTGGGGCTGTGCACTGGAGCCCTGTCACTGCCATGTGTTTGTTGAGGCCAGTGCTGGTCAGTGCCAGCCCTCCACCCCTGCTGTGCAGCCTGGTCTTCAGGAGCTCTGCTGGAAGGTCTTCCTGTTCCCCTTACATGGGGTCGGTGGATAGGTGCCAATTACAGTTCGAGGATCCATCTCTGTTGTTCCATGTGTTTTTTACCAGCCACCACTCAGAGCCCATTCGAACGTTTGAAGAATGAGCAGAGACTTGAAACAGCCAGTAATGGATTTTTCTCTGTGCTTTAATCACTTATTATTAATATATACAGTGTCTTTTGGATTATACACAGCAGAAATGAGAGCTGAGCAAAATCCGAATGATAAATACTTTACCACAACCAAAATACACAGAAGACTTGTCTCTGTGTTCTCTTGGTTAGCCACTTTGCACGAGTATTCCAGCAGTGCAATTTGTTCTCTGCAGTCGCTTGGCTTAGCAGTATTAGCAGAGGGTGAAGCAATGATTGTCAATGACAGGTAGATTAATTTCCCATATGGTTTTGTTGCCTATTAGAATTTATCAGCTGCCTCTCCTCCTCAGGGACAAACCCGGCCTGGCCGCCCAGGTGACCTGCCAGCATGTCTCTATTATCAGCAGAGGTTGCGCTCTACTTACAGTCTAACTTATTCCAAATGTCACTTCCAAACGATCCAGTGCAAAGTGCTTACAGATGCCTGGGCTGAGGAGAACAGCAAGGGAAAGGAGAAAGGGCATTCCATGAGTCCATCTCGTCAGGAAGTTTTGTCACGTTGCCAAAACCCCAGCGTACGGACTTGCCAAACTCGATTTCTTTCACCCTCTAAATCAGTTCAGTATGCGGTGCAGGAAAGCATCAGCACAGCGGTGTCCTTGAAGGAGCGAGCACGGCTCAATTGCTGTTAATTGCAAATAATGAAACAGATGTGGGGGCTTGCTGCGAAATGGAAAGCACGCACCTACTGCTGCAGAGCCAAACCCATGGCTGCCCGGAGCTGCCCACATGGGGCTGGGGCATGGCCTCTCCCCAGGGCTGTGTCCTGCACCATGCCCAGCCTGCAGCAGGGCTGGCTGCTCCCTAGGACCTCCTGCACCCCATCCTTTTCCAGCAGGTCTGCGACTCAGTGCTGCACGGAGCTCCTGGTGTCACTGCGGCCCGCAGCCTGACCTCCAGCACACTCTGATGCTCTCGCAGTCTGCTTTGTGCCTGCTGGGAGTTTGAAGAGCGGAAGAGGTGCTTATCTGTCCTGTCCCCTCCCACATTTATTTCCTCTTTTACTGCTACTTAAGAGGTGAGGTAAATCTGACTTCCCAGACTTGTTTAGAAAATCTTTGTGGACTTTTTCGCTTGTCTGTATTTGAGACATCACTATTTACTTCACTTTTTAGATATCTAACTAGATCTAATATCCTAGAATGTATTAATTTACTATTTGAGCCTTTGGTGGTTCACTGATGTTCAGGTCCTTGCAAGAACTGTCAGAGCATGACAGTTTCACAGATGTGCTTGCAGTGAGACCGGCTGCATGAACCTCTTGAACCAGGCGTTGTGTACGAGCACCACTTGCAGTGCCTGCAGTGGAAACAAACCCACAGGCTTGTGTGGCCATAGAGGAGTGACTGAAACCCCCAGTGGCCTTAACATCTCTGCTCTAATGTCTGCTAATGAACTAGAGGATGGCAAGAGCAGTGGTGGGAGTAGGGGCTCTCGGTCTGTCTGTGCCAGGATTCTGTGAGAATATCAAGGCCTGAATTTAATGTACCGTTTTTATGCACATGGGCACACAATACTAATTTATATTGTAACAGTCATTAGTAAATCCTTAGATGTATACAGGCCACACAGACCATTAAAGTCCCAGCTCTAGTCTTCTGAGTGGAAATGCACAGCTCCTTAGTGAGCCTCAGCTGATCTCTGACCATCCTTCTAGTGTCCAGGCATAGTGTATGATTCTTTTCGACAGCAAGTACGTCACTGATGGGCACTTCATAAATACTGCTAAATCCATCCTGGCAGGGCTCATATCTCATTCTGCAGTGTCATTTTCTGTGCTAGACAACCACATGTTCTCCTAACCTCTCAAAAGCACTCGGCACCATTCAGGCTCATGCTCCTGGCATCCATGCGTGCCTTCATTCACACCACCACCTCTGCTGCCCACAGGGCTGCACAGAGCTCCAGAAGCAGCAGGTGAGGCGCATCTCTCTGAGCTCCCCATTGTGGGGCCAGTGCAATCTGTCCATCTGACATCTTAAGCCCCGTGTGAGGATTTTCCCCCTGTGACTTGGGTTGACTCATAGGCTGCAGCTTCCCCCAGTGCTGTGCAGGAGCAGCAGCTAGTTGGCCCCCTGGAAGGATGCCTGGTGGCAGTGTGCCCTGTGGGCAGGTCCCGGCCAGCCCCAGGGCATTATGCTGAGCACCCTGGTGGTGGAGGGCTGCTGCTGGAAAGGTTTGCTGTTTGGGTCAGTGTCTCAGGGCTGGGAAGCCAGTCCTTAGCTGTGCTTTGCTGTCCTGACTCTATGGGCTTCTCTTTCACAAGCTCTGAAAGCAGAAACCGGATCTGTGAGGTGAGGAGAGAACCATACCAGGAACTGATGTGAATGGGAGTAACCAAAAGTTGCTGCTGGGAGGTCAGGGCTGAGGGACGTCATATGTAACGAGTCTGTTTACCTTCTGTACTTCTTTCAGGAAGTTTCTTCATGGTTTTTAAAAGTGGAAAATCTGGGGGTGGTTCTTTCCTTTCTCCTTGTAATCTCTGGGTTTAGTTAAGCCCACAAAAATGCTCAGAGAAATTGCTTAATCCTGCTGAAGTCTGTCATCATCTTCCAGCTCTAACTCAATACAAATTTTTGTTTGATTTTTGAGGAAATGGTCATTTGCCACGAAAGAAGACAGTATCTGTGTGTGTTGCGGAGAGCTTTTCAATAACCGCTGTATTGCAAAAGCAGCAGCAGCTCTCGGGGCAGCCTGGCGTGTGGTGTGAGCGGGCTGTGCCTTCTGCCAGGCCATGCAGATCTCGCTCCTGGTGCAGAGCTGAGCTTCCAGTCTTCATCATGTTGCTGTGACCTCCTCCAAAGGAGGTATTTATTGTGCTCTTCCTTTTAATTTTGTCTGAAATCACCTTTATTTGAAGATACACATTGCATTCTGACTAGCTGTGGGATTGGCTACTGCCTGCTCCTGGTGTAGCAAGTTACAGGTGTCCAAGGGCCCTGGTTTTCTAGTTCCTGGGAGGTACTGTTCTGTGGCCAAAACAGCCAGGACTCAGCATCCATCCCAACCTCTGTCAGTTCTCTCCGTACGTCTCAAACACTGCTGAGGTTGGCTTCCAGCTCAGTTTTCTGAACTGCTGCTGTTCAAACAGCCTTTTGATTAGTTCCTTCTTTCAAGTACGATGATTTACTAGAAGGGCCATCTGCACCACCTGAATGAGCACTGTCTCTCCTCTGCTTTCCATCCTCCCTAAAGAGCTGGTTGCAAATGTGGCAGGTGTCTGTTTGCGTCACCGCCAATCTAGAGAAACAAAATCTTCTCATTTGTGGCACGCATGGTTGTATTTCAGAACAAAGAGCTGAACTCTGTTTCACAGACTGCGCGCACCTGATGTCTTGTGGCTGATCTGAGCAAGCGACAAAAGTCAGGAGGTTTTTGTTAATAAGCTTTAGCCCAAATTTTGAAAATCTTCTGTACATTCTGTGTCCTGGATGTGGCCATAAGCCTTCCTTGGTTACAGCAAAATACCCCTGTGCATGTGTTACATTTCCCATACTTCTCAGCTGAAGCCTGACTGATAGCAAGGCAGCACAGTGCAATGTGCTGGGAAGGCTCGTGTCTCTGGCGGCAGAAGCTGTACAGAAAGCTGCTTGAGTTGAGTTGCTTGGCAGGTTACCCATCCACTACAGAATGTAGTGTTTCTTGTAGAAAAAAAAATATCAAACTTGACCTGGGGAGGAGGGGAATTCGGTTCTCCACCAAGGAAATTAGAATGAGATGTTTCCTTTGGGAGCTGTTGCTGAAAGGTTGATGCTTGTCTGCTGTTACAACAGTGGCTGGGTGCCAGTGCTCTGGATGCACTGCAGTAGCCAAATGCTCTCCGGTGACTGCAGCTCCATGGGATAGGTGCTCTGCTCACAGCTCCCCACGCACAGTAAGGGGCCCGGGACTCCAGGCTTGGTTTCACAGCAGCCCATCCGAGCACGTTTGTGGCGTTGGTTCCCAGGAGAAATATCTGAGCCAAGAATGTTCTGAACCCTCCTACTTTAAGGAAAGTTTCAGTAATGTGACCTTTTGTGTTTCAGTTTAGTAAAAAGCCAACCAGAACTTGAAATGGGAGAAAAGAGTGGTTGTTGAAATCTCACCCGTGGCCCACCTTAAGGTCTGATAGGACAGATGCACAGTGGCCCTAGAGACATTCAAAGGCTGAGCCAAAATATTTTGGAAGGACTGTGATAGAAATGGCCAGGGCAGACTGTTCTGTCATCAGCACTGCTGTTTTAAATGAAGAGTGAATAAATGCACAGGAAGGACGTAGCAGTCCAGTGTACCGGCTAAGGACCACAGCAGCAGCTCCGGCACCACCTTGTGCAGCAGTTCCACCCTGCAGAGTACCAAGGCAATAAGCTGTACTCACAGCACCTCTGTATGCCCCAGCAGGTCCCTGCAGCCCGAAGCTGGGGCCTACTGCTGCTGATGGGCAAAGACTGAGCGCCTCAGTCCAATGCCAGAAGTGAGAGCTGACTCGGCACCACTTTCCTTTAGTTCCACTTGGCTGTGCTGCTGCTGCCTGTGGGTGTCGTAAGGACTCACTCGGGATTGCAGTGCTGAGGTGTTTCAAACCAACTGCTGAGGCTGTTCCCCACGGCTTGGAGGAGCTGTATAACAGGATGAGGTGAGATTATTTTGCCTTAGTGGGAATCACACACTTGAGCCATTCCAGATAGAGCAGACTGGATGCAGTGGGTGCACAGCAGGCTCCAGGCATCGCCCCGCTCCTGCTCCACTCAGAGGTTTGAATAGAAATGAAGTGCCGAGCTCAACTACCCATCTGCAAGGCAAATAAAGCAAGTTTCTGTACGGAGGATTAGCACAAAGCTGAAGCCCTACTGGTTTCATTTGAAAATTCCTTGGGAAGAGTGGTTGCAGCCAGCTTTTAAAACTCACTTCGCACAGAACATCTTATAAAATTATGTGGTAGATGAGGAACATATGTCACTTCTGCCTGTTTCATTTTGCCCTACTTTAGCTCCTTCCTTTCACAAAGCTCAACTTCTGCAGTGAGTCCAAGCCTGATGTGAGGGCTCCTTTTCAAATCTACGTGGTTTCCACCCTCATTAAGTGAGACTAAGAAAGAAATGCGTGTAAGAAAAGACTAGTCTGGATAATTTCTGATAAATTGCCTTTTTTTTTTCTCTTCTTTTCTTTTGTGATTAACTGAGTTCAAGTAGTCCCAACTTGCACAATCCCACGTGAAAGAAATGCAGCCAGCATGAAATGTGATACTGGAGATCGCCCACTGAGGGGCTGGCAGTGATGGGAAGGGCCTGGCAGGTGCCCCCTCCTTCCCATCAGCAGGAAATCCCCCTGCTTCCCATCAGCAGGAAATCCTGGGTGCTGCACTGCAAAAGGTGTTGTTGGGGACTGGTGGTAGCAGACACAAACTGGTTACTAAACACTGCACTGAGTCATCTGCCCGGGCAGCAACCTGTGTCGGCTGCTGGAAATGGTCTCGGCTCTGATTTCCCGGGGCAATCCCCCCCGGCAGCTCATTCACCCTAAGAGGAAGCACTTGCAGTAAATGCAGGCAGAGATGAATTGCCTGGATTTCCAGCAGCGAAGCCACGGGTGAGCAGGCAGTGGCCTGGGCTGGTGGTATGAAGGAGCGTGTGAGCTTTGGTGCTCCGCATGAGGCCCTGAGCGGCCAACCTCATCCTCACAGCAAGAGCTGCCAGGGCTGCTCCTGCCCAGGGGACTCTGCATCAGGAAGGAAGGGAAGGGGAAAGTGAGAGCCTTTCAGAGCAGATGAAAAATCCAACTGAGGTGCAGCAGCTGGGGCCGGCCATGCCATGAGCTGAATGGGAGGAAGGAGGAATCATTTCCTCAGGCCTCCTTTTGTGCTGTTCGATAATTCACACTGTGCTAGATCTTTAAGTTTGAGCACCTGGAAAGCTCTCAGCTGTATGTGGGCCAAAGAAAACATGGTTTTCCTGTTAAAAGAACTCTCATTCTATCTCATCAGCCTGTGCGTTTCTTGCAGACCCTGCTCATGTCTGCAGAAGTACATTTGGGCTCTTTCCTCTGTTCTCATATGCAACTGTTCAGCTGGCCAAAGGCTGCGGAAAGTTTCTGGAGAGCACCAGAGAGAAACATCCCAACTAGGGCTGGGAGGTGATGCTGCTGCTTGACCTGGGCTGGCCAGGAGCATGGCGGGCACTGCTGGGAGCCACTCTGTGGCAGCATGACAGTGATGGAAGCTCAAGCCACAGCTGGTAATGCAATGGCTGAAAAGTCCTTCTCTATCAGCTAGCCTCTTCTCTAAAAAAAATTCTTCAACATTCCTTTGGGAGAATGTGGCAGCCCGTGCACGTAACATGTTTATGTATACAGTGACTGACTGATCTGCATGCAGCTCTGCACTGTAGAAACAACTGGTAGGTTTTAATGTTTGTAAATGTTGCTCTCAGATTAAAATTTAAGAGACAAGCTACAAAAATAGATCTTATTACAGCACACTGTGACCAAATATGGTCCCGATAAAGTGAAATAAAAGAGAACCAATTTTATATCAGGCCATTAACATTCTCCCAGATGCTGTGTGCCATATGCCAGGATTTTTAGCTCTAAAGCAAGCTGTGTCTGTAACACCTACAAACTCACTGACTTCTTGCCTTCTCTCTCCACTTCCCACTCTTTAACAGGTGAAGAAAGATGCAGCAGCAACTTGTGACAGTGTTCCTGGAGAGCAGCACGGTGCAGCTGGGCCCTGGGGACCACCAGCATTCTTGCCTCTGCATCACCCCATCCAGCACTGGAAAGCACTTCTGTGGGTGAGGAGGTATCCATCTTCCACACTGTTGAGTGCTCAACAAGGTCACTGCCTTGCACTGTTATTCTGAAGGTCTCCATATCCATGTGACATGTGCAGTCTGTATCTGTCTGTATCTACAGACATCAGAGGTACCAACTCCTACCTTACTGTTATTTGTTTACTATTTCATCAGTTTGCTTAGATTTTCTAGAACTCAAGATAATCTAATTTAAAGTCTGAATCCTCATGATTTCACACAAAAATGAGATTTATTGGAGGCCTAAATGTTCCGTTGTGTGCATTATTTCCATTGGATTGAGAGCAGATTGAAAACTGGAAGGGTGGACATTTGCATGGTCCAAGAAATGAACTAGCACTGGATTGTTCTTTTCCCCTCTGAGTTATGCTGACAGCAGCCATAAGATCAAGGCTGAAAAGTTTATTTACTATGTAAAGGCCATATTTTCCCTTGTTATCCCAGCTCTTTCTGGCTTGCATTGCTTGGCAATATCCCCTCAACCACTAACACCCAGAGGCGTGGCACTATGATGGGATGAAAAATGAACATGCAGAAGAGTATTGAAGTTGAAGATTTAAGTGGGTATGGTTCTAAGAAAACCAGTGGAAAACATGTTTACTCTAAGCATCTGTAGCACCTAATTGAGGCAGTGATATTTTCTGTAAGAGCGCAGGGAATGATCTTCTGCTTTCTCTTTGGATTTGAGTTTTGCTTTGAATCGATGTGACATAATCCATGGAATTATTTTCTTACAGCTGCATTGGAAACTTTCTGCCCGTACACAAGGAAATGTTAATCAGGGTGAAAAAACTTGCAGTCATTCAAGCTCTGTTGATTTCTAGGCTCTTTGTTAGGAACTGTTGCTTCCTCTCAATTTACAGAAATCTAGTGCTCAGTAAACACTATTATTTTTGAGCTATTAATGTTGCTATAAATTTGAATGCTAGAAGGAAGGTGGCAGATTGTGATTAAAATGGAGCTGATCTACATCTGTGTGTGAAGTCATCGCCTGCACTAAATGTGACAGAGAACAAAGCACGTGTTTATGTGCCCATAAAGGACAATCTAGTGCCTCTACTCTGCAGCACTGGCATCACCAGGTGGATTCCTGTAGGTGTGGATACCTTTGGGTCACAGCCATACCACGGGGCTTTCTGGAGCCATGCCAGGGCAGTCCAGGCAGCTTGCAGTGCCAGCCCTGCTTGCCAAAGTGGGGAAACGCACTTTGCTGCCTCCCTGGGGCACCCTGCCCTCCATTCTCTGCCTTTTGTCACTGCCTTTAGATGGCAGCTGTTTCAGAAGTGACCTTTTCCTTTTTCTCCAAAATGCAGATTTACATTTTTCATAGATCTTTGAGGATGCAAATCCTACAGGTTGCATTTTAAAGATCTTCCACTTGACGTCACAGCCCCATCCGTGCCATCTGGAGGAGCGGAGCAGCCCTGAGCTGGGTAGTTAGGCTGGGGAGCAGAGGAGAGAGCTGTGGGCAGCCTCACACAGACAGGTGCTTCTAAATGTGGCTCTGAGAGCACTCTCTGACCAGTGTAGGTGCCCCCAGCCCTTGCTGGGCCTCCAGGCAGGGGCACGAAGGAAGTCAGCAACATGAGGTACTAAAATGCGAAATATTTCTGCAAAGAAGCTTTACAATTCCTTCTCTCTTCCAGTAAGTGTAAATTAATGGCAGTCCAGAGCTGAGCTGAAATGTGCAGGGTGAGAAATTGGGAGAGTTATTTTTGGAGGAAAAAAAATACAACCCTTTAGTAGCCACCCATTCATTTGCTTTTTAATGTGTACAGGGCTTCAGCAGGCTCTGCGGAGGCCTGTTTGCTGCCCACAAATGCTGGTGGCAAGCATCTGAGCAGGGGGGGAGGAACCCTGGGCTGCAATAGAGTGGTCAGCACTGAGAATTTCCTTGTGTCCTGCTAGAATAAGGTCTGCCGTGTGTCCTCTGAACAGAACCGCCATGGGCCTTGCAGTTCCAGGATATGCCAGGGCTTGCTACCAATCTGAAAAGTCTGAACTTTGATCGAGGTTTTCTTCTAAAGTACCCAACAATGCCTACGAAGACAAAGCCAGGACAGTGAAGCAGACATGAAGGTATTTAGACTACAGGGGGGAAAGAAGGGCCCAGGGTTCTCTTTAATTTGCAGTTTATCTGCAATTTGAAAGAGTAAACACAGCCATGCTGAACATACATAAGCACAGCTTGGAGAGCCATTGAAATCTGGGTCATGGCTTCAGCTCTGCGTGGGGACTTCGTGACGTGGATGCAGGCACCAGGAGCGCTTCCCAGCGGGGAGACTGGGGGCACCGAGCACAGCAGCTCTCTTCACACATGTGACCAGGTACCGTCAGCCTGTGCGGAGCTGACATCGCAGCGTCAGGAAGCAGGAAGGAGATGCAGGTCTATCACTGGGCAGCTCAGCTCCACAGCAGTGCTCAAGCAGGAGCGGCCAGTTGGCCTTGCAGGTGTGTGCCGGAACCAGCAGTGCCAGGCAGCACAGGGCTGCCTCCTTTGCTGGACAGTCCCAGCAGAGTGTGCACTGGGGAGAGCCAAAAAAAGGCTTGCATTGATCCACGTTCCTATGATTTGGGATGTGAGCATGGCTTTTGCAGAGCACCACTCTATTCTGTGCTTGAGACCCAGTCTGTGTTTGTATTTTAAGCGGCTCTTCCAAGCAAAACATGTGAAAAGAGAACACTTAAACAGGAAGGGCTTGATTTTTCTTCCCCTCATAAATTTTATTTTTTGTTTTGTTGCTGTTAATTACTGGAGGCTCCAGCACAAGAGCTTTGCTTGCTAGCAAACCAGCTTCCCGTGCTCCCTGTCCTTCGGTCAATAGCTACAACCTCCTGCTGTATTTGTTTAACTTTTAAAACTCCAGTGGAGTGTTTGTGAGCCGTGTCAGCCCAGAGTTGGTACTGACTGTATGGGATGCGACTCACCTCAAAATCTGCATTTAATAACTGCAAGTAGGATGAATTTTTGTTTTGTTTTTTTTTTGTTTTGTTTTGTTTGACCAACTGTTTTTGGGGTTTTGACTGTTTTTGCCGTGGCTATGCAGAAAGAACTTTTCTTCCCTCCCTTTAAACAGATCCCTTGATTACTCTCAGACTTCGGGCCCTGAATAGCTTTCTGTGCTGCCACATGGCCACATGCTCCAAGGCTATGGCCAGTGGAGAAGTCCTTTTGCTTACAGGGACTTTCTGAAAGGATGGGTCTGCACTAGGGTATCTCAGTCATGCTCATGCATGGATATTGTTGCTACAGAAGAGATTTCTTGGCAACTGTGGGCTCCTTGGAATGTATTTCAGCATCAGTGGAAGAGGCTCTTTAGAAAGTCCCACTTTGTTTCCTAGTATAACAAAACTGCTATTTGACCTCAAGCCATCAAATATGAGCTACTCTCTGCCTGTAAAGTGATTTGGGACATCATGTACACTTCTATGGGAACACAGACTGGGGCTGCTGTGTGACCTCTGTAGCTCAGCGGGTCCAGAGGAACTGGTTCATTGCTCACAGCTGAGAAAGCAGTTCCTCAGAGCGCAGCTTCCTCTGCAGCAGGCTCTTTAGTTTTGTGGTTAAGACACTGCAGTTTGTTTCTGTGGCAGCAGTCATGTTGTTGTAATAACCACACAATCACTTCATCACTATTAGAAAGGGTAAGACAGTGAAGATCGTTTTGAAAAATGAAAACTCCTGTTCCTGCAGGGCTGCTCTGCTTCACTCCGCGCAGCGATGTACAGATGGTTCCCATTGTAGGTGGGTGTCTGACACCCATCTCCTCGGGCTGCTGCCTGCCCCAGGTGAGCCTAGAGAGAACCGCACTGTGGCCAGGGGACACAAGACTGCTTGCCTTGGGCCCTGCAGGGAGCAGGATTGACCTACCGCCTCCAACTGATTGCTGTGTTTGTAGCATCTCTCACTTGTGCCCAAACCTCCATGCCGTCCTTCACTGATGATTTTAGGATGCAACATGGACTCCACTAGGGTGAACACTGAGGGCAATCACTGAGGGACCAACAGCAGAAACATCTTCTCTTTGTTCAGATGCCAAAACAGCCACAGGATGTGCCTGAGTTATATCTGCAGTAGGTTCTGCTTCCTTTAAATATTTTTAGAACATAGTCAAGATTTTTTTTTTTACTTTTCATGTGTACACGTGTATTTAATTAAATAAGAGAACCCTGCTTGCAGGAGGCTCACATGCAGAGGATGTGTGGAACACCCATTTGCTGGACTTTAATGCCACATCTTAGTCTGGGTGATGCCGTAGAATCGTAGAATGGCCTGGGTTGAAAAGGACCTCAAAGATCATACAGTTCCAGCCCCCCTGTTGTGGGCAGGGTCACCAACCACAAACCAGGCTGCCCAGAGCCACAGCCAGCCTGGCCTTGAATGCCTCCAGGGCTGGGGCATCCACAACTTCTCTGGGCAACCTGTTCCAGTGCGTCACCACCCTCTGAGTAATATTCTGTTTCAGTGCCTCCATTAACACTGTTTTAAGGGAATGCCTACCAGAAACAGGTCTATTGCTAGCAAAAAAAAGGAGCTAAGAAAAATACTGGGCACATATTTCCTGAAAAAAATGTAATTTTTCCTGATAAAAAGAAATAAGAATGCCAGCATTCAGAGAACATAGCAGGTTAGCAGAGAGGTCAGTCTGGCTAGCATAGAAATCACTTCTCAGCGCACATGATTTCCTGTTAACTATTGATTGCACCATCAGTTTGGGAAGTTTCTCCTTTGAGAAAGGTGTAGTCGTGACCCAGTGGGTCCACATGCGGCCACGAGCACTTCATCCTCACGTGAAGCTGTGCGAGTGAGTATCTTTTTTTCTGTGTGATGCAAGTTTGGAGTTTCAAGTACAAAACAACCCTCTCTGCCTGCCACTTTGTCTCATTACGGTCTCAAAGTCCAGACTGCATCAAACACCAGAAGAAAAATCCCCATGTCCAACAGAGCGCCCTCCCCGTGCTCCTGTGCTGAGAGCCTGCTCCTGGCCCTGCTCCCTGGCTGTCTCCTGCAGCTCAGAAGCGCTGGGTCTGCCTGCCCTGCCATGCACCCTTTGTGCAGGTATGTGGTCCAAGAAAGCACCTCGTTGGCTGCGTATAGATGTTCTGCATGCTGCTAATCAATGCATGGCCTCATTAGAATACAGTTGCCAGAAGTTGGCTGCGAGGTTGTTTTTGGCACTGGGAACAAGTTTGATTTTCATTTTCTTCAAAGCGTCCTTTTTTCCTCCTTCAGAGTGCAGTCTTTACACAGTTGTCGGACTCATCTTGTGACATGGGCTCCTTGTTGCCATGTGTTTGTTTTTTCCTTCACATTCAGGTTATTAGCAATATTGATGCTCAAGATAATTCTCGTGCCATTTCTGGAGAGACATGCAAATCTGAGCCACTTTCCATTTAACACAAACTGAAATTCCCTCCAATCACAGAATCACAGAATTGTAGG
This sequence comes from Lagopus leucura, assembly GCF_019238085.1. NCBI lineage: Eukaryota > Metazoa > Chordata > Aves > Galliformes > Phasianidae > Lagopus > Lagopus leucura. Next base: position 7,466,284 of record NW_024962274.1, read on the forward strand.
GGTTGGAAGGGACCTCCAGAGATCGAGTCCAACCCCCCTGCCAAAGCAGGTTCCCTACAGCAGGTCGCACAATGCAATGTTATCATCTGCATGGGAACCAGCAGTCCATCGGCGCCTAACATCAATATCAGAGTGAGAGAGCCTGCTTTTTGCGTGATAAATGCATGGTGACAATCCTCATCAGATGCGAAAGTGGGCCTGATGGGAAAAGTCATTCTTTCCCTAAAACTAGCAGCAGGTCAAATTGTGTTTCAGCTGTGAATAATGGACAGCAGTGATTCACCCTGCAGCTAGCCTCATAAAAGTCCACTCCTTATTCTCTAAGATGAATAGGAGTTATGTTTTTATAGACAAGCGTTGTTGTTGGTAGGTCCTTTCTAGGTCAGCTTATAACAACACATGCAACCCCTTCTGGCTGGCCTCCAGCTTCACGCAAACTGGCAGACCCACTGTTAGCCCAAACGCAGGGGCTGCAGCGGGGCTTAGAGGGGATGTGCTGGATCTCATACTCCTTCAGTTGGGTTAAGAAAATACATTTAAGCTAAACATCAAAACTTTTCAGCCCTGAGCCATGCTATTTAAGGAGAAAACAGTGGACCACATGCTTGCCAGGGACAAAGAATCCTATTGCTCCTAGTACCAGCCAGGGAGAGGATCTTCATGTCTTCTGCTGCTCTTCTGCCTAGGGCTGAAATCAGTGCAAGTTCCCTATTTGGAGTTATGCCTTCTCTCGAGCTAATGGTGCTCTTCTGCTTACAAGAAATCAACACTATATGTATATATATATATTTTTTTTACATTAATTGTTCCTCTTTTTTTTTCTACATATATGGCTGCTTTATCAGCCTTTATGCGCTAATGCAGTATTTTCCATTAAGCAACTCCTATGCAGTACAACAAAAATAAACACTCTTAGAACAACATGCATACGATTAAACTATTAAAGTTGCTCAAAGTATACAGTTCATAAATTGAAAGTGCCCATGCTCATACTTTAGTATTGATTGTTGAGCTTATAAAAATAAAAGAACTTCCCCTTAAGAAATAAGAATTATGGTTCTTTAAGCTTTTCTTAGTCAGGCAGCCAAAAAATGGAAATGTAGCCATTTGTTCATGTCAAAAGTAGTTTATTCATTTAGATGTTTTCTAACTCTGCTGATTTATATGAAGAAGGTTAGTATTTTTTATTGTTTTTCTTCATGCTGTGCCTGTAATACACGCAAAGATAACATAGCCTAATAAAATATACAGTGTAATTTGGTAATGTGTTTATTGGATTCCATTAGAAGACTCTGAGAAATGATTCAAGATTTTTGCTTCTTCAACTGAAAATATCTCCTTTTTTCTTTCTTTTTTCTGTATAATCTTGCAAGCTTTTTGTTTTCTGGAAAAGCTTGAAAGAAGAGATTGTTAGAAACAGACTTGTAGTGGGCTTTTGTTGGTTTTCTCTGCTTGTCTGTTCTTGTTTTGTTGTTTTCTCCTGAGAGTTAAGAAGGAGAGGCTTTCAGGAGAAGAATGTTTATAATTATTCCTGTTTTCCAAAATTTGTGTGCACAGTTCTCAAGCATATCTGGCATCGGGCAGAATGATAAGTGCAAGAGGAGCCTAAGCTTCCAGTAACTTGCCTTTTTAAATGGTCTTATGGTGGCTTCAGATCAGTCATGGTTTTATGGATGTGGTTTTAGGGTAGCTTAAACTAGCAAAAAATTACACATTTTTCTCATGCTGGACTCTGGAGCTGTGCTCAGCCTTAAGCAGCCTGCATAAAGCTACGTGCATGCAGGTTTTACTGGACTGGGACAGTGGTGCCATGTCAGTGGCCTTGCCGCAGACCTAATGATTGCTGAGCAGCAAGGCCGTCCAGTTGGCTTTGGGCTGGAAGCACTCCTGTGGTTCATGGTGACTTCCTAAATGTTCCCGTAAGCGCTTCAGGAGTTGCAGTGTGATCAGGAGGTGAAGCCCCAGGAAATGCTGGAGATCAGGGTGTGCAGGATGTGCTCTGTGGGGTGGCCTCTTGGAGGGACGTTGCAAACCACAATGGCTGTGAGTGGTCTGGAACCTTACTCCAGTGTAACCGAGGGTGTGGGTTCTTGAAATGCTTAATCCATATGTAAGCTGCGTCCAGCAGAGGTGGCCTCTCCACATCCCGTGTGCACGTTCCTGCCCTCTCCCTTCTGTCGCCTCAGGGTCCTACTGAGCCACGTACTGACATGGATCGTGTTGATCCAGTGCAAAGCAGCATGTGTTTTGTGTGCTGTAGGTTAGGCTTGTGTTAGACCATAATTGCATCCACCCTGGGAGACCTGTCTGATGATGAGAGAAATATACTGATCCTTTTTTTGGCAGCCTTCAGTTAGACTGGGTTAAGTGAAAGGAAACTGGATTACAGGGAAGCTAAGGCTTTGACAAATGCTGGGGCCTGAACTGGTTTCATCAGATCAGAAAGCTGTTCTTAACTCCTCATAGCTGCCTTCGGTGGAACCACACAAAACCTGGAACTTGCACCAAGCTCTGATGAGCAGGACTGCAGGCAGAGGAGACTTTCTTTGAAAGTGGTACCTGGAAGAAATCAGCCAGCCAGAGGTGGTTTGATGGGGTAGCTGATAGGTTTACATAGGTTAGTGATCCAGAACCTTGCAAGGGGCTTGTGATTCCAGTGAAATGCTCTTTCCCCATGCACTTCATTGCTGGTGACAGCTGCTGGCTGCTCCTGGTGCCTGTACAGCGCTCACATGCCACAAGGGAACATAACCGTGGCATCTTCCTTCCTACTGGCACCTGAACAAACATCCTTACAGCTCTGTACTTGAGCTTTGATTTTAAACAGTTTTCACATGCTAGATGTCAATACTTACCAGGATTCTTCTCTCTGCTTCCTGCAGCCAGGCTTTTGTTTTGGGAAAGAAATAAAAAAGCCATATAACCTTGCTCTGCATCAGCGACAGCAGTGACTGCACTGGTGGTAGGGGGGTCAGTCCCACCACCACATGAGAAGTGAAGACAGGTTGCCTGTCCTCCCCAGGACGGATTCCCAGCTTCCAGTAATCTGTCACTTTGGGGCTTCCTGAGCTCGAGATGGCACTTCTGTGTGCAGAAGCCTGTGGCAGCATCTCCTTCCAATCTTTTCATGTGATGAAGTTGCAGAGTTCTAACAAAAGGTTCTACATGACTGCTGAGAGGAGCAGTGGCTGGGGGAGGCTTTGGGAGAGCAGGTGGGAGCTGAGAGTGAAGGACAGGGAGGAGAGGATGCTGTTCTTGAAGTGTGAAGAATATCTGGCAGCTGTGGGAAGGATGGAGAAGATTTCTCGCTTTTATCTGTCATACAAAAAAATCTCAGAAAAATCAGGACATAAAAGCGTGGATAAAGGGAAGAACAACATGGGAGTCTTTTTCCAGCTTCTGTGTTTCTGCCCCATTCTTTCCATCCTCTCAGTGCCCAGTGTTGTTGTGCTGCTTGCTTTATACACTCACCTGCAGCACTACTGTGTACCCACCTATCCTCCTCGCTGGTCTCCTCGAGTGAGTGCTGGTAGGGCTGCATTCTGATTGAGCCAGGTGATGCCTTTGCTGGGGTGGGTGTCCACAACCCCTGTGCCAAAGCTTGGTGCGGTACAGCTGTGCCAGACTGTTCCGACTGCTCTGCCCCAATCCAGGGAGAAGCCATCAGACCAGCTGCCTGACAGAGGGACAACGAGGGTACGAGTGATGGGACCACAGCAGGAGCTCTGGCAGATCTGGACAGGTACCGAGCACTTCTGGATTCCTGACTCTGCCAGCTCCGCAGTCAAAGCCATTATCACACAAAGTAAATACGTCACAGTAAACTATTTTAGATGGCCTGCTTTGTGCAGCAACCACTTGTGCACATACTGTTGCTGAAGCCCTTAATGAGTTCCTCCTGCTGTAATTTCTGATCTTTTTCATTAGTATTTTAAATTCAGCATAGTGCTAGAAATGTCATCCTACTTCCCACTGTCATAAAAGTGCCCAAGGCCATGGCTGAACAACCTTATGAAAAGACACATATTCTGTTTCTTTTTCACATCTGCTGGTTCCTTCTTGCCTGCCTCCCCTTCCTACTATTGCCCAGCCCCTTCCCCTCTGCCCATTGCAGCACACGTGATGCACGAGTGGGGAATGCTAAAAACTGGCATTGCCCTGCGCCTGGGCAGGTCGGCCTTGAGTGCTCCTAACCCCCAGCATCAGCTGATGTTTGTGGTAGCTAACACTAACAGTCAGGAGGTTTTTATGCTGAGGATAATGGCGTATTTTGTGCGATGAGATAAGCTTTAGATGTAAAATCATTATTTATTTAATAGCACCATCAAAGAATATCACTAGAGAAGGGAACTTCAAAGTTTCCCAGAATAATCAGCTTTCTGGTATACGTGGGTGTTTTTCCCCCTGACTCCATTATAACCTGAAATAAAAGTGCATGTATCAGAAATCACTGAAAGCATGACTAGATGAGGCCACAAAGATGGGAAGGCAGCGTCTCTCCAGGAGCCAGCAGTGCAGCAGGGCTGCAGGACTGGCAGCGAGCGGCCCCACTTGCACGGCCTTGGAAACCTCGTCATGGGTTTCATTTGGGGGAACAGCAGGGGGAAAGCTCCTTGCCCATCCCTGCAGGCCTGGCCCTCGCTGCACACTGAGGTACACATCGTGAAGGTGCTGCTCAGGCAGCACTGAGGAGGTGCCACAGAAGAGACGTCCTTTGTGGCTCTCGCTCATGGCCGTGCCTGCGCTCGGTTCTGCAGCCTCTGGGGCCGGCTGTGAAACAAGGCCCCAGTTGATTAGGGAGACGAGTGGCTTGGCAGAAGAATGAAGCCCTTCAGTTTAAATTTGGGCTCATTTCCGTTTTCTTAGTCCTTTGCATGGCTTGCAGAGAAGTCCCTCGCTGGTATTTAACCCCTTGCTGTGTGTGGCAGAGCCTTGCTTGATGTGGTCTGTGTGGATGGCTGCCGGCTCTCCGTGCCAGGCTGGGCTCAGCGCTGCCCAGCCGCAGAGGGCAGAAGGAGCCTGCCAGGCAGGGCTGTGCGAGGCTCAGGCTGCCGCAGGTAGGGCAGGCAGGAGCAGCCGCAGATGGCTTGCTGGCTCTGTCTGTGTGACAAACACCAGGACAGAGTCCCCTCACTGCATGACACATTTGTGTTCAGCATTAGTTTGCTGAGCTATTGCCCCAGACCAGGCAGAGTCCTGATCACGGAATTGCCAGGGTTGAGAATGGCTGTGAAGGTTTTTCGCCCTGAAGGGCAGTGCTCGTTTCCTGCAGCGCAGTAGGTGCGGTGCCTGTGTGCGGGTGTGTTGGAAGGACGGGCATTGCTTCCAGCTGGGCTGGGCAAAGACCAAGGTCTCATTGGCCTTGCTTCTTGTCCCAGTGCCATCACAGACTGCTCGATGGCCGCCAGCAAATCACTTCACCTCCCTGCGACTTGGTTTAGCTATTGTGAAACAGAAATAAAGCTGGTGACCCTCAGTGGTGTTCACCCAGTGACTGCCATGGGTGGAGGGCATGGGAGGGTGCACCAGTGGTGGTACTGCGTGTGGAGGCAGAACGATGGCGGAACTGGGACAAAACACGACGCAGTGCAGGGGGAAAGGATAAAGCTGAGGCTGGAAAATAATATTTTTCAGCAGTGACAAGAGGCAGGAAGAATAGTGAATTGTGATCACGTCCTGTTGACTCTAAGCGTAGAGTGCTGTCTGTATGAGCAGATGTAGGTGATCTTGGTGTCCTTGTATGATATCCTCACACAGGCAGATTTATTGACAACAGTGTGCAGAGCCTGGCAGGGCCCCTGTGGTATCCAGATCTCCAAATATGGTCTGGTTTAAAGTCTGGATCCTCTGAACTCCTTCTGTAATGTGAAAGAGCGGGGGCACCTCCAAAGCAGCTCAGCTGTGTGCAGGTGGGTGTGAGGCGCTGCAGCCAGCAGCCACTGTGCTGTGTGGGCCAGGCTGGGCTGGGCTGACCAAGGCTGGATGTTTAGAGGTGTTTGGTTCTTTGGGACAGGACAGGAGAGAGGCAGAGTTTATCCTTTTGGCTGGGAGGCACTAGGAACTAGGGAGATGCTCAGAGAAGAGCCAAAGGAGATTATTTCTTGTAGGATATAGAACTGTAAGGCATGCAAAGTAGTTATTGCTTTTATGGACATGATACCTGTGAGAGGAGGCAAGGGACTGCTCACAGATTTTGGTAACATATGGTGAATTAAGAAAGAAGGTTGTCTGAATTACTAAACAAAGATGATACTCATTGAGCTGTGAATGACTGATCTAAACATAGCTCTGAAATTCACAAATAGTTCTGAACTTGCAGATTTTGACAAGTTGCATAGGGTATTTTCAAAAGGCAAAAGAATATGATAGCATAACTGAGTTGGAAGAGTCTGATGTTCCTGCGTACTTTCAGGTAGCATGAAGGATGCAGTGGATAAAAAAACAACATGCCTAGTAATAAAAATGAACATTTGTTACCATATAAGGTTCATTTCAAGAAATACCTTCAATTACTATTATAATATTGCATGTAAAATACAAATTGTGCTTTCCATCTTCCTAAATACAACATTCTCTAAAAAGTTGGTGTTCCAAGTAGAGAAAAAACATAGTCCAGAGGACAACTTAAAGCCATTGGGGTGCAGTCACTGGTAGGAGTGTTCCACCTCCATGCAGAGGTGGACTGCCACAGAGACTCCTGCCCATGAGTGGTGGGATATGCAAATTAGCAGGAATATATAGCAGCAAAGAATATTCATCTGTATATAGGGGGTAAAGTTACTGTCAGTTTAATCCTAAAATCAATACAGGCGATTGTTATAATTGCTCATTGCATGAAGCAAGATTCCTGCGTACTTTGGCATGAGGGCTTGTTATGTAGGCAGGACTGAGAACAGAAGTGAGAGATTAATACAGCTCTAAGCATGCCAAAGGGTGGAAGGGAAGGGCTCTTTCACCACGTAGATCTCCAGCAGAAGCATTCAGTGGTTCAGGTAAAGGAAAAAAAAAAAAAGGGGCTTAACCTGAATGCAGGAAGATATTTTGCAGGGAATAATACAGTAACTGCACACAGAGCTTTGATTATAAGGAGAGATTTTTGTCAGCAGCCCGAAGAGGGGCTGGGCCGCAGAAAGCCTTGCAATAACATGGGTATTAAATATAATACCTTCTTGTCCCTAGAAAGCAGAGCAGAATAGAGCACAACCGTGAATGGTTGGAAAGTGTAGTATTCTGCATGAGATTTGTGGTATTTTGTGTACAGAACTGACTAGCAGGCTCACAATGTGCAGCCTGAAAGGGTGGGGGAAAAGAGCTGGGGCAGAAAGCTGAGCTTTTGGAGAAATTGCACTCATTGACATTAAACCTCAGTTCACATACTTGTAGGAAAAGGATTCAAGTGCCAGATTTATAGTGAAAACGGCCATGATCAAGCCATGAATAGCGAAACAGCATGGCAAAGGTTTTTACGAGATGACAACATATTGAGGAAAATCTATATGGAATATGTTGGCTCTGACTGCAATATTGAGACAGCTGTTGAATTGCAGCCTGAAAAAGCGTAAAATATTGAAAACTGGTAACACAAGCTCCAATTCCAAAATACTTGTGTGACAAGCAGAAGTGAAACTCATTAGGCAGCTGAAAATGTCACAGATCTAATTGCTTCATTTTGCTAGCTACCTTCTGTTACATACACATCAAAAATCCTCAGCAAGATGGGCGACAGTCAACTTGAAAGGAGCAACTCTTTTAAGGCTCTGTGCTATCCGAGCACCTCCCTGCTCCAAACTTCTGCTGTCTGGCGCTGCAGAAATGAAATGGCATTTACCCATTTTACAGAGGTAGAGAAAACCAAATTTGAGAGGTACAGCAAAGCAAAAAAGGGGCTTTTGAAAGGTTGTGCTGAAAGGTTGTTGGCAGGTCAGGGACTAAGCCCAGCTCCCCAAATAGCTAACTGAATATTTAGCCATGGGAAAATTTTTTATTCCTGCTGAACTGTGAAACCAGTCATTGTTAATAATCCAGAATTCTTTTCTTCTTTAACAGATTTAAGAACTGCAAAATGCCGCATCCTTGTTCTTTTATGTTCATATGGAATATGCACTGCATACTCGGTTGAAAGCCAACTGTGCCTCAGTTCCTTATCCACTCTTTTTATTTTGCAACTTATCTCCCATCCCTCTGCATTGTCTTTTCTACGTGTATCTCTAATCTCATGCAGCATTTAGCAAACTGAGATACCAGTATCACAAGGGGTGACCACAGTGGTAGTGCTCTAGTGGTCTACATGAGGCATCTATGGAAAACATGAACAGCCCTAGGAGCAGAGCAGTAGGTGTTTGAGATTATTTTCAAGAACCTTCGCTAAGTATTCACCAAGAATAGGAGACAGCTGATAACACTCCAGAAATACCAAGTGAAAGTCTGAATGCCAATCCAGAAAAGGAGTTGAAAATATACTAGATGATTTATCAAGGGCATATTGAAGAAGTGTGAATAGAGATGTTGCTGTCAAGATGTATCTTACAGTGCCCAGTATTGAAATGACTGCTTAAGGATAGCAAAATACAGCAAAAATATGTTAAAACTGCCAGAGCTAAGAGGGTCTAGATTAAATGGGTACCAAATGGCCAAAGAGCCTAAGGACACTGGGATTTGCTTTATTTTGTTTGAGAAAATTTCTTACCGTGATTATTAAAGAGATGTAAGAGGAAAATGGTATTTCATCTTGATCATCCCATTTGCCATCAGTGGCGGTTCTCCATGTCCCAGAAACAAGGGCTGAAGGGAAGCTGGGGAATGAGCACCGAGAGCTGCCCTGCAGCATGGGGCTGGGGCTGGAGCACAAGCATCTGCCATATTTGTTTCCCCACTTCACCAGCGCTGGTTGCAGGGGCAGCCAGTCACATCACGAGATAGCTTGACCCAAGAGTAGATGTTGATAATAATATGTGAAAGGATACTTGGCAAGAGGGTTGCAGACAAGAAAACAGGCTTTAATCTGAGGTGAGATCAAGCTTGAGGTGTGTTAACCCAAAATGTGAGATGTGAATTACTGAATGCAGTGTGTTTAGGAAAGATAAATGCAAAATCAAGGGAGCTGCTGGCACTGCTTGCATGATGCGTGAGCTCAGTCTTGTCTACATTACTTGGAAGTGACTTTTAGCCTCTGCTGCTCTATTATCAGCACTGTTTTGAAAACAACTTAATGAAAGTGGGAGCCAGCTGCTGTGAGGGATTGGTGTGCCAAACTGGGTGGCCAGGCCAAGCCTAGTCTGGGATCTAGCTGGCCATGGGTATGCACAGATGCCAGCTCCGTGCTCACAGTTGGTGTGTTAGTGCCAAGAGACGTGGTGTGCACAGTTTGTGCAGGCACATATGCAAACAAATAACTTGAAAATCTAGTCCTGAAAGCCTTATGGTTATTACTGGAGATGTAATTCACCTTGAACTGTTTAATTGTAGCCTTTTCAGGATGAGTCACTCCTAGCAATTACAAAAAGAGACCCGTAATAGTTTGTGCTCACGTGTTCCGTTCATTGTGAAGGCAGAGCATGGACACTAAGCTCTGATTATCTGCCCTTATTCCTTGGGTAACTATTCCTGTGCAAACTGGGCTCTAGCTGAGCTGGAATACAGTCCTTCTGCATCACTCTTCTGGTGTGAAGGAGCCACTTCTGAAAGGTGGGGGAGAACTGTCACTTGCTGGCTGCCTGGCACTGATCCTCCACAACTGCTAGAGGCTGGGGCCAGACTGGTAGTGTTGGAGAATCTCAGGCTTAGTATATATATATATATTTATATTTATATATATATATATGTTTTCAATCTGAAAGGAAATAATATCCAATAGAAAATTTTCTGTTCTTGATGACAGTGAACATGCAGGACAAATGATGTAATGTTCAATTGCTCAACACTTGATGTGAAAAACACTTATAAAAATCGTGTAGGTGAAGATTTATTGCAATAAGCTGTGCAAGCTACCAGGAGCTCTGCCTGGAAGAGAAATAACCAGCCTCAGAAAGCTGAGCCCAGGACACCTCTGAGGACTGTGCTGGCCAGTGGTGGCAGTGAGAAACAGCTTCCCTGGAAGCTCAGAGATTTGGAAGTATTCTTAGAAAAAATGGATGGATAAGAGAGGCTTGCGCGTGGAGCAGTCTCAAAGCTACTTTGAGCTTAATTCCTGGCCTTTACTTACAAGTTACTAAAAGACAGTTTTTTGGTATATGCCATTATTCAGCACAAATGATTGCTCAGTGCGGGCGAGGTTACCACCACCTTTGGACTAGCGTAAGAACCAAGTGGGAAACGTTGAAGTCACTTCATGCAGCTCACTGCTATCAGGATTACCTTCCTGATAATAGGCAGACTGACAAAATAGCTCCCTCTGATACTGTAGGACACGAGTCCTGATAACATAAAGCCAGTACTAATACACACGCCTTGCATTGCTTCATGCGCCTTTTGCCCCTTCTGTCACAGTGTGTAATTACAAGAATCCTCAATAGAGAAACTCAACTGCAGTCATTTTTGAGCTGGGTGAACATTTGACATGGTCCTCCGTGACTTCTGAACTGCACAATGCACCAAATGAATTGTATGGGTTGGCTGCTTCAAGGCACTGTGGCTAGAGGGAAACACATTCACATTCCACTAAAGAGATCCAGCTCTTGTTGTCAACTGTCCAGGAATTGGTAGTTAGGAATCCTAATCCGTGTGCTTATCATCGTTGGGCAGCTAACTGAGACAAGCTAAAATCAGATGTGTATCTGTGGAGGTCTGTTCTCCTGGAGCACAGACAGATTTCCTGAGCACTGCCATTCCAAAGGCAGACACAGGGATGCAGCACCAGGCACCGAAGCATTGTCCAGCCCATCAGGTAGAGTACACCAGAGCTGGGAAGCACTGCTGCCAGCATACTGGATTTCTAATGCAAAAGCTCATCCACCAGGCACGCATGGCACGGCTGGGGAACAGACAGCAGAATCCTTACTGGCAAAAATGGGCAAAGGAATGCCAGGAGAAGAACAAAACAAAAGCCGAAAATAAAATATAGATCCTCTTATCCCACTTAAAAACAGCAAACAAAACCTTTTGTGTGTCTGGGGGAAGTTTTTGCATCGCTGGGCACAGACTGAGCTTGGGAAGTGATGCATGTCCTCTCTTGTAGGGGCTGTCATGACACTGGGAGGCAGAGCTGTCTGCCCAGCATGAGAAAAGCCAAAGCCATGTTGTTTGTTTTTCTTTGCAATGAGGTGACATGAGACAACTTCTGGTTCCTTGTGTCCTGTCTCAGTTACAGGGTCACTTTCCTTACCGGTCTGCTGGCCTGTGTGTGTTTAGGCCAGAAAGATGCTGACCCAAGGAAGACCCCAAGAAGGAGACTTTGCTGCAGAGCTGAGGTTTTTTAGGCCAGCCCACACGCCTGCCACCTTATCTGTGGTCAGAAAACGCAGACAGTGAACACAGCCTGGAGATAGACAAATACCAAAGCTACGAGCGATCACAGCCCATCTGAAGAAGCCAGGGCATGACCTTGTGCTGTCATGATGAGCCTGAGAGGGGAAGTTGTGGTGAAGGCTGACCACAGGGCAGAAGCACAGGCTGTGGCTGTCAGCAGTGCCCACGTCCTGTGGGGCGGCCCTGCAGAGGTCAGGAGCTGTGGGCATCCTGTCTGTCCCCTCCCTGCCTTGTCCTTTGGCATCATCCCTTGTGGGAGCCCACCTGACCAGACATAGCATGCCTAAGCTTCAGTCAGCTCTTCTACTATAGAAGTATCTAAAATGCTCATCTCAGAGAGATTCTTGACTGTTATTTCCACCCTCTACTTAACCCACAGAGTGTTGTTTGAATGTGGGCTTTGCCTTTTACCAACAACAGCAAACTTTATAGTTTTGTATATATTTTTACTCATGTTCACCATGAATCGAAAATACACGAAGCAGTTCCTGTAGGCCTATAGTGGGTAGCTGACACTTCAGTCCTAATGCACAGTAGCAACTGAATCCCAGACAATTAGATTTGTCCTCGTCTTTCTTCCTTTTGTTTTTAGCTACATACTGTCAGCCAGTTCTCCAGAGCAGACTGCTGTTGTACCTCAGAGCATGAAGGCATTAATGTACAATTTAGCCTTGCTTTATTAAAAAAAATTCTGTCAGAACAGATGGGTTTGAGCTGTGAACTCTCCGTTTACTTCTGCCTTGTACAGCTTCACAAACAGCCAGCCTCAGTTCCAGCTGTAAGAAGGGAGCATGGGAAAGGACTTTCTTCATCATCTCTCAAATTAGAGCAATATGTCTTAATTACTGCCTAATTCTTAAAGCATCAAACCAATTAAACGCATAATTACTGTTATTGCAGCACAAAGTGACACAAGGGGTTTCTGGACTAAAATATAGGCAATAGAAGCTAAACTAAGCCCTACAAGCAGACCAGCATCCCAGTCCTGCAAGAAGCTAGTGCTGGAGTGCAAAAGGTCTGCAAAAACTGAGGTACTACATCCAGAACCCCAAACAGAGGTGGTGGCTGGGGAAACAGGAGAAGGGATCACTCCAAAGAATGCTGTCATAGAATTATACAATCATTCAGGTTGGAAAAAGACATCTAAGATCATCTAATCCAACTGTCCTCCTACCACCAAAACTGCCCACTAAACCATGTCCCTAAATGCTACATCTACCCTTTCCTTAAACACCTCCAAGGACAGTGACTCCCCCATCTCCCTGGGCAGCCTGTGCCAATGCATCATCATCTTTTTTTCCAAATATCCACCCAAGCCTCCTCTAGCACAACTTAGGGCCATTACTTCTTGTCCTGTTGCTGTTGTCTGGAAGAAGAGGCTGATTCTCACTTCGCTACAACTTCCTTTTAGGCAGCTGTAGTGGTGATAGGTGCTTTATATAGAGAAATAGAAATGTGTATACATTCATATACACGTAACAAAGTTCACCTTAATCAGAACCAAGCGCTTAACTGCTGAGCCCTAGAGACAGAGAGAGGTCATTTAAAATGTGGCAGAAACAGAAGCTGAAGATTGTTAGTGGGATTAGAATATAAGCATAGGCAGGAAAATAAAGAGACTGGAAAGATAATATGAAATATCTTGGAATGAAATAAGAGGACTTTTCAAAGTAAGACCTGAAGTTTGTTAATTAGTTGAAAGTCAATAAGCCTTTACTTGCAGCCTAGGACCGCATGATCTGACATCTTCCACATCATTTTGGCAAAACAAGCAAAGAAAGATCTCCTGTGAATATCACTCCAGCATGTCAAACATAGAAATTAGTCCTTGTTTTGGGAAAAGGCAGGCTCATGTGTGATGCTGAGGTTTAGCTATGGTGTGAGGTCTGGCTCTCTTAAGATGGGGAAGCACGTTCCTGTACAAAGCTGGAGGACTCACTTTTGGGGATGAGCTGTTGTGGTTACCAGGATGTACCAGGGAGTGAGGAGGTCACGGCAAGCAGGCAGGAGTGGGGCACATTTCCACCATGCTACAGCTGCGTGCTCTGGGCCTTGTACTTAGTTGAGCAGTAAGCAAGTCCAGGCTGCACTTGCCAAGTATTTCAGACAGCACTTTGAACCTTAGGAGGATCACAGCCATAGCATTTCTCTTCTAAACTCCTAACTTGCTATTTTGGATATCTTTGCTATTGACTGAGCAGTAGCTCTCTTGGAACACATTGGTGGTAGTCTGTTTCATCCAAGTGGTCGGAAATTCAAACCCTGAACTTTGTTCATCTCTGCAGACTTTGAAAGAGTAGTCTTTTTAATCGATTTAACATTCTTGGGCTGAATGTATGTTTAGACCTTATCCTTAGTGTACTTGTTAGCCCTGAAATAAACTTAAAAGAGAGGAAAATAAAGACAAAATAAAAAGACAAATGTCTGGAGTCTTAGTCTGTGAACCTCAAGAGAATATTAGCTTTTTATTGTTTCCCTATCAGTAAAATACAGGAAATAGCCCAAACCACCCCGCCTCTACAACTTCCCTTTATTTATCACAATAAAAGTCCCTTCTAGATGCGTTGGTTTACTCCTGCACACAAATAAGGCAAATGCATCCCAGAATTCGGTGTATGGACCAGAACTAATGAAAATTCTGTTCAACCCAGTGCATGCCAAACTAATTCAGACTCCGAGCTAAGCACTGTCGGAGAAGACAACACACTGTATTAAGACACAGGAGAAGGAAAACATCTGCATAGTCCCAGAAAAATGGCTCATCAGAAAGCATGTTTGAGCTGGCAGGAAAGCATATTTTTGCAAACACTTGTTTTACAAAAACAGGTTTAAAAAAAAAAATTTTTTTTTAATTTTCAGACAGAGGAAGCCCTAAAATAGTGAAATGTCAGATGAGAAATTCTTGTGTGTGAGTTCTGTTGTTTGTTTGTTTGTTTGTTTTTAATATTCCCTACAACCTCTTTATCTGTTTTGCATCTGAATGAACTAAAGAAACCAAAATCTGAAAAAAACTGGCTGTGGCAGAATGCAGAGCCAAGGCCAGGTTTCCAGGGGAATCAGTTAGTAGGAAAGAAACCTACAGCAAGTAACCAAAACCAAAACCAGCCTCGAGCTGTTATCATTAAGTTATCTTGAGTAAACTATGTATTGTGTATTTCCTGAAGAGCATGACCAAAAATTCATTGAGAACATAGCTCTCTCAGTAGGTTATGGCAAAAAGCCCAACTAATGTTTTATGCCTCCTTTCTGCTTCATAGCCAAAAGGATTTGTTGGTTTGTTTTCACTCATTCCTTACTCATGAAAAAAACTGAACTTAATGGGTTTTGCAATTCATTTTTCATTTGTTCGGGAGCACTTCCTCCATCCAAACCGTAGAGAGATTATTTCCCAGCACAGAAAAATCTGTTCTGATGTGGCCAAGATTTAGCCATCTCGTTTTCTGTACCAGGAGCATTCTGAATTTCTGAGAGCATTGAATTTCTGTGGTAGCACCAAACTTCACTTATTTATGTTGAACGGCAAAACAACAACAAAAACTTTCCCAAATTGTAAAATATCACTGAAAAGAAAGAAACACAATTGTCTTCAACCATTATGGCTGCCCTAATTTGAATCACATGGGAAAGTGCTTTGTTAATGGCTTTGTTCTTTTACTCCTCATTGGCAATAAAACAAAATGCCCCATTCTTTGTTCTTTTTCCTTTATGTGTTGCTTTTCCATCTGGTTTGAGAAGAAACTGGCCTCCTGAGTAAGCAATCGTTTTGAAATCTGGGGTAGATGCCCCCAAATTCCTGAATAACTATTGACTGAGCACTTTACCTCCACTGTTCTTCTGTAAAATGGGAATAAGTTGACTTTACCTCCTAAGGCCTTTGTTAGAAAATGTATTTATTGCTGCAGGGCACCCAGGTACCCAATATTCAAGGCAAATGCATATTGTATTTTTCACTACAGCATGTCCTGTGTAGCGTTCAAGCTAATATGCCCCGATTATGGCTCATGATGATACGATGATTCATAAGAGGAACAAATTGGAATAGATTAAAATATATACGTGTAAAAGAAGTATGTGTGGCCTCCCAGCACTCTTTGAAATATAAATGTGAGAATTCCTTTAGGTGTAGTGCTGGAAGCCCTGGAAACCCTCATGCCAGCTCGCATGGGCAGGCGCTGAGCAGAAGGAGCATGCCAGGAGGCACAGATTTGGTTTCTGCCAGCGGGCTGCAAAGGCTGCAGCCCCACAGCGCTCTGCTGCTGCAAGCAGTAGGACAGGCAGTGGGATGCACCCTGTGAGTACTGCCTTCTGCTTTCAAGCAGACAGCTCATATGCGGTGTGCTCTGGACCTGTGTGTTGTTTTTTTGTGTTTTGTTTGTGTTGTGCTTTTTTTTTTCCTTTTTTGTCTGCTTTTTTACCATCAATTTTTTCAGTTCAATTTTCATTTTATTCCTGCTCTTAGGTTATTATTTACAACCAAACAGCAAAATGTTACAGGCTGAGCAGGCAGGGGTCTATATATAGCAAAAGCAGGGCAGTTCCCTGCTCTAATCATCTCCTGCTGCTTTCATGTAGATAGTAAATGATGGGCCACAGGGTGAGCTGCAATTCATCTCTTGGAAATGCATGTCAGAGGAGTTTAGGCGCTGCATCCTGCCCACACCATGAGGAGGTAATTTGGGTTTGACATGGCAGTACTGGGTTTTCACAGAGCTGAAGAGTTTCAGATGAGATCTTGCGTCCTTTGGCCGAATGCCCAGAGAGCCCATGTCTCAGAATAGGATATTTACAATAGCAAACTGTAGCATTCCCCACTTTGAGTAACAGGCAGATTTCAGCCAAAACAAAACAAAACAAAAAAAAGCAGCGTTCATTCACACCGTCCCCCTCTGCTGACCCTGCTGTCGTGCTCAGCCTCTCTCAGCCTTGGGAAGTGGTCCTGCCTCATCTGCAGACGGCTTCACGGCTGCCATTTGCTTTGTTTGTGCTCCAGGCTCCTTCCACTGCCTCGCCTCCCCCGAGCCTCCTGGCTTGCCCTGGCCTTTTTCCCTCTGCCAAGCCTGCTTTGCTGCCTGCTCAGGTCTGGGGCTGTTCTGCTGCCTGTTCTTTATACAGCAGTCCAAGTGAGCAGAAATAGTTGAACCAACAATAAAAGTTTGCCAGCTCTGGTCACTTGGGTCCTACAACTGAAACAGTGTGCAAAAGCTTACGCAGGAGCTTTGCTGATGGGGCTTAGTCCCAAATCCACGCAAATCCAAGGTAATCTGGAAGCTGCTCACTGCCCTTTCTTAGCATCACAGTGTCAAAAGGCTTCAGCAGAGCAGGAGCTGGAGGAGCCAGTAGCTAAGTGCATGCCTTGCCAGAGAAAGTTTGTGAGCTGAAGATTTTATAAGCTGCCTGTTTCAAACAGCAAGAAAGTTGAGTGCAGCAGTTCTGCTCTCAGCAGCACAGAGCCAAGGGACGCAGTCTCAGTTCCAGCTCTGAGAAGCAACTGAGGCACTGCAATGCAAAGGAGTAAGCAAGTTGCTGAGGACAAGGTCCTTAGCTAAATTTTCTGCCCAGCCGAAGGATTGTTCATGCATTTTATTCACTGTCTGATTAATGCAAAGTACAAAAGCAGTCTGCCTTTGCAAGCAGGAGTGGAACTGCAGTCTCCACCCTCTCAAAGGAATGACTTAAATGTGAAGCTCTGGTGTCGTGCTCTTCCTTTCCTTCTATCTGATCAAATGCATTTTTAATTCTTTAATGCAAAGTAGGAAAGCATCAATATGAGAGTTTAAGAGCCCTGCTTTGTTCCAGAAAAGCCTCAACCATGGTTGCTGAAGAACTCCACTGGGAACACAGGCACAGCTCCTGTCTTTGTGGGAGTTAACATTGAAGTCCTGAGCGACCACCTACTGCACTTCATGAGCAAGTAGTCAGTTGTTGGCATGCAGCACCAGGTACAGCGGCATTTCCTCCCTGGTGGTCTCAGGAGGGGCTCAGAGGAGAGCTGTCTGCCACCCCAAGCTCCAGCCCTGTGCACCAGCTTGATGGGCAAGAGCAGAGATGCAGGGTTAGCCGTGCCCGGGCATGAGCTCTTCATTGTCCACCACTGGGTTTCAACACATTTCAGGAAGCCACCATTCCATAAAAGTTGTCTTATACTCTACAGATTACATGAAATACAGATGAACCCAGTGGTCTGCCCAAAATGAAATAAAAGCTGAATTTGCTGTTCATTCCAGATGTTTCTAGAACAGATGCAGAACATTCCAGGATTGCTCCTCTCAAGGTGTTAGGGTCACTTGCTGGAGTGTTTTCATTGCAGGCTCAGTACAACCCAAGTCACCGATCCTTTTCAGTTAAGTCACTTCAGATGAACACAGTGAAAGCCGATAAATAAACAGGAGAATTGCTGATTGGAAATGTTTCCCTATTGCTGCCACCAGTAAAAGCAGCCAGCAATCTGCTGTGTTTGCAGGGTGAAACAGAGTACAAACTTTCTAGTCCTCAATCCAGTGCTCACCTAAGAGATATAGGGCCAAATATCCCATTTATTTACACCTGTGTAAAATTAAGGAAATTTCATCCAAGTTAATGTACCACCAGGTGGTGGACCTTGCCTCAGATCTCATTATTTGTTGGGCTTTAATTTATATTCAGCCACTGTATATACACACATACAAAGCAGTAATTTTTACCAACAATGAGAGTGGATTTTGCTGTATAAATCAGTGTTCCTCAGTCAATACGTTGCAACCCCACAGGGGTCATAAAAACCATCTGGGGGCTTGTAAAGCACTGAAAATTTTATAACAATCTAAAGCAAAGAAAATGTCATTTCTTCTACTCTCCATATAGCAGCACCATTCTGTTGGCAGGCTGTCAAAACCATACAAGAAACAATAAATTCTATGGGCTTATCACTTTCACCATAATTTTTTAGTCTTGGCTTTATAGAACATGTGTGGAAAATTTCTTTTACTTTTAATATATCTGATCTGCTTGAAAAGAGGTGCTCTAAAATTTTTGGCCTGAAAAGAAGGTAGTTTTCATTAAGGGCCTCTGCCTTAGTCTTCTCCTAAGCTGGCTGTTAAAACTACAGCCTATTTTGTGAAGCTTAGGCTTGTTTGTGTTGGAATCAGTTTTTCTGCTTCACCATGACTTTCTGTCTGTCAGCTTCCTCTAAAAGTCTAAATCATACAGGGCGACAGTAACATTTCCCTCTGTGGGGAGAGATGTTTTGCTTCAAGTGGAAAAAATGGATGAGATTTCCTGTATCCTCAGTAGAGACTGTGCACGGCTTGAAATCTGCCCTTCCTAAGGTGGGATAACATCAGACAAGCCTATGTGCTTTCAAGCGTAGCCTCACAGCACATGCGACTCGTCAGTGAATTTTGCTTTCATGTGCGCATCTTTAATCTCTGTGCATAGGTACTTACTTATGAAATGAATTCCAGTAGCAACAGATTGTAGCCCTCGTGCACATACATAAAGGAATCTGAGTCAGATCTTGCAGTGCCTCCTGCACTGAAGTCTCTAGAGCAGTTTAAGCCAGCCTCACTGCTGGTGGACAAGCAGTGGATAGGCCCGCACATTTTGTCACTGCAGTGCCTCCAGCACCCATCACAGAATCACACAGAATCACAGAATCACCCGGGTTGGAAGGGACCTCAAGGATCATGTAGCTCCAACCCCCCTGCCTAGCAGGGCCACCAAACATACACATTCAGATCAGGTTGCCCAGGACCCCGTCCAACCTGGCCTTAAACACGTCCAAGGACGGGGCATCCACAACCTCCCTGGGCAGCCCGTTCCAGGGCCTAACCACTCTCCTAGTAAAGAACTTCCCCCTAACATCCAACCTAAATCTTCCCTCCTTCAACTTGGATCCCATCAGGCCCTCAGAAAGCTCCTTCAGAGAATGGTTCCAGTAAAAAAGCTCAGTGTTATGTGTGTTTTTTCCCGTCAAGATGAGGTGGGTCACACGAGGGTCTGGCAAGCAGCGAAGAAAGAGCCCCAGTGGTTCTCACAGCTCCCAGGATGGAGAGGTCAGTACTGCTTCCCTTCTGGTGACTTACACGCGCTGCACCCACCTCATGCAGCTTCACCTAAAACCTGTTTGGATGCAACTTCTTTTGCCTGATGCTCAAATTTCCACATCCAGCCACCTATGTATGATGTCTCTGTTTCCTGAGCACACTTTGATCACTTAAACTCACGTGAGAGGTGACTGCCCAGGGCTACTTCAATATCCAGATGTGGGCTACTGTGGCAACCAGAAAGCAGAGGGATAGCATTGCCTTGTAGCTGTAACTATTCAGCTCCAGAGCTTTACCAGGTAAGAACCATGCTGCCCGAAGCGAGTGCAAGCAAAACTGAACTTAGTTCATGCTAATTTGTGCGAAATGCAACTTCCCTTACTGATTTCCTGTTTCTGTTTAAGACAGATACTGAAGATTGCACCTGAAGTTCTGTATTTGGACCCAGAGAGTATCTGTGGGTTGGATGTTGCCTTAGGTCTTCAGCCCTTCCTATTGAAGCCAGGATTCTTGCCCCAGAATGGGGCAGCTGGCTTGTCATGAGTTGGCTCTTCTTCCTCCATTCTATAAGCCAGATTGTACCAAACGGTTCCTCAGACCACTCAGTAACATTTCTCCATATGGTCAACATGATGTTAAGCAGTCAAGTAAGACATGTGACACAGTACATAGCTTTCTCTGTTTGTCCATGGGAGAATATGGATACTCAGAGGTCACTCCTGCTAAAAGTATAATCATCATGCAAATGGGCTTTTTCACTGTTTGTTTTCTTCTTGAAATTCAGCACGACTCAGCTCAGGAGGGAACATCTTGCAGAAATGAAGCACTTTGGAAGAAGAAAAAGGGGACATTTTAAAATGAAAACAGTAAAAAGGAGTTAATTAGTAAATGGCAAGTGACTGCTATATTAAAAGCCTAAGAAACATCCATCTCTGATGGCACTGCCTGTGAAGAAAGCATTCCTGGACAGCCTGCCTGCTCGTGCCAGGGCCTTGTCCCAAGTTCCCCTCCCTGTGGCAAAGTTCCTGGCCACCTCCCCATCCTGCCTGCCTTCCCTGTCCTGCCTGCCAGCATTCTGCACTGTGCGAGGGCTCTCCATGGCCATCTCGATGGACACCAGGTACTGGGAAACTCAAACACCGCCAAATGCTGCTGCTGCAGCTCATGCCAGGAGATGTTTTTTTCCTTCGTGCTGAGGAGTCCAAACTCCTGAGGGAAAAAATGTGGTTTATTACATACTTGTCCTGTTTCTTCAAAGCTGGACTGTGCTGTGCATGTGAAATTTTTTGGAGAACGAGCTCAGAAAGGATGACTTAACAAGAAAGTGTTGTACTCTGTCAGACCAATGGATCTTCTGTTCCTTTGGGATTGACAACAGCACAGTTTGGTATGAACGGTGGAAATTCCAACTTTCGCTGTCAGCTGAGGAGCCTGCGGCTATCAGACCGATTAAGATTCACATGTGCTTTCCCAAGACAAGGCTTCTGCCTCATCAAGCTGCCTCCTGGCTGAAAAGCCAGGAAGGGACGTCGTGAGGCGATGGTATCGCTACGGGGCCCTTTGGGAGCCTCCTGCTATCCTGCAGCGGGGCAGAGCCCGTGGCGAGGTCACGCAGCCGGCCGTGCCGCCACGGAGCCCTACGCTGCCCCGCTGCCACGGGCGCCGGGGCCGCGCAGGCCACACCGCTCCCCTCGCAGCCCGGCGGAGCGGCGCAGGGCCGGGCGGCACTTCCCCACGCGCTCCGCGGGCGGCTCTGCCTCGAGGCGGAGAGGCGGGCGGGGCGGGGCGGGCCGCGGGCCCTATAAACACCGGGCGCCGCTGCGCTCTGAGCGACCGGCGCTGCGTACGGGCGGCCGCGACGGGAGAGAGCTGGGAGCTTCGAAGGAGGTGAGCGCGGGGCCGAGGCCGGGCCCGAGCGGAGAGCAGCGGGGCCGTTAGCGCTGCCCCGGCGGAAGGAGGGCTAGGGGTGCCGCTGGACGCCGGGTGGCGCGGGGAGAGGGCGGCTGTGTGCGGGGGGAGCGGAGTTTCTCCACGCGCTGCTCACAGCCGGGGCTTGGCGCCGCTTCTCCGGTGACTGCGTGCATAAATTTCCCGCTGCAGCTGCGTGGATGCCGCGCTGCCGTGGGCGCCATCCGGGGCCGTTCGTTTGGTGCGAGCGAGGAGTTTCCGTGCCTGTCCCGCTGCTCGTGCGGGCAGGGAGCGGAGCCCGGCTGAGCTCCGCGCTCAGCAGCGCCGTTGAGCCGAGCCCGGGGTGCGCGGGGCCGCCCCAGTTCCTCGCGGAGCGGGGCAGTGCCCTCCCGGCCCGAACCGCGCGGCGGCTGCCCGGAGCCCCGCTGTGCCCGGAGCTGCCGTCCTGCTGCTGGGAGAGCGGCTCGGAGCTGTGCTGGCAGCTGAAGGCTTCCTGAGATACAGACCGACGGAAAAGTGTGGGAGAAAGATGCGTATCCGCTGCAGTTTGGGTACGAAGGGGTGGGCGAATTCCTGTTAGTGGCACGGGGCTGAGGTGATGCCAGTGGCACCAGCTGTGAGCTGGGCTGGAGCTCCTCGCTCTGCTCTGCCCTGCGTGAGGAGGAGCTGTGCCGGGTGAGCCCGACTCGGGGGGGTCTTGGAGCAGAAAGCACGGTGCTGGAGAGCCTTTTCTCTCCGTTTAAAATGGTGCTCGTTGCCTCGTTTCTGTGCTGTGATGTGCGATAGGGTTTTCATGTAGAAGCAAAACCTTTGGAGAGACCACCGGTGTGCTAACAGGTTAAACCCAAATGCTGGATTTTTCTTTTAAAACCCGTGAATACCTGCCTGTGCATTGGATGCCTTGAACAGGCGCTCCCCCTACCCTCCCCCTCTTTTTCCCATGCCTGCATGTCTTTCTGAAACATGGTTTAGTTCTTGTGGTTTTAATTGCATTCTTGGGCAACTTCCTGAAAGAGAAACCTGGGAGGCTGACTCTTAAACTGCGCTGAAAAATGACTTCCTCCTCTCCCCTGCCTTTCTCATGTGTGAGTGCTTACTGACGTCTTACTCCCTGCTCCTCGCAGGAATTCATTAGGAACCAGCCCTCACCGTGCCTGTTCATAAAGCGTGTGTAGGTGTGGGCAGCAGCACCGCTGCACACCTTGGAAGTGGGAGAAGCCACAGTGTGAGAAGCAGCAGTGCACCCGTGGGGTGATCTGCTGAGTCCTGAAAGTGTGCAAGGTGACAACCGGTGCAATAGAAGAGCAGGGTGATCGGGCAGATGAGTTCAAATAGGTGTAAGGTGTGCTAGCGTGGAGTTTTGGTGCTTTGTGGTGTGTGACTAAACCTGTGAGAGCAGCAGCTGTTTGGCACAGATGTGAACTTTGTGCAATGACTACCAGGCTGTGGTGCCTTTAGGATTGCGGGCATGTTGTGTGCCGGATGAGCTGTCAGCAAGTTTTGCCTGTGCTCATAAGATGCTGAGAAGCTGTGTCTGGAAGTCACTCCTGCTGCTGCTACCTGTGTCTGGGTGTTACAGAGACTGCTGCAGGAAGTGGTGATGTGTGCATCACTACAAAACTGCCTGTGATAGCTCACAGGAGAGGGAATAAACGCACATCAGTCCCAAAATAAGCAAGAATCTGCAGTGGGTTTTGCTTAAAGGTGTACACGAGTGCTGAAGCTCCTGTTTGGTGTTGTCATTGACAACAGGGAAGCAAGCACATCTTGGAGCCATACAGACCTTCAGTGCAGGTCTCTACGCTGTGCCACCAGAAATCCATTCTAGTCCTAAAGCTCCTTAACAAGCATACTGCCAGGCAGGGAAACAGCCAAGAGCAAAGCCAGGGTGTTGCATTTTTCCCAACTAGATTAGTGTGTGCATGCATATATAGGTGGATCAGAACACCTCCCTCACCTCATTGCTAGGATTTAAAATGGAGATGTATGTAGATTGCATACTTCTGCAGTAAGGGAGCCATTTGGGGGGATCATGGGCTGGATTTCTGTTGGAGGAAGGTGTGCTCTGTCTGCTGGGCTTGTGCAGCTGGGCACAGCTTTTGATCTTTGCCAGGCAACTGCAGAGTTTGTGGGTGAAGAAAGTGAGGCTCTGTGAAAGCTTTCTTGAGAGAGAGAGGGAGAGAGAGAGAGAGAGGGAGAGGGAGGGAGGGAGAGAGATTTTTTTTTTTGAAACTGAAATCAGGGTTGTCTGAGCAGCTTGAATTGCTTAATCACGACTGTGCATGAGAAGGATGTTTTTCATAATATTAATCGGGGAAATTGCCCTAATGAACCAGACACTTGGTTGGTCTGTTAGCTGCCTTCTGCCACTCTTCAGAGCTGAGGAACTTTACACGTGGGAAGACAGGGAAAAGATGGATGAGTCATTGCTAATCTCTAAAGTGCTGCTGAATACAGTCATCTTTGCATGCCTCTGGGCATCCTACTAATGACCTGTAGCATACTTACAAATCATATTTTATAGCAAAGTACTAATGTTTAAGTACAGTGTAAATCAATGTACCTGTATTAACCATAAACAACTCGTGAGTAAGCAGGGTGATATTAAGAATTGCCACCTCCTTTCCTGCTGTGGAGGGTAGGCAGCATGGAATAGCTTCTCTTCTACCAAAAAAGTTAAAGGTTAACACAGTAAGTTAGAGAATCTTGAAAATATAGTAAGTTACCTTAAAGTGAATAGTTTGTAGATATGAAATTGTGACCAGGCTGAAAACATTCAACCAGATCTATGTTCAGATGAATCCCCTCTGTCATGGTTAAAGTGATGGGGTGGAAGGAAACAAAGATGAAGAATACAGGTGATTCCGTTTCACAGCTGTAGCTGTACAAATGTTCAGGCTGATGTGTTCTGGAAGGAAGATGTCCGGTGCTCTGCTTCTTCCTGTCTTCTTCTGTGAACTATGTTGGTACTACAAGCTCAACTACATGAATACTTGTACCAGCTCCTGGGCTCACTGCTGAAGTGGGAGCCTGCGGATCATGCACTGGAAGAGAATGTGAAAATGCTGATCTGAGACATAGTTTCTGGAGTTGGTTGTTCTGGCCTTCAGGCACATAAATGCCAACTGAAATGCATGATCCTTTAGCACCTCTTCTCAGCAATATCTGTGAAAGCACACGAATCTTGGAAATACTTGGCAACAGTGGTCCACTGTTCACCTTGAATAGCCAGAGAGATGCTTTGGTTTATATTTCCAGGGTGAAACTAGAAGGTAGCTTATGCTGGTATCTGATAAATATGCCACAGGTTGGTTTAAGTATGAAAGGATATTCCTCATCTAAATAGGTATCCTGAAGGTAGAAATCTGTCTTGCTGACTATGGTCAGCAATTGGTTTAAACCATGAGCTTCAGGCAGCCTCCTGTTCTCTCTCCTCCTTGGCTTTAAATTGGGTTTTCCCATCTTGTCCTCATCAGAACAGCTATGGAGGGGGTGCCACATTGGATTGGCAGTGAGTTGTGAGTTCAAGGTCCTACTAAAGGTGGTGTGTGTGCAGTGGGCTCAGCATGCAGTTATGAGCTGTTGGGTTGTGAGAAGTATTGCTCAGCAGTGGCTGTGAGCTGCAGTAAGTTGCACAGGGGTCTCCAGAAGCAGTATTGAGAAGCGCTCATCCATCAGAATCTCTTAGGTCAACTGATGTGCAGATGATAGGGGTTCATGTAGCTTTGGCCAAGCTTTGTTGTCTCAAATTCTTCTCTTAGTTAACAACTTAGGACACTATTCCTGCAGAAGAACATTATTGTTCTGCTTACTGATGGTCCTCACTGCTTGTGAGACAACTGTCACCTGGTATGAACTGCAAGTGCCTGGCCAAAATGGTAGGACTTTAGTTTTGCTTAGTTTTGCTGTTTTAGAATAGGAGAGGGGAGGCTTTTCCTTGGCTCTGACATGTTAAAGGTACAAAACTAAGAGGAAAACAGTGGTTTTTCTTCCATTGCTTGTTAAAGAGTGTGAAGAAGCTATCTAAATATATGTAGAAGTTTCTCTAGTTATGTCTCAGCCTCGCTGTATACCTTCATATTGGAGGAGTAGCTTGTGTATATTATGTAGCTTTCTCAGCAATGGAGCAAGCCTGAGGCCTCCAGCTGCTCTGGCAGCTTGGTTTAAGAGGCTGCTTGTCCCAGCTAATTGCCTACTTCCTCTGCTGAGGTTTGTCATCTGCATTGCAGAAATAGTGATGGGCTGTGTGGAGGCTTCTGTGAGCGCAGTTCACAGCCCAGCCTTCGAGCTCCTAGTCTGAACTGAATCAGGCATTTAACATAGCAGGTCGTGGTCTGTTCTGGCAGGGCTCTCGTGCATAGTTCATATCTGATTCTTTTCTTCTGCGGAAGTTTGGGTCTTGCCTTTCCAGAAACTGTAGTGAAGCCAGTGGGATTAATCAGAAGTGAGGTCAGATTAATGAAAAAAACATGTTTTTGCAAGTATATTCTTCTGGATAGTTTTTGGTTCTCATTAACTGGTTAATGTCGGTCGTCCTGCACATGACTGAGGAGCATGGTTGGGGCTCCTGGCATAGTGCCTCATTCTGTGTCCTTACAAGATGTGAATCCCCACAGCCTTACAGCACCAGTGATTCCTGATGCCTGTTACTTGGTGGTGCTGCTTCTAAAGCTAAGGAGGGGGAAACGATGACTATAAGTTAATCTGAGTGCTGCAGAGAAAAATGTAGATATCCCTGTCATTTTTGTGCAGCCTTAAGGCTATGGTAACTTTAAGCTAGTTCTGAAATAGCTGAGAAGTGGCTAATGGAAACTATTAATTGATGTTTCTGTGAAGCTGTCCTAGGTTTAAGTAATCAATCAGCTTTTTAATTTTAAGAACTTTCATCTCTGGTTAAGTTACACTTTAAGAATTATGTTCCAAACTGGTATACCAGGTAATAAATAAGGTTTATAAATTCATTTGATCACAAAGACTGTAGAAGATGATTAGTAAATAAAAGGCTTGTCTGCTGTCACTGTCCAGTTGTACAGCAAGCACTGTAAAATAGGACAGTGTTTTCTCTCGAAGCATTTTGTGGGGATTACTGTAGCTTCCCCTAGGTACAAAGGCCTCCATGGTTGAGGTCTTGGTTATATGCTTGTAAGTGATCTTACAAGGGTTCTTAGGACAAACAGAAATCTGGAGTTGTTCCAGTTTACTTTTATGGTGAAATAAGATACGAATATGTAATTTTATACAACTACTAACACTATTATTACCGTGGTTATACCTCTTGTAGGAGGGCAAAAAAAGACTTAAAACTATCTGCATTATTTCAAGTATTTGCTGTTGTTTTTTTGTTGTGTTTTTTTTTTTTTTTTTTTTTCCTCTTTTAAAGTCCCCTTGGAAGGCTGAAATCCAGTCATGTCACCACTTGGATGTATCTGTTACTGTGTGCATATGCTTCAGCTAGATGGCACATGGCCTCATGTCCTGTCATGTCATCTCTCATACTCCCAGGAATATGGAAGTATTACTGCTACACAGAAAATGCCATTTCCAGTTGTGCTGTAAAACAAAAGACCTAAACTGTACGATGTGGGATGAGAAGAACCAGGGTTGTTATGATGCTGTTAGGTCGGTAAAAAATGATTATTCTGTAAACTAAACCTAAAAGGCATAGAATCTGAAGACAAGTATTTGCTTAATCTAGTATGTAACAACTTGGTTTGAGGACTCTCCTATGCCTTGAGCTTCCTTTATTCTTTGCCTGCCTTTTTCTAGAGCTGAATGTTATGATTGCTGCTGTTAGTATTGTAAGCCTGAAGAACTGGGGAGCTCTCAATGGTCAGTCAGCTATAGGTGCTCTTGGTGGCTGTGGTGCTGCTCTCACCCAGGCTTTTTGCTCCTTCTGGTCTGTGCAGGAGGCAGGGCACCTGTCACTGGCCAGCAGATAAAAAATTACCTTGAGTGAAGATGTAGATTTCAGTTTGTTGCATGGGATTGTAGAGGGGGGAGCGAATCCTGGTGTCAGAGGAATCCCTGTAGCAAGTGGAAATGAATAAGAGTACTTGGTTTCCCTTCACTGCTCTTCAAGGAGGAGAAGGTCCCCATGCTATGGTAGCAGTAAGGGTTAACTTGGTGATGGTGGTGGTGAGAAAACCAACTTGGTAAGATACCAGCCATTGTTAGTCCTGAATCTTGTGGAGTTGCTCAATGAATCTGTACTTGCACAGCCCATTATCAAAGAGTAGATAACCTGTACCTTATTAATGGGAACTTACAGACCTGTAGGTTTGCCTTGGGCTCTTAATGAGCCTGTGCTTGCATGGCAAGTGTTATTAATGTACAGTAAATGTAGGAGCTGTGGTTCCATGAGGCCTTTCTTCTGCAAAAACTCAAGGGGAAACCTGGGTTATGAACCTGCTGTTAAGTTGTAGGCAAATACTTCAATTGCTAAACCGTCAGTCTCTCTACTGGGATAAATCCAAAGTGGTGGGTTGCAGCCTAGCTGCCATGTTGTGAAACAGTACTGAGCTGTGTGGTTTTTAGAAAACTGGTTCTGCAGCGTTAGTCATGATGGGCTGCCTATCCCATGCTGTTTCTTCATTATGGTAAAATAGCAGTGTTGCATAAAGAACTTGAGATCAACAAAACCACTTCTTTAATAAAGGGACACCAGTAAATTAAAAACAATTCTGTTTAGTCTTCTTGATTCTGTAAAACTTGACAGTGGCCCTTAGAGAAGGCTGTGGAGTTTCATCTTTCTATATGAAAGTACCATGTAGAAACTTAGTACAGGCTGCCCAAAGAATGGTGGTGCCATTCCTGGAGGTGCTCAAGAAGTGTGTAGATGTGGCGCTGAGGGATGCATTTTAGTGGGCAGTATTGGTGGTAGGTGGATGGCTGGGCTGGGTAATCCTGGCAGTCTTTTCCAGCCTTAATAATACTATGAATGTGTCGTAATGAGAGAATGCAGGTAGATTTTGAAAGTTGTGGCAGCGTTGCAAATTCCAGACTCATCTCAGTAAGCCCCCTGCCTTGTACTGTCAGGGAATAGTGTTTGCTTCATGAAGTTAGGCTCAAGTAGGCTTTTTCCATCAGTACGTAAATAGAAGTAAAAGCAAATTCTACAGAGATACCTGCCTGTGCTCTTGAAATTGAGCAGTGTGGCTGTGGTATGGTTATAACTGAATGGTGAGGTCAAAAGCTATCTTACTGAATTTACTGTACCATGTGAAATGTGGTTTTTGCGAAGCACTACGATGTAAATGTTGTAGAAGACTTTTTTTTTTTTCTCACAAGCATCTGTCTGGTTTATGAAATCCTGGAGATGCTAGCTATGAGCTTTTGGAAATCTTGAAGTAAAGCTTGTCTGTTTGTCCTTCCTGCTAAACTGAAACTCCCAGGAAGCATTGGTCAGGACTTTCATGGAGAGTCATTAAATCTTTATGTTCATGTGGGAACTCTGCTTGGACAAAGAGATGGTTCGTATCTGGGGCCAGCCAGTTTTACAAGTTGGAGCTCCACTGGGAAATTCCCCCTTGGCAGAGGAGCTGGGTTGGATGAAGCTAGGAGGGAGGCTTTCCAGATGGAGACGATCCATTTTGAAACACAAATGGACAAATGAACTGGGAGAATTAGAAATTGCAGAGAAAGATGAAGTTCAGGAGAGTCTCAGAACCAGCGCTGTCAACTTTGTGCAAATGCAAAGGGGACTGTAGCACCTGAAGTCAATCCAATATCTTAACATGCAAAATGTGTCTTTAAAAGACAACGAAGCCTTCCAGTTTATTTCAGTGTACGAGGCGTGCTTATCTCGGTGTTGTCAGTAACTTGCTCATTTTTGGAGCAATGTAAGTATTGAACTGTTTAAAAGTGTTTAAAAACTAGGAATCATCCCTCCTTTGTAAAGCTGTGCATGTATTAAGCCTCCTAGGTGCTGAGTAATAAACATCTGTTTTGTGCTTTTTTTTTTTTTTGTTACTTAACATGCTGAGACATTGTGGTTTTTATTTTTATATGTATGTGGGGGGCCGTGGTGCTTTTTGCATTTTTCTTCCCCTCCCTCCCCAAAGCAGCTAGCACTATAAAGAGTTTAAACAGGAGAGAGCCAAACTTCAGGAGGTATCAGAAAACTTGCAGGAAGATGGAATGTTTCTGGTTTGGCTTGTCTGTTGTATGCTGTGAACGATGCTATTTCTGAACTTGCCTCCATTCAGGATGTGGGTCCTGCTGTTCTGAATCCAAAAGCATATTTAGGAGTGGCCCGCAGCATATTAGGAGAGGACTCTCAAAGTTAAAGGCTTTGAGATAAAAGGCTTAAGAGGAAGAGGAGTTGCAAACACCTGCAAGGGGGAGAGTGAAAGCTTGAGTTTCCCAATGTGCTGCCAAGTGTGCATCTCCTGAAAAACAAGACCTGGCGTGTGACCTTCCCACTGCAATCAGAGTGGTCTTGTTGCTTTGGAGAAACAATTCCTGTATGCTTAGCTAGCTCTTTAAAAGGCTGTTAATAAATTTGGTTGAGTACTTATTCAGTCCTGCTGGAGAGAGTATGTTAAATGCAGCTAGTGAAGCTACTTTTTCTGCTCACATTGCAGCTGAAATGAGACTTTCAAAATTAGTAGTACAGATGGCACTGACAAGGAGGCATCAACACCTCAGGTATTGAGAAGCCCCCAGATGTTTGGTCCAGGTGGAGTTTGAGCTATTTGGGGCTCAATACAGTGAAATCTGTAGTGTTGAAAGACTGCTTTTTTGGGGGCACTAATTTATCTTTAGCTGCTATTTTAATTTCAGCTATTCACAGAAATGAAGTCCAGTGTCTAAACTTCTTTTTGCCTGGTAAGTTTTTAAGAAACTGCAGAATCCAGCTTGCAGCTGAGAGGAGCCTGGTGGGTTATTTTATTGCTGCTGAAGTGAAGGCTCAAAATAAATGCTTTGAGATGTCATGTAGGATTCTAACATACTGTTGCACTTAGTGCTGTAGTTGCAGCACTATGTATGCTACACTAGCACTAGCAATCTGTGTACAGATCAGCAACAGCCCATTCTGGCTGTCTGAAGATGGAGTCCTTCATAACCTAATTCCTGTAGGAGGATCTCCACACTCAGTGGCTTTTCGTGCTAAGGGCTGACTATGTAACTCTCAGCTCCACCAAATGCTTTTCTGTACTCACATGAAACAGTCTATTAATGTACTTTTGCACAAAGCATTCTGTGAGTGCAGGCTGGAAGCATCATATTCTTTACTGATGTAAATGCTTCAGCCAAAATCTTCAACTGTGTGTTACGTGGATGATCTAAATGGTCGAGCCTAGTGAGAGTTGAGTGCATTATGGGCTAGAGGCTGTGTTTCTTCAGGGACTGGTAGCCTAAAGACATCTCATCTGCACTGGTAGCTTTGCATTACTCTATGACAGATATGACACATAGTGGTGTTCCTCTTCCTCCTTACTGATAACTGTCTACCCAACTGAACTGCTTGTCTGAAAATATATAGTGCCTTAAGCTAGGCTTGGTGGTCTGATTTGGGCAGTAACTCTGCATTTTAGCATGGCATACAGGACTCAGGGTTGTGCTCCTTGGTAAGGGAGGTGAAGCAACAGAGTTGCTGGTATTCATATAGTCACGGAATATCTCAAGTTGGAAGGGACCTATAAGGATCACTGAGTCCAGCTGAAGTCCTTGTGTTTTACCACATGCCACAGGCTACATATAGAACTAATCATACCCCCAGCTAGCATGTACCCTCCCTCTCAGCACCACATGCCTTTTGTTAAAGCAGAAAAGCCACAAGGGACTTATGGCTCTGAAGACCTGGCACTCTAGTGTTGTCCATACGGATTGCAATGCAATCTCACTAATGCATCAGCTTTCTCACTATCTCATAGGATTGAGAATACTTTCTAAAACCAAGGTCCCAAAAAACTTCATCTTTTTTCCAAAGGCATCATATTGTTGGAGATATCCCATGCCACCAAGAGAACCCATAAAACAAACACCAAAACAATCTTGTCATGGGCAAGACCTAAATTCTGATTTAGCTGTTGCCAAGCTTTTTAGATTCAGTGATGAAAGCTTGTTGAAAGCTTGTAGATATTCTGTACGGCAGGTCAACTGTTTTCATCCTACACATCCTACATCCTCTCTGGCTTTTTTCTCCTTGCACTGTGGTTAAGCTGGTTCTTTCTTTCAGGATATGTAAATTTCTTGTTACTGAACTGCATAAAAGTTAAATATACTAAAATCCATCTGAGGAGCGTTAATAACATATGAATGCTGTTTTTGCTCTAAGATGAAATTAGCTCCTCCATGAGCTGGTTAGGCCACGCAATGGGCATAGCAGAGCCAAGAATCAACTGCTCTATAAGTAATACTGAAAAGTGCTTTTAGTTTTTCCTGTGCTTGGAATACTGCAGGACTTGGTTTCACTTATTTATTAGGTGTCTACTAGAAACTGCTCTCAAACAGAGAGTGACCTTCCCTAATGGCATAGCAGGAGAGAGAGATTGGGTGAGCCCAGTAGTGTCTGGGGAAGCCAGGCACAGGAGGCCGTGGCTTTTGTGCTTGGCTGCAGCTGCTGGATTTTATTTTTGCCTCGGAAGCAGTCATGTTATTCAGACAGGGATGTTACTCTTCACATGTTCTCTGAGGAAAAATACATGGCTGCTGGTGTCTGCCATTCCTGAATCTGGCCATGGCTTTCATCAGTGAAATTAAGAAAAAAAAACATGGGACCCACAATGTACTGTGTTAGCTTAAAGGCAGAGGAAAGATGTGTCTGACTTTAACCAGGCTTGTGCAGATGCAGTACATAAATGACAATAAAACAGCTTAGTTTCATAGCTGTATCGTTGTTCTTTGCCCTTGTAGCATGCTCTGCAATGTAAGGCCTCAAGGGGAGGTATGCTCTAAGGATCTGTAATAGATTTATCTTTTTTTGCCAAGATACTGGGTAAGGATAAAAGTCTGATTAATACTGGGGTTAAGGATATTTGCTTAAAATACCATTTGAGTTTCTGGTAGGGAAAAGATGGTCAGCATGGTATTGAAATCCTTAAAACTCAAACCTGCCTTCTGAGTTCTGAGATAGTACTTCATGCAAGGCAGCACTGCTGTTTTAGTATACTTGCTGCTTGGAGAGAGAGAAAACCAAACAGTGGTGACAGGTGAGTTGTAAGTATTAGTATCAAATAATTATGAAGAGTATTCCTTAACATGAGAAAAAAGTACAAATTCCTTTTCCATGTCACCCTGCTGGCTCTGCCAATGGTGTCTTCCTGCTCCAGCAGTGAAGAAGCCCAGAACAGGCCTAGGAGGTGACTGGGCGGGCTGCTTTGGGGCCGGGTTGTACTTGAATTTTCTTCCTGTGCATCTTATCTGCTGCAGCTGCTCAAATCCAGGTCAGAGTAAGTTGTGTATTGTCAGTCAGTGGCTGGTATGGGGCTCCTTTGGAAGGAACTGTACCTCTGTGACTCCCAAAGCACTTGGGGGATAGAGGAGGATTAGAAGTTGATGGGACAGACCTAATTAGAGGGCAGGCTGTTAACCTGTCCTCCTTACTTTTTCTTAATTGACTTAAATTGGTCAGACTGGCTCCTCTGGTGGCAGTGATACCATCGCTGTTGGGCTGTGGGAGAGACATGGCTCAGCTCTGCTCCTGTTTGGTCAGCATTTGAGTTACTCTGTGCTGTAGGAGCAAGCTTGAGTAAGTGGAGTGCCTCCCCTGAAGCGGTGCAGAAGAAAGTGGAAATGCTGTATTTGATGCTTTCAACCCTTTTAGCACAGTGAAAGTACATGCTATTAAAAGACGATTAAGTGAATCTATAGAAATACCAGCTGGTTTTCTGGTAACCAGGCACTCTGGTGTGGCATGAGCTTGCAGCGTAGGTAGGCTGCCATGGCAGAGCTCCCTGCTGCATTGTGCTCCCTGCTGCTCGAGAGGGGGAGGCAGGCTGTGGAAACCGTGCGGTGCTCTCAGCTGGGTAATGAACTGCTGCTGGCCTCCTGCTCTGGGGTGGCTTAAGCCAGAAGAGAAAGTGTGATGATTATCAGAAGGCTCAAGGGGAGGAGAGGTTTATTTTTATCTTTTGCAAGTGGTATGCAAATGATATTTGAGTCAGTTGTGTATACTTTTTGCAGCTTTTTTAGCCCTCAGTGAGCTCTGGGTTGCCCCTTGGCTTGTCAGTGCATCTGGAAGAATTAGCATCTCAGCACACTCAATTGCTGCTGGCTCACTTGCTGGCTTGAAAATGGACGCCCATGTGCTTAACTTTATGCTGTGACTGAACTTCTCAAAGATTAGTGAGAGAGCCTGATTTTGTGGAAAAGATTACTGCATGACTATTGCTTTAAGTAATTTTTTTTTTTTTGCCCTAACTAAATGGGGTTGAATACATATCCATGAAGAGGAAATCAAACCTAGTAGGTAAACATTACCTAGTGTGTTTAGGATTTGGGCTTGGTTCTCTAATCAGATGCTGAGAGGTCCTGAACAAATTGCTGCTGCTGCCTGTGCCTCAATTTCTATGGCATTGTGGGAGTAACAGTGCTGTTTTGTTAGGTATTGAGCTCCAAAGGTGAATATTGGCCCCATTTTGAATAGATCTTCTTTCTGCATTAATAGCTGCTAAATTTGCATACATGGATAAATACAAGCAAAAATCCCAACTTAACCCTACATTTTACAATCTGAGACTCTTCCTCCTATGTTACTCATCATGAAAAATGCTGATTATGCAGCTCACTTTTATTATTCTAGGCAGGTGCAAATTCCCACAACAGGTCTGTTTGCATATGTATATATGCTTCTGTTCACTGCAGAAAATGATCTGTGATCTGTATCAGGACACTGGGTGAGAGCCATAGCACTGCACTTAGCAATAATTTGTCCGATAAGCCAGTTTGAACAGAATACTGAGCTTCCATTTGTCTGAAATATAAAGCTAACAGAATTTGAAGGAGGGGCAGTGGGTGTTTTCCAGTCT
Source organism: Lagopus leucura (assembly GCF_019238085.1). Lineage (NCBI taxonomy): Eukaryota > Metazoa > Chordata > Aves > Galliformes > Phasianidae > Lagopus > Lagopus leucura. The sequence continues at coordinate 7,500,647 of NW_024962274.1, forward strand.
GTTGGCTTTTGTCCTGTTATATAGTCATTAACATCTAGCTGTTTTGTGGTTGTCTCTGCTTCTGGAGGTCCCCACACCTAAAATGCAGGTGTGGGTGTGAGTCTTGCTGTTAGAAGTTTGAATGGTGCATGAAGCATGTGCAAAGCTTGCCAGTTAAGATTTGCCAAACAAATAAGCTTGGGGAAAAAAAAAAAAAACCAACAACAACCAAACATCTATTTTTGAAGGCTGACTTAATTTTTCTCGTCTTGTTCTCTTGCAGGTTATTTCCAACCAGAAATCATGAACTGGCACTTCTCACTTCTCTTTCTTCTTGGGACTTTAACATCTGTGTGTTCCCAGTTCAATTTTTATCCTCTGGAGGAACTTAGCTCTGATGTAGGAATCCAAGTCTTCAATCAGATAGTGAAAGCTAAGCCTCAGGACAATGTAGTAGTTTCTCCTCATGGAATCGCATCAGTGCTGGGAGTGTTGCAGCTGGGTGCTGATGGCAAGACAAAGAAGCAGTTGACAACTATGATGAGATATAGTGTAAATGGTAAGTGATTGCTAAGGTTCTTTGGGTAGGAGGGGTTTTTTGAGGGCTGTAGGTTTTTTGATGTTTGGTCAGAATCATATTCTGTTTTGAGACGGTTTTCAAAGTCTGCTAGACTGCATCATAAACCTGTTAACTCAGTTTCCTGATGTGAAAAGTGGATGTGTTTGTACTTAATTGACAATCTGAGTGTAGACATCTGCATACAGTTTAACTAGCTTGTAAGTAGCTTTGCTGATGATTTCAAGGCCCTGGCTAGAATTATTCATTGTTGCAAACTGCTCTCCTAAAACTGCTCAGAGAGGCTGTACTGAACAGTCCTGAATGTGACTCTTTAGATAAAAGGGCAGTAGGATATTTCTTTTTATATTAAAATCAGTGCAAAGGCTAATCATATAATTGATACTTTCACTCTGCTCTTCAGATTTGTTCACTTGTTTCTGCTATCAGGATCCTTGAAACCACAGTTGTTTGGAACCTTGAAACAGACATTTCTGCTTGTCTGTTCCTGACACTGCATGCACCTGTGTTTGTGTTCTTCTGCCGATGCCTGCCCCTCTAGCGGGTGTAGGCTGAAAGTTCTTGCTGCTTTACTTTGCATGCTGAGTATTTGTGTATTTGCCAAAAGTTAACATCTTAGTACCAGCATTCTGTCTTCCTTCCAGGAGCAGAAAACCCTCCAAGAGGTAAGTGCATTTTAAAATCTTAAGTAGTATCATTGTATAACATGTCTTCATTTGCTTTGCTGTTTTGGTTTAAAGCACAGCAAAACGACTTAACTTAAGCTCTTACTGTTGTAGATTTGAAATCTCTTCCAGAGATAATCAACTCTGGGAGAATCTTAATGCTCAAATCTTGAGTGCTCACAAAAATTTTGATACATTATATCAACTGGTTTTATTTGGCTTACATACTTTCTAATGGTCTCTGTGAGACACAGAGGTTCTCAAACTTCTCAGAAGGTAGCCTCTATCTTGCTATAGAGACTTGGTATGGAATGCTACCTGTCTGTTTGCACAGACCTCCTCTGCTTTTGTTCAAGATGCCTTACAGTTCTTTGGCAACTACAGCAACTGCTTTGGAAAGGTTATAGTTGGAAAGTATTTAATCTATCTTTAGCTGTCTTTTAATGCAATTTAGCAGCTGGAAGCAAGGAGGAGAGCCAGCATCATGAGACCAGCCAGCTCTCCCCGGACCACCAGCAAGTGCTCCGTGGACCACCAGTGGTCCACAGAATACAGTTTGAGAACCTCTGTTATGGTATGTTCTCCAAAAGAATTTGCCCATAATATTGGAGAGTGAACATGTAGAACTTCTTACAAACGGTAATGCTAAAGCATTCACGATGCTATAAACAGCAAAGCCATCTGAGGTGTTTTCTTATATGCAACTAAGAGAATAACTCAACTAATTTATTCCCTTTATAGCTCTTCTCTTAAGTTTGTCTACATAGGGAAATAGTCTGGAATTGTTCCTGCTAAATTGTATTGGGAAACAGAGGGGACTCATTAATAACTTCTGTGAGAACAGCCACTCAAGTATCCTGTCCAATACAATGGTTGAATATTAAGTTTCTTGTCTGGCAGTATCTTCCCTGTGTAGACAAATGCTTATTCATAAGCTGTAACAACACGGAGAACTGAGTGTGATGAACACAGCAGTTCTTCTGTGCTGCCATATGCATTCTCCTGTATGCAGTGAAGGAGCTAACAAGCACTCAGTATGAGCTGCTTTCATATCCTAAAGGCCTTGACTGTAGATATTGGAGCTTATACTGCTTTTCTTTTTTCTTTAAAGACCAGCTCATGTTGAGAGACTGACTTAGGCTTGTAGCAAATCTAGTTTTCTTAAGGACTATGTCCTAGCCTAAGTATAGACTTGAACCTGATATAGAAATCTTGGTGATTTCCTTTGTTCTGTAGTAAATGGAGAGGGAGAATGGTGAGGCGACTTAAGCTCTATGCTCTGAGGTTCAGGACAACCTGCAATTGTCAGCTCTGAGCCTTGGACTTTTTTGTCACATGGTATAAGAACCACATAAGCTACATGGCAATGACATGTTTTGACACAGCATCTTCTGGAGAAATAATCCATAATAAGAATTGAACCCCAGTATTTATCCTTAGTATTGTCTAGCACATTCTGTGCACACTGCTAGACAGGGAGTAGGCATCAGTGAAAGTACATTTCCTGGAAAATAGTAGCACTCTTCAGACAAGAACTCAGAAATGTGTATTTTGGAAGCCTTCTCAGAATTGGTATTTTTCTACTCCAGCACCTTTAATGTCTGACCTTTCATGTCATTAATAGTTGTATCTAAAGTAATTGTTTGTTTGTCATCTTGTTCTAAATTAAACTTGCTGTTCTTTCCAACTAGGAGTTGGTAAAGCGTTAAAGAAGATAAACAGGCTCATAGTCTCAAAAAAGAATAAAGACATTGTTACAATTGCTAATGCAGTATTTGCAAAGAGTGGCTTTAAAATGGAAGTGCCTTTTGTTACAAGGAACAAAGAAGTGTTTCAGTGCAGTGTCAAGAGTGTGGACTTTGAGGACCCAAATACAGCCTGTGATTCTATCAACCAGTGGGTGAAGAATGAAACAAGGGGTGAGTATTAGCCAGTATTTTCTGTGCATGAGTGGCATCAGACCTCCAATCTCTCAGATCTGATTGGGAACACTGGAGTAAAATGGAGAGGGAGAAAACTGGCTTGCGGTTGGAAACGATCTATAAGGTGACATGCATGGTGTATTTTAGAGTCTGTTTGCCAGTGATCAGTAGCCCCAGTGCCCTAGCTGGTGTACTTGTGTGATTTGTGTGCATGCCTGTTCCCTCTGAGACTTAAAAGCTTCTGCTGTTAATAATCTTTATTTAATCTGCAGGAAACCTAAGCAGTGTTCTCCTGAAGCTAAGTGTCCTCAGATATGTGGGGAAGAAGGAGGAAAAAAGCTTGAAAGCAACTCAGTACATCAGACTTTAAAATAAAATAAACTCTAGGGCAGTCCAGCTTTTGCTCTTAGTACCCTAAATTTTTGCAAGATGTTTCACTGTTATTAGGAGTAATGTTTAGAAGGTTTTTAATTAAACACTGCCTTGATTGAACTCCTCACGATTCAAGTGTGCTGCTGTCCATTTGTCAAGTTTAGATGTACTGAAGGCAGAGATGGTGCTTTGCAACAACATCACAGTCTAGTTGATTACATGCTTGGTATCTCATGGAGTTAAAACTGGGAGTATGTTGCTAATGATGTTGGATGTGCCATTTGTGAAACAAGGCTGTCAGATTCTTTCTCTACCAGGTCACCAGCTTTGCATAGCAGTGTTACAAGCTGTGTGTGAAAGGGGGAAGTGCTTCAGTTAAAACTATTATCGCTATGACCTCCTTAGGTTGAGTCTTAGATCTGATCACAAACTGAAAAAGGTAAGGCCCATCAGTTCATTGGTTAGCTAGATATGCTGCTTGTTTGCTAGGTATCCCAAAGGATTACTTTTCTTTTTTTTACCAAAAAACAAAACTGTTGACTACATGGATCTCAAATCTTAAATAATGAGTAGCTGTCACACTGACAGACATTCAAAGGATTTAAAATAAAATGTGATTCACTGTCCTTATGAAAACTGGCTAATGTTATGAAAACAAATACTTACCTTTTTTCTTTTTAGGTATGATTGATCAAGTTGTAGCTCCAGATGACATTGACAGTTTAACCAGACTGGTTCTAGTAAATGCTGTATACTTCAAGGGCTTATGGAAATCACGATTTCGACCTGAAAACACAAAGAAACGGCCGTTTCATGGAGCTGATGGGAAGATCTACCAAGTTCCCATGTTGTCCCAGTTATCCATCTTCCGCTGCGGTGAGTTCAGTAACTCTCACTGAATACTCTAGAAGGAGTGGTAAAATTTTTCTCTTTTCTTTCAAATTGAAGAGTGTGCTGATATACTTATTGTGATACTGGAGACTGTGTGGTTATGAAAGCATCTTGTACTGGTAAGGTATGGGTGAGGTTGCTATGAAAGGTTGCTCTAGGTCTAGCCAAGTGCTTGCCTTATCCTGCTTTTCAAAAAAGTGAAAAACACGAAGTACTGAAGTTGAGAACCTTGCATGTTTCCTAAGCCTTGCAGGAAGAATTTTTTTAAGAGATGAGAATGAAGGAGGACTGCCAACAGAAACTTGCAACTTACCTGCTAAAGAGCTGTAAATAAAAGATTGGAGTAGAATTGGTCTGTGTCACAGTATAATAAAGAAATGGATCTCTGTATAATCAACAGTTTGGAAGGAGCCAGAGGAGCGCATGTTCCTCAAATTCAAATTGAGTCACAGGACAAATAGTTCAGTAGGTTTGGCCTGAATTCTGCGGGAGAAGCTCAGAGCTGATGTTTGTATCTTGGTACAACTAACAGTGTACCTCAGAGCTTCAGCATGTAGGTGTATGGGTACTGGTCAAAAATTAAGGCTCTGATGAAAGAACATTTTCCAATGCTTCTGATGTCTGGAACTTAATGTGCTATGTATGCTTTCAGGAACAGGCTTGAGAATGTAACTGGCTATTAAATGCAAAAGAGTAAACAGGAAAGACCCGCTGATGAGCATTTAAATGTCTAATTTTATTCTTGGCAGTGTTCAGGTAATACTCATAGGTTTGTGTTAAAGTAAAAGGCTGTAACTTTGAAAATCACCTATGCATTCGAGTACATGTAATTCTATATTTTAGCTGCTTAAATGTGATTTTGGGGATGTGTATATACCAGAGTAGGCTCCCCACTTATTTATCTGTAGAGTTTGAAAGGAGTTAATAACTAGAGACTGATTTTAGCAAGTCTATCTGAAAGGCTTTTATCATTCTTCTGTTGATGCTGGTTAAAGACTTAATTATGTAGATATAAACCTAGTTTAGAAATGCTATTAATCTAGAAAGGAGCAAGAGAAGATCTGAGTTGAGACTTCTCAAACTTCTTAAACAACCTGTGCATCTTTAAACTCCATCACTTGATTGTGAAGATGAAATCTCCTGTTTCATATGTTTCAGTGGCAATGATGGCAGCGTGCAGCAGACTAGAAAAGTAGTACTTGATGGCTGGAAAGGTTACCATTTGTCACTTTTTTGTGGAGACTTCTGCTACAATATTTTGATCCTTAGGTCATATTATGACAATGGTTCTCAGACTAAAAGGAGATAAACTGCAAAGCTTAACACATTTACAGCCTAATAAATGTAATGCTACTAGCTTTCAAGCAATACAGACTCTGTCAAAGCTTTGCATGTTCTTGCAGTAAGATTAAATTTCTAATGCAGATCTCAATTTTCAGTTTGGTCTGGGAAGTGCAGACTTACATGAAGAAAAAGGAAAGTATTTACTGCTATCCTAAAACTTTCCCAGAAACCTGTCTGTGATTAGACTGACAGGATGTTCCAGGGAAAACTTGTAAGATGTCGCACACCAAAAACTCCACAGTAACCAAAGGGAACTTACAGAGGGCTCCTCAAAGCCAGTCTTCCCAATGCTTACTGTAACTTGGAGGTGTGCTCACTCATCCAATTGGTCCTTTCCATTACATCAAAGTGGCTGCTCTCCTCTACTTTGAAGGACTTAAAACTGCTTCCTAATGAGATTCCTATTGAGCAAGTAAATTCAGCTGACTACTTCAACAGGAGGTGGTTTAATCACTTAAAGGAAAAGGTTTGTCCGCAAGACCTCTTCAGTTTGGAAGGAAGATCTGCTCCTTTTCTTATTCTTTGCTTCTCAGTGCTCAATCAGCTCTGCTACAACTGAGATCTGAATTAGATCCCAGCTGATATACAGACCTGATGATTTCTTGTGTAGCTGCTTTTAAGTTCAAGATGATAGGACTTGACTGGGAAGCAACATGCAGATCAAATACAAATATTGTATGCTTCATATTATCCAAGTAGCATCTCTACCCATACCACTACTTGAAGGACTGCCTCGCTGGAAAGCAGGCAGTCTGTGATGCTAGAATCAGTTTTTGAGATGTGGGAAAAGATTTCCTGGTGAACTTGGTGGCAGCAGGTTTCTGAAAATAAAACAGATTTAAGGCTGTGGGGAACTATGGCTCATCTCTATTCTTTTTTAGGTACTACAAGTACTCCAAATGAGCTGTGGTATAACATAATCGAGTTGCCATACCACGGAGAAATGATAAGCATGCTGATTGCTTTGCCCACGGAAAACACAACACCACTCTCTGCTATCATTCCACACATCAGCACAAAGACAATAGGAAGCTGGATGACAACCATGGTAGCCAAAAGAGTGCAGGTTATTTTGCCTAAGTAAGTACCAGTGTCATCTGTTTCTCCTTCAGGGAGTGTTTTGGAGTCATTGTGCATATACATCCTCTGACAGGAGAGGAACATGGTGCTTAAGGCAACTTTCTCACATAATACCCATGCATTCTTTTTGTTTCTTCTAATTAGATTTACAGCAGTAGCAGAAACAGACTTAAAGGACCCTCTGAAAGCACTTGGTATTACAGATATGTTTGATGAGTCAAAATCAAACTTTGCAAAAATAACAAGTAAGTTCTTTTACTGAATTTTTGGTGGTCTTTATTCGTAGTTTCTGGCAGTGAATAAAGTGTTGTTTTACCAGTGTAATTGTCCGTTTTGTCTTGGATAATTGTTACCATGGCACTGGAGCAAAGCTCTGGCTTGTACTCAGCCAAGCATGGCTTCTTGCTTGTATTGAATACTGTAGTGTCTTTTCTTCCTCTTGCCTTGCATTATAGCAATAAATCATGCTGGTCAGCATAGCAAATTAAGATTTTGTTACAATCTGGGCGTCTTAAGCATTGTCTAAAATCCATGGCAGGACTTAAAACAATACTTCAGATCCGTACTGAAGATATAATGGCAATATTTTCCGTAAAGTATGTATTTAATAATTTGAATTTTCTTAAGCAGCAGGAAACAATTAGTCTAAATATCTAGCTTAGTGCACTGGACCAAACCAGAACTAAATACTTCCTATCAGAAAATAGATGTAGACATAAGAGTCGTGAGCTTGACAAAATGTCATCTTACCTCTGTTCCCCATAGCCATCAAATTTTTCATAAGTTCCTACAGGGATGTTACGAAAAAGCTTGCATTGTGCTTGCTTACCTGATTTGGAGAACAGATTCCTGTTTCAGTGAAAGTGAAGTGTCTTGCTGAGTGCTTTCCCCCACCCTGACCCTCAACATTGAGATAAATGGGAGGGTGACTTAAATTCGGATGAAAATATGACAGGGGGAAAATACCCACCACCAGCAAAACAAATCTGAACTCACTCATCCTTACTAAAACTAAAAATGCAAGTGTGTTCTTCAGGCAATAGAAACAAAGCCTAGTAAATGGGGAAAAGTGAGTAAATAGTTTTTATTTTGTTTGTATAGGTTCAGTGATTGTATCCAAAGTTCTTCACAGCAGAATCAGGATCTGAGCAGAATTACAGCAGCTTCTGATATTTGCCATGCTAGCCACAAGATTTTTTTAAAATTATTTTTTTAAAACTTTTTTTCAGGAACAGAAGGTCTACATGTATCTCATGTTTTGCAGAAGACGAAAATTGAAGTTAGTGAAGATGGAACCAAAGCTTCTGCAGCAACAAGTAAGTAACTATTACTGATAAAGTGGCAGAGTCAGGAAAACTGGATTAACAGACTATATCACTAAGTAAAGACAGCCTTCTTCAGTATCTTTGTAGGAAAGTATGTGCTTCAGGTTGAATTACTTGATGGCTTTATGCAACTTTTTCGGAACATCACTTGCTAATATTGATCAGAGCATCGGTGTCCTAGGAAGTATAAACAGGTTTACTTTTTTCTGGAAAAAAGTATCTTTTCTGGGAAAGTATTTTCTAATAGCTCATGCTTTGACCACCAGTATAAAGTTTGTTGCTATCCAGGTGGTGAAGAAGAGTGAGCTGCTGTATCCTTTACATGTGATGACAGGAGACATCCTTCTACCTTCCTGTGGGCCTCGTTGTGTTTACTTTTTTTGGGTTCCTATAGGAGTAAAATGTGACTTGTGCTTCTTTAAAGAATCGAGTGGATTTTAGCTGTTTATCTCTGCCTGTGCAAAGTTCTAGTATACACCAGAAAGTTTCACTTCAATAGAGTACCTTCTGTGTTATGGTACTTTCTTAGCCTAACTTCAAACCTTGTCTTTTTTGCAAGCTGCAATTTTAATAGCCAGATCATCCCCTCCTTGGTTCATAGTAGACAGACCATTTGTATTCTTCATCCGGCACAATCCTACAGGTAAGCAGTACTTGTATGTACTTTATTTTAAGAACTGCAACAGACAAAATTCCCAGCTAGGGGAAGTCTAGATTACTTAATAGTTGTTGCCATGTGTATGTGTCAGAGGAAGGGCGAGAGAGAATTCTTTAAAATGTACTCCCAGTATTCTGTTAATACCTTTAACATTGGATTATCTTATTTGGAATACAACTCAGTACAGAGAATAAGTATTGGCTGTAAACTGGTGTGACAAGTTTATGGGTAAGAAAGAACAATTTTTAAGTCATAGCTCCCCTGAAGGGGGAAGGAAATAGCTCTCTTTACTGATAATTTAGTGAATAGGGGCCAACTTTCTGATAGACTGTAAAATAGGGACAGGGCCAAGTATAGCAGTAGGGATTTCGGGAATCTGGAATGTAGCCTTGGCCTACTGTGAACTAATTTGAGTGTACATAGTGGTCACAGTCTGCTACAGCATGGGTTGAGTTTTAAAGCAGAGCAGACACATTTATTGAGCAGACATCTACTTCCTGTAGTGACTTGTGCATGATAGGTGTGCTAGTTATGGGGGAGCAAGATGCAGCTGCCAGCATGCAGGGAAGAATTAGGCTCCTGGCAGCAGTCCCCTGGTTCTACAGACCATCAGAAGAACTGTGTCTCCAGAAATGTGAGCCAGCTACCTATCCAAACATACACTTGTCTGCTGTCTACTCAGAGCTGACAGGCATGGGGGAGAGTGGACAAGACTGATGATGCAGCTCGTCTGTGCTGTGTGGATTCCATGCTTTCATGGAAAAATTTCACTGTATTTGCAGACTGGTAACTCTTGTTTCCATTTCATTCCCTCAGGTACAATCTTGTTTATGGGACAAATAAACAAACCTTGAATGTGGAAGACTTTCTTCAAGAAGTAAACAGATTCATGTGACGCACCCCTGTTCTGTTAAATATTTTGTATGCTACTCTGACTTCACTCAAGAACTAGTGTTAACCACTGACTAGGTTTTGAAATGAGAGTCAACGTAGTTCTGGCTTTGTGGGGAAAAATACAGATTGAAAACTACAGTATGTCTTTGAAATGTCTAGAAGATTCTCTGAACTACTGAATGGTTACCCATGCTAACAAACTTTTGAGCTTTTTCTGTATCTACTAAGAATTTTATGTATGGCTTTTGTGAGAGGATTTTAACAAAGAATGTTAAACATTTCTATTAATGTTGGTTTCTTGTGTGTGGAAAAGGTCTAATTTGTAGATACCTCTATCAAGATTACTTCTGATCCTTGAGTATCTTGATACTTGGGTGTTCTTGGTAGAAATAGATTAAAAGTTCTAGCAGTTTTTATTTTATATAGTGCATGTATCACTGAGAGTTTTAAAACTAATGTGATGTTAGATACACATCGCGTTGTCCTGTCTTAATGTAATGTAAACTTGTCATTGCTAGATTGCTAGTATACACTTTCTATTGGATTTAAATTTTATATTTGTTTTTGTACAAAGGAAAAAAATAAAACTGCATTATGAACAGTCAATGCTGTGAGTTGTGGATGTGATGAAAGGAATTTGGGTCCAGACCCCACTGAAGCTGTTGTTTAAAACTTCCTTCTGAAACAAAAGCCAGGTTATCTTGTTCTGGTGTGTTTTTGTTGTTTTTGTTGTTTTTTTTTTTTTATGGCATATGCTTTACCCTTTCTACCTCTGTCATCCTGCTGTGAATTACACAGGGGTTCAGTGCCTGAAGAGCAAACTCCCTGTATTTACCACATGCAAGTTACTGCTGAAATTGTCACGTGGAGGGAGCACTAAGGAGCCTCGAGTCTTTCCTCCTCCTTATGATGTAGGTTATATGTGCACTTGCATGTCTTCAGTACTTGCATGGGTACAAAACTCATAAAAGCAGCAGTAAGTGGCTGGCTTGTCATAGATGGTAGTTTGTGTGAGGGCATGCTGTGCTGCTGTTGTGACAAACTAGGGATTTGGATGGAAAAGCTAATCTCTGATGTAAGCTGGTTCTCCGAAGGGTACTTTCCCAGTAAGAGATGACTGTCTTACAGTTGTCTTGAGGGAGAAAATCCTGCAGTGTTTCACCAGCTCAGTGCTGGTTTAAAGTGATTGCACATCTGCACAAGCTGGAGGATGAAAGACCTGATCCCTACTTGACAGGTGAGAATACAGAGTCAGGTGAACGAGCTTTTAACAGAATGTACTCAGCTGTGTTATGGGTCACCAGTGATAACCCAACATGAAAACTAGAATGAGATTTCATAATGTACTGCTGCATGTAAAACACAGCTACCGACTTCAGAGCAAGGGAGAGAGGAAAAAGCTCTGTAAGGAGAATGTCTGGTTCTAACTGCTGGTGTATTTTTTGGTTTTGTGTTTGCAGTAATTAAGTAGTTCTAACTTATGCGTTTTGTTACTTTTTTTAATGGGATGTATTAGCTGACTCAGTCAGTTCACAAAAGCTGGCAGGTAAATGCTGCTTCCACACACTTTTAGTGTGGCAGCGCCTGCACAAAACTGTCTCCTGCACTCCACTTGAAAGAGGCAAATGGAAAATATTACATGATCTAGTTCTCTTCCTATCTGTTTAAGTGAAAGTAAGCCATGCAGGCAGCAAGGAAAGGCTCTAGATGTGTGTTTGATCTAATTACAAATTCTAGTACTGAATTAGGAAAACTCTCAGCTTAACTGTGCTTGCTTTCAATACCTTATATTCTATGGAGCTAAGGAAAAAGAGTAATAACAAAAGACTTGAGTGTTGCGTAAGAGCTCCATGCTAGTTTGTCTCATCTTGTATCAGGTATGATTTCTCCTGCAAAAATTGACAAATGATGTCTCAAACTACATAACTAGGAATTGGGGTTCACAAAGCTTGATGTATGTCTTCCCTGAATGAGAAGCATCCTTTTTCTAGCAGAGTGGGATTGTATTTTGGGATAGCAGCACTGTTGTCTTGAAAATTCTGAGAGAATTAATTTCCCAGTTGCTTGTATTTGATATCTCTGGTAAGAATTCAAAGATTAGATAAGAGGTTTGTGCTCAAAGTAAACTCCCACAGTGCTTATACACAGAGACCATGCATGTTCTGTGCAGCAAGCAGAGTTGGAATATAGACTTGGGCTAGAAAAATGCAATGAACTAGGTTTTAAGGCTTGCCTCAACACAGGTTCTCTGTAAAGAACTTCTGGTCCTTTCTGTTAGTCTAGAAATAGCTTGTGAAATAAGACAACTGGTTACAACACTGAACAAAGAGTAAGAGGATATTTTCAAATTTCTCCCAGTCAGGTCAAAACTGGTTGCTGAAGAAAATGTCTCCAGGAGTGAGTGGGCTTACTCAGTTTGGGGCCTCAACTGCCTGGACAAACAGGTGGGGAATGTCCCATACACCAGTTACTTGGGAGCTTTAAGGCTCTGCAGCATGTGGGTGAAACGTTTCACGGCTCAGAAAAAGGCTTTTTAGCTCTGCTGTTACTGACACTCAAGTATTACTTTCTTTTTTTTAGTGCTGGGAAAGAAAAGTTTAACAAGTAAATTTGAACTCATGCTCTGATCTTTGTCTGTAGCCTGGATGGTGGAGGTCAGGATGAGGGGAACTGGATGAGAAGGCTGGGAGGGAAGGTGTTAGGTTAGCCCCTAAAAGCTTGCTTCTTTTTAGTGCTTTAAAAATACTATCCAAGCTCTTCAGTTCCTTGAGTAATTTCATATCAAATTTCCAGCCCTGTTGGAACTATTTCAGTGTTGTGCATGTGTGCTGGCTGTAGTTTTATTAACTCTTCCTGTAACAATTATCTGCTTCTGAAAGGTTTTTGGGAATCTGCCTTCAGACTAATTTTTTTTTCTTTGTCTCCAGGAATGTAAAGCCTAATATGAAATGTACTGCTTGGGCCTACTTCTGTTTCTGCTTGTATTATTCCCAGTTACTTCACAGCTGAACTTTATCTTCCCTGAAAGCCTGGTCACATGTTTCCCTGAGCCCCAGCGGCCCTGCACACTGCATGAGAACAGGAGCCATCCATGAAGCACAGGCAGAGGGATGTTCTTAGCGCTGACTCTGACTCCATGCGGGACCTGGGGCAAGAAGAGTCCTCAAGGATGAACAGAAATGGTGAGAGTTTGAATGTGCAAAGCTCATAACTTAATGCTGTGCAGGTAATTCAGGAAGGAATATAGTATGATGAAAGGAGTAACTTCATGGGAAGAGCTTTACAATCTCACTCTGTATCTGCTGCTGGCTTGCTGTAACTGGCTGCCTTCCCTAGATATGCTTCCACTTCGCTGCTGTTAAAAGTGAAGATAATTCATCTGTTGTAAACTCAACTGAGATAGAAAGCCCAACATGTGTTTCCAAAGCCAGATCTAACATAAAATGGTTATTTATAAAGTAATTAGAGAAAAATAGTTGAATAGGAATCTGCTAAACTATTTCAATTTTGCATTCATTACTTCATAAAGCTCTAAAAAGGCTGCTTTTTTTTTTTTTCTTTTTGCAACTTTCCCTTTTCATTTACACTTTGTAGTTCTCAAATCCTGTGTCCTGGACAGAGTGGGCAGGGTACTGTGAAAGGATAACTGCTGTTACTCCTCTGGCATCACAATGAACACCCTGCTGGAAGCCCTCTTCTGACATGGCTGCCTTGCTTCCCAGCAGCAGAGCAGGTTAATAAAGATGAAAAAGAAAAGAAATTCAAATGCCTCTTTGTATTCAATGTTCCAAATACTCTCCCTTGTGCTTCAAAGAAAAGGAAACCCTTTGGTTTTAAGTCTAGCTCCATCATTTCAAACTATATTATTTATTAGTAATGCTACTAAGAAGTACAACCTGTACTAGTTAAAACCTGCCTGGCAATGCTAATTTATATTACTGCCATGGTGCGGGGTGATAGTCTCTGGTATGGGATGTGACACTCAGGAGGAGACGAGCCCTACTAAAAGCAGTAAGGGTGATGCAGTCTTCCCACCTGTCTGGAGGCTGCTGCTGAAGATGATGATGACAGAATGTGGATTTCATTGCTGTTTGCTGGGCCTACTGCTTCAGCCAGGAAGGCACTGGTCACTTAATAGGCAACTTTTGACTAATGATGCTTTTTTTATATGCTGCAGACATGGAGCCCTGTTGAGTGGATGCATCCATGCTACTGTGAGCTAACAATCTTAGTGCTGCGCTGTCCTTAAGGTTTTGTCTGTCAGATTGTACAGAAGCTCCATGAATGCTATTTTTACCTTCAAGGTCACGGTAGGGATAACTGTGCCATTGTAAGATCTGCAAGGCCTTGTCTGGGGCTGTATGTGATGTGCATGTATGAGGGTTGCTCTGAAAGTAATGCCTCCTTTCTATTGTGTTGACCCACAACATCATGTTACATTTTCTTGCCGTGTGACACATGGCAGCAGATGGGCAGTCTGACAAAACAGTGTCTGACATGGAAGTGGATACTGAAGCAAAGATACCAGATTGAATCCCTCCATGTGGAAAAAAAAATGGCACCCACTGACATTCATCAATGCTTGCTGAGGGTTCCTGGAGACCAGTGAGTGCCTGTGAGCACAGCGAGGCAGTGCGTGGTGTGACAGCAGGTCACTGCTGGTGCAGGCTCTTCTGCTCTTTGCTGGTGAAAATGCAAGATCATGGTGGCAACTGTTGAGAAAAGCTGCTTTGTAGCTGAGAATTCGCTGTGTCGCACAGTGTTACGGTGCTCCTTACAGCTGCTGTTGTTTTCAGGGTAATAAATAGGAGGTTTTACGTTCAAAGCAACCTGTGTGCATTAGCACACTAATGTGTCGATTCCACCATACCTTTCCGATTCACGATTAGCCCCAAGCCAGGGATTGCCTTGAGCTTTTTCTGGCTGCTACACTCTGTTAAATGTTTCAGCCGGGCTTCTCATGCACCAGAATCGCTCTAATTAAAGAGTACCGGCTCTGGAAAGGTGCTTGTGCAATAGGGGCCTGAATCAGCCGCTTTTCCCTATGGTCACTGAGCATCAGCTAATTACGAAGGGCCGGCCCGAGCATCCTGCCGCACCATCCTCCCAGGACTGCTGAGGGGAGGAGATGGCCGCCCCGCCAGGCTCCCTTGGCCCGGCACAGGCTGAAGCGGAGGCCTGTCTCTCAGCGCCCTCTGGCGGCCGCGCTGCAGCACGGCACATCTCGACGAAAGGCCTCGTTCCCTCAGCGCGGGCGGCCGGCGGGAGAGGCGTGTCGCTCGTCTACTCGAGAGTGTACGGCCGCCGGGCGCGACGTCAGCGCGGGGTGTGCGCCGCTACTCGGCACAGTTCGGCCGGGCGGGGCGGGGCGGCGCCGGGCGGTCCTCGCGCCGTCAGCTGAGGGGCGCCGCGCCGACATGGCGGCGGAAATTCACTCGCGGCCGCAGAGCAGCCGGCCCGTGCTGCTCAGCAAGGTGGAGGGGCACCAGGACGTGGTGAGCGCCGCGCTCCTAATCCCTAAGGAGGACGGCGTTATTACGGCCAGCGAGGACAGGTAGGAGACGGACCGCGCGCGCTCAGGCCCCGAGCGGGGCAGCGGGAGGCCGGAGCCGCTCCGTCGGGCGGGCGGCGGCTGTGGCGGGGGATGGCGGATGGCCGTGAGTCCTTGCCCGCTGCTGTCAGGGAATCACTGCAGCTCGGCCGGGGGCACGACGCCCTGCCATGGGACCTCGGGGTGCGAAGGCGCGGGGGCTGGAGGTTGTGAGGGCGTTGAGGAGTTTCGGAGCGGGGAGAGCGGGAAGGAGAGAGCAGGCAGCTCCTCGTGAGTGAAACGGCAGGGTACCTGTGTTAAGGTTAACTAGACTTTATTGTTAGGTTCGGAAGGACAACCGGAACAGCGCAGCAGCAGCACAGCCTGATTTTGTTACCTTACTGTTAGCCGGGGCGTTCAGGCAGGAGTGGGACAGGGAGAGTGCTGACTTGGCCCGGTTGAAATGAAATTCGTCATTCTTCTGGGATGAAAGTAACAAACTGTGTACAGGACACGTTACGGTACACCTGCATGGATAAGCAAAGCTCTCCTGTGCTCCTGATGGTCCTTGGTCACCTGACAATGTGTATCTGCTATTAAAGAACGTGAAGCCACAGTGCTTATTGAAACTGATTATCAGCATTGCTGAGAAATCTGAGTGCTGGTCTGTCTCCACATCTCTGAAGAGGTGGTGAGAATGTGTTGTTCAGCGGCATGCTTGGAATTACTTGCTCACAAGTGCCAGCTGAGCTTTCTGGAAAGCAAGCACTTAGAAGTAGTTTAATTTGGCAAAAGGCAGACAAAACAAGTAGCTTCTGCTTTTGGTTTCTATTTATCGTGTATGGAAAATAACCAAATCACAGTTCTCAAAAGGATAGTTGGATTTATTTCCCTCTGCCTTTTTTTATTTTCTTTACCCCATGAAGATTAGCACGTTTCATTCTTAAATGAGCTATCAATCACTGGGAGTGGAGTAAAAGCACATTGCTGCATGCTGAAATTCCGTGAGTTTGGGATAACTCAAGTCAAAGGTGTCCTTACATCATCTAAAGGCTATCCACGAATAGTTTTCTGATGTACTTGGAGTCAGGCTTCTGTTCCCGAAGAACATTATTTTGCAGATTGGGTGCCTGTTGTGATAAGCCTTCAGAGATGTGCTCTGAAGTGGTAACTCCTGGTCCTGAGGGCATACCAGCATTAGGGTTATACCACCATCTTCTTGGTCTTCTTTCCCAAGCTTCCAGGGTGCTGGAAGCACTCAGCACAGCATTAGCAATGTCTGAGGATTAAAGGCATGTATGCTTCTCAAACTGTACAATTGAGTATTGAAATGTTATATGTTTTCATAATCTTAAACTGCAGAGTGTCATACTGTCCAAAGATTGGAAACATTGAGATCTGTGATCCCTCAGAATGCAGGGAGCAGCACCTGCCTTCTCAGAATTTGATTCCGCAGCTTAGTAGGGCTTCGTAGGGTTCCAAATGCAATTTTTGGCTGTGTAAAGAGGTAAACAGCTTTCTGCACTTGATAATCTCTATGTAAATTCATCAGGATTTAAATTCTGACCCTCTGAAGCAACAGTACAAGTTGCTATGGCTCAACAAAAGGCAGTCATTGCACCTCATTTGCATCAAGCAGAGATGTTTGCATGCACTGAGTGGTCCTGGCTTTGGCTGAAAGATAGACTTGGTCTCTGTCCTCATAGAAAAAAAACTAACTGTGATCTGTCCTAGACAGTAGGTTTGGGACCAGACTGAGCAATTTCTTCTTTATTCAACCTGTATGTGCATGGGGTAGTTAGCTTCTAAGTGGCAATATGGGTTGAATCTTAATGTGCTTGCATTAAATTGGCTTTGATGTGTTTCACGAGGAAGCGATAAGGAAGTAGCGATTCTGAAGAGTTCTCTTCTGCATTAACCCTGAAAAGAAGTTGTGTGGTACAGGCTGGCAGAGGCCTGTAGCAGACAGTGCTGCTGTTTAACCTTCAAGGTATAGTGCTGAAGGTTAGCAGCCTGCACGCTTAGATTACACTGATAAGGGCTGAGAATGCAGCTGCATCTTTATCTGTGCACATTTTGATGTCGGTTACAGAGCTGTGTGAAGAGAAGAGAGGCTGCTGTCTGCTTGGGCATGCATTAATTTCTGAGAGAAGTTTTGCACTTCTGAAGTTAAGTTCTTGCAGCCTGCCTTAGAGAGGGAGCTCCCTGAGATCTTTAAGCTTTCAGACACTGTTGTGCTGTATTGCCTTAATCAGAGGTACACAGTACATCAAAGCCTACTCACTCACCTATCTTTCACCTGCAGTTTAGCATGTTATCAAATTTTTACTCTCCTGTTTGTTCCATAAAAATGGGGCGTAGGTGTTAATGCTGCAGAACAGGCACTGTGAGCAAATACAGAGTTCAGGAAGCAAAGAGTTGCTGTGTACAACCCCTTTGAGCTGTATACCAGAACAGTAGGGCCCAAGTATTAAACCTTGATAAGCTAAGGCTGGCAAGCATTTCAGAGTAACCAGTCACAGGAATGTGTTTACATGTTAGATAGTAAGGAAAACATCCTCTGCACGTTGTGGATTATCTTCATTAGAAGTGCTGGCGTTCTTTCTATTCCAGGTGTTATTTTCTACATTAAGAAATAATGGTTCTATTTTTATTCGAGGATACAAAAAGTACCGTAGCAGGTCTGTGAATATCAATAAAAATCGAGTGTGCTCTGAAGCCCAAAAAGAGGCAGGAATACATGCAGGATTATCTTTGTTTTCAGTTGGGGAACTTACCATCTGTGAAGCTTTCTCAGAAGGTTCCTGGTAAGGGTTATTACCTCAATGCTCCTGCAGGTATTTTGCCTGCCCCCAGCTCCCAGGCTACACCTGGAGCTGCTGGCAGCACGTTGCTCAGCCTGCTGTGGGTGAGGTCGTTGCTCACAGCTGGCTTGTGTGGCTTCTGGGGTCTGAGAAGGAGCGTGGGCTGCATGGCTGTGATGGTCAGATCCCTGCGCTTGACCTTCGTGTCGTTGTTCTCAGCAAACAAATGGCAGGATGTGTGTTTCCCAGTGGTAGCTGGGGATGCTGAGGGATAATAAGGTAGTGTAGGGGCCCCTCAGTGAAGGTAAAGGTTCTGTATTGATAGCAATCTAACAGGCTCTGTAGAAATTCTAGCATACCTCAGTACTGGTGCTCTGTGACAGTCAGCAGCCACCGTTGGATTGGAATTGCTGCTTAAATTGCTGATTTTCTAGTGGGATTTGAATGTTGGTTAAAACTAATGCTTTAATGAGCAGAAATTGACAAAAAGCATCAGCTGCCTGCTGTGTCCTTGAACTGGCATTGCACTGTGGTTATACCAGATTCCTTATGTTGTTTTGGGAACGCAGTCAATAGCAGTCTACATACTTTTACTTTATTTTGTCTGCCAGAAAAATGCAATCTTCTGTTCCTGCCAGAAAACCAACTGTTGGTGATTGATCTCAGGTAGAAAAGCAGTTGTTAGTGATGTGGAGGTCTTTGAAAGATGGCACTGGTGTAGTGGCACGGTACTTGTTCAACCGTGGTGCAGCTGTTTGTACTGGGGCAAGTTGGGATTTGCCTGCTGATCTTTCACCACTTCTTTTTCCCTGACGTGCATTTGGCTTTAGAGGGCTGCATAAGTTGCATGAGCTGCAAACGCTGTAGGAATGCTGAAGGATTTTCTTCTCCCCGTTCAACCCCCAGACTTTTTCTCCATCACTGTCTGGTGCTTACTTGTTCTGTTAATGAAACATTGGGAAACAGAAAATCACTAGCAGTTGGTAAGGCCATATTTTGGTGTTGTTTCAAGATCGTTTTGTGTTAGTGTTAAGCAAGCAAACAAAACCCCTTTGAATTGCTCTTTCATGAATAATATTCAATGTTAGGGGAGTTTTCAGGCCTTAAAAAAAAATTCTTCCCACCACTCTCAAATATTCAAGTTTGTTGTAATTTAAAAGGTGTGTGTTTGTCTCTGAGTGATCCTTAATGCATATTGACATTTCTACATCCATACTGAGACTACCTTCAAACAAACCTGTCTTTTTCTAGGCCCTTAATAGGGGGCACATGTAGAAAGTGAGCAGCAGGCAGCTCTTTTCTGGTACTGAGAACAGGGCCCATTCGTAAAATAAATACCAAGTTCTGGGCAGAGGGCTTCAGACTTGACACCATGGTTCTCGTGTTACAACAGTTTTGTGGTAGAAGGAGGCTGTGGAAGTGGTATTATTGGAGAACTTGCTTAGTTCTTTAAGCTAGAACTGCTATTTCACAAACAAATTCTCCCAAGGAAAAGGAGACAGGCCCTAGCTATGGATGTGTAGGAGAAAGAACTGCAAAGTGGGATCTTGACACGGGCTGTTAGTGAGCTGCTGTGAGGCAATCTCTTCAGATTTTGCTGAGAGCTTTATGTAATTAGATAGAAAGCTGTCTTACTGCTTATCTTTGCAAGCATGAGTTTAGTGAAGTCTAAAATCTTACTTAAACTGAAGTAAGAAGCTTTCAGAAGTTAATTTTGCTGGCTTTGGCAACTGTTTGCTTAGGCTGTCCACTTTAGGAAGCAACTGTGTCGTTAATTACGACTGTGGAAATTATGCTTCTCAGAAATTTGTTTAGAAAAAGCACATCCTTGCTTCCTTCGTGTGAATTCCCAGTCCAGTGCAATTGACCACAATACTGGGAGGAAACAAAGTGTGGAAAAATCAACAATGCATTATGTCAGTTGCTACAGTAACTCTTAGTCTGTTTAGTCTGTTTACAGCAAAAAATAATTACTTGATTTTTGCTAGAAGTGCCAGGGTTGAATTAGGATGGGTGTGAGCTACCATCTGAGATGTTCAGAACAGTTCAGTTTGAGTATGGTGAAGCTGTTTAACTGCTTGAAAAAGCTGACCTCTGCTACAGCTGGCATTGGCATCGTAAGGATGGCGTGGATGCACGTTGCTGGGAAGTGGTGGCTGCAGTGTCAGCTTGTGAGGTAAATCCACACCACGAGGGTGTGATTAGAGTAAGGAGGAAGTCGTAGTTTTTAAGAGGCAATCTTAGTGCAAAGCATTAAATGAACTGGAGTAATACGCATTTCTCACTGAAGATGGTGGAAGAGTGTATTACCAAAAGCTGAAAATCTTGATTGTTTTGAGGCAATGTGTACTCAGCTGTAAAGATTTAATCTTTTAGAAGAGGGAAGAAGTACATTAAGAATGTAGGCAATGTCTGCTTTATTTTATGAGTAGTTTTTTAAAGGACAGCTCTTACAGGAATTACAAAATTAGAGTACTACCTTTGCATCTTCATCCTGTTCTGCAAAGTTCTGGTCCAGATGCAAGATACTTGTTGCCTTTTACACTCTTGTTAAACTCTTACTAATGATCCAGTGTGGTTTAACAAATCCATCCCTGATTTGGAGTCTCTTGAAATAGTTTTCAGGTACCTGTGTTTACAGATTACTTAGGCTTCCATTTAGGAATGGGGAAGTTGAATTTAAGTAGTTACAAATAAGACACAGCAGTTTGGAGAAGTCTCAAGTAGACCTACAATAACTTTAACATTGTCTACATGCGTGCTCTTAACTTCTAAATGTAAAATCCCTTTGGGTGTGTTTGTTGTAGCTTTGTGTTTAATTGATGATAACTTCCTACTTCATTGCTGATTCTCCTGTATCCCTGGAGCTGATATTTAAGGAGCAAACTAGTTCAGATGCCAGAGATGATGCACTTACAACTGTCTTCTCCTCGCCCTTTCCACAACACAGAACAATACGAGTATGGCTGAAGAGAGACAGTGGACAATACTGGCCCAGCATCTATCACACCATGTCATGTAAGTAAAATCTTGGAGATGGTAAGTGATGGCCAAGTGTAGCATACTTCTTTCCTCAAGCACTGGATTCACTTGGTAACCTTTAGTTTGGGAGCTTTGCAACAACTCGCTGTCAGGCTTTAATTTGAAACTAGCTGTATTCTGTTGTGAACCAGATCCTTCACCAGGTAAATTGCTGTGTGGATCTGCTGCTCAAGATGTCTCAAATGCTGGCAAATAGCTCATCAGCTGAATGGTGAACTTTTCAAACTGTTAACTGAAAGAATATTCTCTGCTCCCCAAGGTATATGTTTTTTATTACTTCTGAACATTTAGATAATTAAGAAAGTAGTACTGAGTAGCTGCTTCAGATCTTCAGTGTCAGTACTAGGCATCACCTCGCATGAATGTTTCACTACAGGCTCTTTAATGTAGAATTCCTGCCTACATACCTATCGTATATAAAAAGGCAGAATACGATGATGAAGTAAATCATCAGTAAAATCAAAGGTAGTCTTTGGAATGACAATTTCTGAAGTAATTTGTATTCAAATATTAAATGAAGACCAAAGAATTGGTCTCCCTGATGTTCTGTGTCATTGCAGCTGTAGACAAGTAGCTTAGGATCTGGATCCTAAATGCCAACTGTAATCTTTTTGTTTTCCTGTTGGTCTGAACTACAGCAGTTGTTCCATTTGTCAGTTCTCAAAATAGACTATTCAGATTGAGCTCTAGAAGGGTTTTTACAGAATAAAGCATGTCTGTAGTAATGGATTTGTCCCGGATCACTGCAATGTTCCACTGTCCTGTAGCTTTAAAACTCTAAATAAACTTCAGGCAATGTTTTCTGAGGATGTGAGAAGAGATGGTATTGGTTTAGAACGCTGTACTCTTCTTACAATTTTCAAGTTAAGCAACTTCAAGGGCTTCTCTTTTTTTTGACAGCTCCGTGTTCGGCCATGGCTTATCATCATGACAGCAGGCGAATATTTGTAGGCCAGGATAATGGAGCCATCATGGTAAGTTGCTTGACTTCTTTTCAGTACATGGATCAGAATTGCTTAGATTGTCTGGGAGCATCAAGTGTTGCTGGCAGCTGATAATTTGTTTTCTTTCCCCTCTTTTTGGAATGCAGTTATTAATAAATGGCTGAACTCCTTGACAATTCACCTGAGTAGCACATTGGAGAATTGCAAAGAAGAATTTACCTGTCTAGATGTGAGCTAACTAGCCTCAAGAAATCACTGAGGCACTAGTGTAGCAATGAGCCTGGATTATTATGCTTTGTAGGGAATTATTTCAAGGAATATATTAAGTTGTGTGAAGTGCCCTGGGGGGTACACTAACAGGGACTGTGATGCAGCTAGCTTGCATATTCAGAAGTATTGATCTCCCAGGATCCAGTCGCATGTGTCTGAACTGACTTACTGCAGACCTTTTCATGATGTTGAAATTTCAACGCTAGTCCTGCAGTAGGAAAGGCAGGGTTAGGTTCAGTGCATTGTTTCTTGCATGCATAGAGAACTGTATGTCTTTCTCTTAGAGAAGTAGTCTTTCTGGTTTGCTACTCGTCAGCTGTAATTTCTTTTCTGCTCCTGGAGAGTGGGTACATACAGCAGAATAGAAAGCAGGTTTTTATTCTTCCCAGCTTTCTTGGCAAAGGAGTGGAAGCCCCATGACTTTCAGATGTCTTAGTGGTTTCTCTTTGAAGATAAGGTCAAAAGAATAAGTGTTCTGTGTGGAGACAGGGTATTATATGAATGTCAGAAATAGAAATAGCTAACTATCAATAAGCTAAAACTTTAAAAATTCTGTATATTCTAATGAATCAAATAGAGAATACTCTCACTTAAATTTGTCTCTTCATTATGAAGTTTCAGATCTTTAAATCAAAAGTACAGCAAGACGGAGTTCTTTTTGTTCCTGCTGGGGGCTAATGAGGTCTCATCTCATCCTATAGTATTTCCTCAGAAAATACTCTGTGGTAAAAATACATGTTAGTGTAATAACTGTAATTTGCAGCTGGCATATCCATGTGTTGTGCTTTAGCCTGAAACTGCTATGATGCAAATTCTGTTCTGTGAGGCTATTGCTCTTTTTCTATGTACCACTCATTCCAATGTTACTGCAACATCTTTGCTAACAGTTCCACTTTGATTTTAGGAGTTTCATATTTCAGAGGACTTCAATAAGATGAACTTTGTGAAGACCTATCCAGGTAAACTGTTAACCAGTGTCTACACTAATGTATGTATGAAGGAGGGGCTTCTAAAATGCTTGAGAAACTGGGCAGAGTCAGAGATTTCTGAAGTTCAAATACTCTTCCAGTTGTCACTTAGTTGGGAGTAACTACCATAAGATAAACATTGTTATTGAGTAATCTTCAGTCAGCTGAGTCTGAATTGCAGTCGTTACCAAAGCTCAATGCATCATTAGCTTGTGCTTGTAATGAACCGGATCTAACGAGTTCAGATTTTATTCTTGAAGTGATGTAGCTGTACTGCATCAATGTGTAGGGTAAGAGCTTTCTAAAGGTGTGGTTGATATTTGCAAGTTCCATTCTGCAATTACTGGGATAAATTACTACTAGCTAAAGGTGAGAGTCTCTGTCTTTTGGGACAGCAATATGGGTGAAAAAGACCTTTTCTGGCATGTGGGAAATAGGGATTATTTTAGGTTTTATGGAGATTAAATTTTCAGCATTTGTGCATCCTTGGAAGAAATATAAAATATGATTGCGGGTTAAAATCGGAATAATAATGTGGAGGGCCTGATGGAAATTCTTTAAGAGCTACAGATTATGTAGTGGTACAAAGTACAGTGTGTCTTATGACTCCCTGACACCAATAGAAGCAGTGTTCTTGCATACAAGAACAAGGCCTTGTTCTTAAAGCAACAAGACTCCCTTTATCCTAAAGTAGATGACTTGTCAACTCATTCAATAGAATAGTTACATCTTAGAGGTTAGGAGAGAGTTCTTTCTAAAGCTCATGTAACTTCTTGCTTAGTGGTAGCATTCTAAACAAAGCCAGTGGGATTTGGTTTTGACTGGGTACCAGTTTGAATGCTATGGATTAGAGAGACTTTCAGGTGCTTAAAAGAACGAATCTGAGTGTAAATCCCCTGGGATTGGGTAGGAGGCACTTAAAACATTTAAGCTTTTTAGATGTACTATATTATTCCCAATGAATCCTTGCTTCCTAACTAGAGGAAGCTGGGGGTTTACCTGCTGCTTAATCAGAGTATCTCGGGTATCTGGGTTGAACTCATCTCTTCCCTCTGTGGGAGAAAGGCTTAAGTCAGCTGACAAGCATGTTTGATTCACTTAAGCTATTTATAAGGCATATACTAAGCAGGACAATTCTAGCCTTTTAAATTAGCCTATAGGCTATTATAACGTGATGGTATAACCTTGTTCAGATATCAGCTTTGGCATCTGTCTGTCTGCAAAGCACATGTCAATTTCTAGGGAAAACTAGCCAGAATCTTTTTCTTCCCACAGCTCATCAGAATCGAGTGTCTGCTATTACCTTCTGCCTGACATCAGAGTGGGTTATCAGCACTGGTCATGACAAGTGCATCAGCTGGATGTGTACCAGGAGTGGGAGTATGCTGGGGAGGCATTACTTCACCTCATGGGCTTCATGTCTACAGTATCCTTTGTAAACGATTGGTGCTCAGGAAACTGGAAAACTACTGTTTGTTTAGCTCAAGTTGTTCCTTCCTTTTTATCTGGAAAGCTGTTGTTGAAATCTCTTGCAAGTCCGCAAACCTTTATTTGATGTGATGTTAAATACTGCTGCTTCTGTGCTTCTGTTAGCTTTTGTTAGATTGTAGAGGGGATGTTGTGATCATGAGTTGTAGAAACCTTAATGTGAGGTAGTTCCTGATGTTGAGATGTTGGTCAGTGTGTTGTGGAAATGCAGTTTGGCCTGTGTTCTTTCTGGTCATGTCACTCAGGACACCAATGCACACTAGCATCTGTTGAACAATCTGTAACCTACAAGTCAGATTGAGGCTTGTCTGTGCTGTTTGCATTTCTGCAGACTGCTTTTAACTGCAGCATTTGTAGCTTAAGAATTCTTACTGTCTTTTCAGCTGTAAGTACTTCAGGGTATTCTTTATGTAAAAGATGTAGAAAACTTGTAGCTTATATGTTAAAACTTCTGAACATGGGTCTAAATCCCATAAATCCTAAAACTGTACAGTGCCTGCCTTACTGATTGAAGAGCTGACAAAGCTGTATTGTAGTTGTTTTGTTCTGTTGCTGTCTTTATTCCAGAAGTCGGGGTTTTATGTCCTGCAAACACACTGCTCACTTGGCCAAGTGTAGCACAGGGTCGGGTCAATTGGTGTGTGTGCTATGTGACTGCTCACAGAACAGTCTGATGCTTCAGAGCCTCACTGACTGCCATAGGTTTTCTGGTTAACACTATTGTAAATACTGGAATGGTTTATTATGAAGAGAAAAGCACATGACCTTTTCTATCAAGATCAAAGTAAATTTCCAAATTTACTGAAGTTGTGCTTCTTCTGTACTGAAGACTGTGGCATTTGAAAAGGCATTCAAACTGATCATGCCTTTGACTTCAGTTTGGAAGAACTGGCTTTCTGACGTGTGTGCTAGTTGCTTGATTTCTCTACCAGCAGAATCCCTGGCATTCATTTGTTAACAATCCTATATGTAAACTTCTGAAAAACACAGCAGAGTGCCTCTTCTTTACTGGATTAACAGGGATTATGCCAGCATGAACTTCCAAGATGAGGAAAGGATCACATATTTGGGAACTTAATGGATTTGTTGAAAGTGACTCGTTTGTCTCAAGATTTCTGTGGGCTTAAGAGATTTCAGTGTTGTTAGATTGCAAAACCTGTGCTTTTTTACTTGTGGTAAACTTCTTGGTACTCTGTTCCTAAAAATTACTATTTGCTGTTGTGGAGAATAGGCGACATTGCTAGCAGCTGCTTCTGGTTTTTTTTTTGTTTGTGGCTCCGAAAGCACAGGTGAGTTAATACACCACTCCTGGGTTATGTGGAGTCAGATGTATAGGGTTTTTCTTGGTTTTTATTTCCTGAATAGCATACTTCTTCTAGATGTGGAAGTCTGATTCCATCCAGCTTCCTATCCTCTAGTTTTTGGAGACATTAGTTGCATAGTAAGAAGAATGGAATACCTGAAAACTGTGATGCAAAGTGTGTGACCTTCTTAACAGGTTCTACTAGGATGTATTGTGGCTTTTGTGACAGTGTTTCGTAGCAGAACCCCTTCTGAAATACTTTCCAGTCTTCTGTAGTGTGTTCAAGGACCTGCAGAAAGCCTGAAAGTGGAAAGCAAGAACATAAATCGGATGATCTCTTATTCTCAGTAGCTAGAACAGTGGGAGTATGCTTCTACTTGTAAGGTAAACTGTGGATGGTCAACATCCTTGAATTTAGTTTTTCTGTTCTGGGGGTGCTAGCCAGTATAACATGCTAGGAAACTGAGAGTTTATAGGGAAATCTGAGTAGCACCCAGTGACCATTGGAATAATTCTGCTAGTAGCTGTAGTACAAGTAGCCTAAGGCATCTCTTGTGGAAGATGTTTTGTAAACGTGTTAGAAATGGTTTAAATCTACTTAGATTATTTTAAATGATGGGATGGATTACCTCATGGCTTCTCTAATGACTTATGTCATTTTCCATACTGTCTTAGTTGCTTATGTATGGAAGGGTGAGAAGAGAGAAATGAAAAGTATTAAACTAATGCAGCTTCCAGCCCTCTTAGATACATAAATATTTATCCAGCATACTAAGATGTTCTTCTCCAATTTGTTTTAACTTTGTAACTGATGTGTGTGTTCTGTGTTTCAATCTCTTAAAATACTTCTAAGAACAAATGAGGATTCTCCTTGATTGATGTTCAGATATGATTATGAAACTCGGTATGCATTTGTTGGTGATTATTCTGGACAGATCACCCTTCTGAAGCTTGAGCAGAACACATGCTCGATTATCACAACGCTCAAAGGGCACGAAGGTAAAGTAACTCTTTCTCTTGATTCCAACTGACTCAGGTTATAATGCCTTACTGTAAATCAGGATGAGACATTTGGTTGGATATGCAGCTCCTAAGGATACATATTGCACAGACAATTAGTACAGCGTAGTAATCAGAAAATTTTCAAAGCAGTACAAGTTAACTACTTCTTAAAGAACAGATGCATCCTTGCTGTAGGGAAATCTTAGTCCTGTATACACCTAGAAGTACTTTCATTGTAGATGAGAAAATAAAGGTAAACATGCATTCAGTTAAGTGCAACTTATCCACTAGATGGCCACCTTTAAAAACTTTAGTCTCCTTGATGCTGAAGAGAAAGAACTAGAATGTGTTGCTTTTTTTTTTTTTTTTCTTCTTTCCCCCCCCCTGCAGATCTAGTGTTAATATAATACTTACAAGTAGCTTGAGCAAGCCCAAATCTAGATGCTAAAAAGCTGTTTAATTCCAGTGAGGTCCCTCCTGCTCTGGTAATTCAGTTATGAGATTTTAGTTTGTGATTTCCTATGTTCAATAGAAGCTAAGCTATATGCAGGAGGTTTTGGGAGCCTTCTAGAATCAGCTGTTTAGTCAGAGACAAACGTCTCATCTCATGTAGTACAGCTGAAGCCCTTATCAGATGAAGAACATGAAGAACCAAATAGTCTGTAACATGACATGGAGCCATCATCTGCAGTAATGAGTAAGGCAAGAGTGCAAACTTACAGAAGGAACACATTATTTACTGATGTGCTGAGGGAAATAAGGCAGTGACTACTGTGATACTGACAACTTTCAGTATCAGCTGACTAATTTGTGAAGGGGTGAATTTACATAATCAGGAGTATCTGGCCCATTGGAAAAGGCTGTGTTTTCTAATAGCTTTAAGTATGGAGTAGACTTTGCTAAAGCTGTATAGACTGCTTGCAGGGCTGTGAAATGACAAAGTTGGCTTTGAGTAGGAAAGGTAAACTGGAATTTTTTGAAATGACAAATGCATCTTCTGCTTTCAGTTTCAGACTGCTTCAGTTAAATGCAAAATAATCCTCCTGGCCCTGCTTTACCTCCTCCGAATGTTTTGTAGCAGTCTGTATTCAAATGCATCTCCTTGATAGATGGTATTGTTAGTTTGGAAGCGGCATGTCTGGATGTCACAATGCTAATTCTGTCTGTTGAGCTGCAATGAGCTTCTAAGTACTGTCTGTGGCAGACAACTGTGGCTTACCTATAAATTACTTAAGAGTACTGTAGTCCTCAAAACTAAGAACTGGTCTTTTATAAAAGCTGGTTCAACTAGAGAGACCGAAACAGGTTTTGTTACGTTAGTGTAATTTGAGATCTTCCATTTTTTTCCACCTTCTTAAAGCAGAACAGGTTGTGTAGCTTATTTCCCAGGTGTCTGTGTAAGATCCCCTAGGCCAGGTAACTCTAAACCTGAGTGGCAGCTGGTTCTCTGAATGAACTGTGCATGCTAGACTTCAGAGGTCTTACTTTGACTTGTTCCTTTTGCTTTAACTGTGACTTTGTAAGCAAGCACTGTTTACTTTTCAATTTAAATGGCTTTAGAGTTTGTCCCAAAAGACAACTTCCAGAATTCTCTGTACTTAATAGGCCACTCTGTGTAGTGCTGAAAATAACATTTAAATTGCCTGATATGGAACAGGTGGTCACTGTTCTCTGAGATAACTACTCCCAGATGGGTCAGTCTGAAAGTGATAATAGTCCTGAGAGCAACAAGACAGATCTCTTGCTGCAGAGAGCTGAAAGGAAATGTTTTGGGCTATGATTACTTTTCATCTTGCTATCAGACTAACAAGACTTGATAACAACTGAGCAATGGAAGAATGCTTTAGTTAAAGGGAAGGATGTCAGTCTGTAAGCAGGGAAAAAAAAGTTTCCACAACCACAGAAGTGTAGGTGGCGTGAGTGACAAAATTACTACTTCAGTCTGTTATATATTACCGTGCATATCAGATTTAGTTTGACTCGTGTGGCTGGATGACTAAATTCTTCATCTGAATAAGGAGAGGCACAGTCAGGTTGGCCCTTCTGAAAGTGGTTTTATAGTTCAGTACACAGTGTCTGAATTTGCTGACAGACTCCCAGTGGTCACTTAGTTTCTTATTCCAACTATTTTCATGTTAAAAATAGTTATGTAAAGAGCTTGGTTTACCTACGAGTGTTGTGCACTGAGTCTGTAACCACTGAGTGAGCACCTTGCTGTGTTCTGGATACTATTTTCTGCTTGGAAGGCTTTGACACTTCTCACCTTTTAGAGATCACATAACAACCTGCTAGCTCTTAAAACCATGCAGACAAATACAAGGGGCAGAAAACCGATAACTCTCAAACTTTCTGAAATATGCTTTGCTTCTGATATTCTTCTTCAGAATGGTTTTGTTCTGTCACCAGTCTTTACCTCTCTAGCAAGACTACATCTTGCATGCTGACCTTTGCCTAAAAGCTTTCAATATTTGCTACTGTACTAAGGGAGTTTGCAAGTTTCACTTTAATAGCACTTATTCCCTTAGACCTAACTTCAGAATGTTTTGTCATAGGAAGCATTACTTCCCTGTGGTGGGATCCTGTTCAACGACTGCTCTTCTCGGGTGCCTCTGATCACAGCATTATCATGTGGGATATTGGTGGAAGGAAAGGAAGAACATTGCTGCTCCAGGGCCATCAGTATGTAATGGTGTTTTTTCTGAATATTCTGCAACAAACACAGAGTGGGAGAAAGGCTAAATAGCATGGCAAAATGTTTAAATCTTTGTGAATAACAAAGAGAACTTTTTGCATAACTGAAGCCTTATCCTAAAACTTATCCGAGGGAAAGAAGGATAACCAGTACTAGGAAAGCACTTACTGATAGCATTTTTTGGTCAGGCTTGGCATTTCTAAACCATAAGAATGTGACAGAAAAGTAGTCTTCAATCACATTGCTTGAACTTTTACATAAAGTTGTATGCTTCTACGTTGTAAACACTTAATTACTTGTGAGGATCTGTGAGGTGATAAACTAAATTACTAGAGTGGATCTCTAGATTTCATAAGCATGTTTCATCTTCACTGTTCTGTGGATTATGTAGTTGTTTGTATTTAATTTCATATTATTGTCAGTATTTTTAGAGGGACAACACTATCTAGCTGCTTCTCTTAAATCTAGGCCCTTAATTCAATCTGACTGGCAGTTCACCACTACTACTTAGAAATGCAGTGGTTATAGAGACCTTGTTTATGTTCAAAGATGTATTCGTATAGTGCATATTCTCCTCTTGTGTAATTTGTAGATGCCTCCACCCTACAGCTGTTGTTAAATCTTGAGGATTTAGTTTTAAGACTAAAGAACTAATAGAGTATTGGTTACAGAAGTGTAACTGGTGGCAGTGACTGGAGAACTTTATGCTGCTGTTAGTGCTGCATCATGTATCCTTTTGAAGACTAATAACATTGTTAGTTTCTCATTTAACATCTCACTTAGCATCAAACTTTGTACTGAATGGGAAAATGAGTTCTGAAAAGCAGAATGTTTTGTTTTGTTTTTTAAATTAAACTTACATGTTGCAAAGCATATTTAATACTTTTTGAGATCATTTGTTCAGTTTATTTGGATTGACTTTCACTTTGCCATGACTCTGTTCAGGATTCAGCCATCTGTCTTACTGGTGAATGCATGTTTTTCTTTGCAACTACAAACTTACTGTGGTTTATTAGCAAAAGTAGAAGCTCCATCTGCTTTCTAGCTATCTCCTGAAACAAGCATTTCTCTTGATTTTTCCAGTTGTCTCTGTTTTGGTAAGTGGTTTTCCTTGCTAACGCAGTTGGCACCTGCACTCTGAGGCAAATTGCTCTCTGCTTACTGTCAGTGCTTTCTGCCAGCAAATGTTAATATAGAGCTGTAAGTCTGGTATTCTGGTCAAGGCTGTAACAACACTGTTCTTGTGAACATCCTGATGCTAGAGTAGTGCTTATGTGGCAGCATCAATTCACTCATCATCATAGCTCTATGTAGACTTAGCAAAAAGTGTCTGGAAATCAGTTTTGGCTTTCTAGGTATGATCAATCAGGCTTTTCTGGGAAACTAAGCTTGTTTTAAATGCCTGTGGATAAATAACGTGTGCTCTGTTTCAGTGACAAGGTGCAGGCTATCTGTTACATTCAGCTGACACGGCAGCTGGTATCTTGCTCAGCTGATGGAGGAATTGCAGTCTGGAACATGGATATCAGCCGAGAAGAGGTAAGATCATGCTCTAGGTAAAAGACATGTTTTTGTTTTTCCTCTTTGGAGGCTGATACAGCTTTTCTTAATCTGTTACCTTGTCTGTTTTCCTTGTGTTGCCTGAAACTTTCACACTGAACAATGTCTTTAAAACCTGCTTGGTTTTAGTGGTTGTCACTGTAATGGATAAATGCGCAGGACAGGCTTGGGAGGGTTTAGTTTCCCATATCAATGAGACATGTTGAGCCTGGGATAGCTACAGCCCTTGCTACTGGAACACTCTGAAGTAGGCAGGCCTTTGCAATACAGAAACAAATGGACTGTACTTCAGAAGTCTTGAACTAAGTTCTCAATTCATGTCAAAGCATATAAAGACATGGTGTTGATTTTGAGATGCAAGTCAAAATGTGGAGGTTCAGTGCATAGAGTGTGTGTGTTTATGAAAGACCTCAGAGCACGTCACCTGAACCTGCCATCCACATTCTCTCTGCATCGATTCATATTCACCATAAGAACTGAAAAGATACATGTTACTGCTGCCTTTCATTAACCATAGTCATATGAGTTAGTGTTGGTTGTTCCCATAAGGTGATTTAAGGTTCAGCCTTCCCTATCCTGTTGCTTTTTTGACCTACGCTGGGCACACTGAATGCTGTATGTGATGGTGCTAACATTTTTAGCATGAAAATCTCTCTAGAACTTCTAGAGTATTAGTGACTTCGTGTATGTTTATGATTACAAGCAATTGGCTTATTATACAATTAGGATTTCTCTTCTGGATTAAGACAGCTCCTAAACAATAGACAATTTTAACACAATTAAAATAATGTAGTTACCTTAGAACAGCTGTGATGTTTCAGAACTTGTTGGAAAAATGACAACCAAGCCTAATCCAAAAGCAAAGAAATGAAATGTTTGTAGGGTGCTGAATGTGCTGCCTTTGAAGGGTTAGCTGGTGGGTGATGTTATGAGGTATCTTCAAATATGCAGTAAGGCACATAAGATTAGAAGAAAAGCTTTTTATTTAGAAGGAATGGTAACTCCACTACCAGCTGTACCTTTTGGTCTTGGGCAGTTCCAACTGTATGTTAGTAGTAGTAATTGCAGTCTTGTGGCCTACTTAGTGCCTGAAAATAAAATAAGAGGAGATCCTGCCCTTCTGTTAGGAGGAACTAGGAAGTTAAACTGGTGTCTTTTAAAAAGCATCATTAATTGAAAACAGCTCTTGTAAGTAACAGAAGCAATATGAAAATTGCCCTTGGTGGAGTGACAATTATTTCCTCTGTTTTCCTTCCTACTCCCCACTTCCCATGCTGGACATTTTACCACCCTTTACAATATTTTCCACTAGCATGGTGAAAGGATGGGGATGCAGTCAAGGTTGAAGGTCTACAAACTGGACATTTAGTATTAATAAATGTTTATGGTGAGATGGTGTAACTGACAATATTATTGTTTTATACTGATAGTAATATCAGTAATGGATGTAAGTGAACTGAAGATAGATGTTCATGGTTGTTCCAGCTTTCTTGCTGACAGGTTTCAGGGAGCGTTCCCCATTGGGTGCTTAAAGTTGTATAAAGTGGTATACGTGTTCCAGTTCAAGTCTATGTGCTAGAAGAATTCTTGACTTACATTCTATCCCTTAAAGTATCCAAGTGTGCTGAAATGTATGAAAGCCCTATTTTCATTTGGCATAGTTTGTTTATGTCAAGAAAATTATGTGCTGGTAAGAGAAATGCTTAATGAAAATGTGGATGGCAAATGCATATGATTTCTTAATGATTTTAAACTAACCTAAGGAAGCAAAAAAAGATCACTGCTTCAAGAATTTATTTCTGGAATTCCCTGTAGAGAGGAGCATGACAGCCTTGTAGCTGTTAGAACTTAGATTACACAAGGCATTGGAAATTGTCTAGGCAGCCAAAGCTGCGGTCTTTGAGTGTTTGAATTTATTTTTTTATCACATATAGCTTTGGGCTTAAAAATTGTAGGAGGTGCATAACTCTTGGTAACAAACTGTCGGACTTGAGATTCTGTTTGTGTTTTGTTTGTGTTTTGTACTAACTTCCTTGTACTGTACCCAAGGTAATCTGCTGTGTTAAAATCCAGAGCTAAGATGGCACTTTTCCAAATAAAACTTCACTGTGGGTTCCTAAAACAAACTTCCTTGGCTGAGAGAATTCTAATCGCTTTCATGTCTTTTGTTTTATAGGCTCCTCAGTGGCTAGAAAGTGATTCCTGTCAGAAATGTGAGCAACCGTTCTTCTGGAATATAAAGCAAATGTGGGACACAAAGACATTAGGGTTGCGACAGGTGAGATCACTCATTTGAGTGTTTAGCTGTACTTCAACACTTAAGCAAAAAGCAAACAGAAAATCACTAACACAGTTAAGTCTTGGTATTTTTGGTATTTTGGTGCTTTGAAGTGAGTGTTTATTGAGAGCTCACAGCTTCTGGGTAATGCTAAGAAACTTTCTGATTCTGTGAGAAGTGTTGCATCAAACTTGTAACACTGGCCAAAGAAGGCTGTGCTGGGAGTCCTTGATTGGGTTTCTCTGAATTTTTCAGTTCACTGGAGCTGTGGACAGATAGCAAGTGTTGTGTAAAGTAACGCACAGCTCCCGTAACTGAGCAAACTGCAGCCTGTCGTGTTGTGGAGTACCCAGTTCAGTGAAGCCGTGGTGGCCTTCTCTTACTGGACAACAGTGTGAAACATATCCTGATAGCTTGGTGTCTGGAGGGTCTAGGCAGACACTGAGGCACTGTGTTTCTGGCTTTCTTGGACCTGTATTTCCTTGGATGGCAGTCCAACCCTTTTTCCTCTGCTCTCATAAGATTGTGAAAGAAGAGATGAGAAGGAAGGATGCAGAGGTAAACCTACTGGTGGCAAGAAAGCCATTTAGAACTCCAGAGTGTTTGGTTTGAGCTTAAAAGAACTGAAGGCTTCCTTACATGTTGTTACTCAACAAACGTTTGATAAAATGATCAAGGGGTACAATGCAATGATATTTTTGTTTGTCTTTTGTTTTCTTCCATGAAGCATCATTGCAGAAAATGTGGGCAAGCAGTATGTGGCAAGTGCAGCACCAAACGGTCAAGTTACCCAATCATGGGCTTTGAGTTCCAGGTCCGTGTCTGTGATTCCTGTTTTGAGTCAATCAAGGATGAAGAGTGAGTATTAAGGAGTAATAATTCAAGAGATGCTGCTGAGGTGCTGAAACTCTTGTGCTTGCTATCCATCTTCACATAGCGTTATGAAGATATGCTAAGATGACTCTGTGCTAATAGGCAGCCTTTGGTTTGGGCACTCAAAGAAGTATAATGGCAGAGATTTCTCAAGTATCTTAGCGAGTGAAGTTAGACCAGATGTGGTATTAAAGCTCTTATATCCAGTTTATTCTTATTCCTGAGCTCAGATCTAGGGTTGAAACAAATTCATCTCTATTTCTTTGTAGATAAGGGCTATTGATTGCACTTTAAATTGCTAAATGGGTGGTTGATAATGCATCACAGATGCCAGACTGTATATGCATCAGTTTATGTATACTTATTGAAAATTGTTTCTTCAACAGTGTTTTCACAGCCCAACAGTATTTTCTTATGCTATCAAATTGGGTTAGACATCATTTACTGTCTTATTAGGCAGAGTTGTGAAGGAGCACTTTTTTTTTTTTTTTTAATCTTGTTAAGATTTTGAAAAGGAGATGCTGTGCCCTACCTTACTCACAGTAGTCAGGGGGTAAAAATGTAATGAGAAAGAATACTGTGTACTTAAGTTATTTCCCACTTCTGCTCTGGCATTTTTAACAGGCAGGGAAAGTCAGGAATTGTCACACCCGTATAACTAATTATACAAGCAATGCTTTAGCATGACTCACTGATTTAATTCTGTCCCCTTTAATACGGCACTGCAGTTCTTTGGACTTAAAGATTTTTGTTGGAAATTCCTTTTCCAGTGCTGCAGTGGTGCCATTAGACTTCATCTCATGGCTCAGTTTTGTTTGAACTGTTCTGTTGCAGCCGTACTTCCCTGGCAACCTTTCATGAAGGAAAGCACAACATTTCACACATGTCCATGGACATCTCCAGAGGACTAATGGTCACTTGTGGGAGTGATCGGATTGTGAAGGTATTCAAGTCCCTCTGTCCTCCATCCATTAGACAAATTCAGTAGAGAACTGATGTTTGCATTTACATTTTTCTTTCCAGTGACTGTTGCTATAAAACTTAACTGTTCTGTATAGCAAGAATCAGATTTGTTGCAGGCTGTCCTTTGTGTAACCGAATAAGGAAATTACTTGTAAGTTCACTGTATAGAGTCTAGCTGTCAGAAATGGTTACCATTGGTGTCTTCTGGACAAACAAAGCAGGTGTCAGCAGTAGCAGAATTTGCTAGTGGTTTTAAAGATGGAGACATGATAAAAAGGGCAAGCTCTGAGCTTCCTGGCTTCTTGGAGCGTTGCCACTGAAAGCCCTGTTTATGAAACAGTGACTTGGAAATCAGACTGATGTAGAATCTTGTTATGTTTAAATTATGCATCCTCCATAGTCAGAACCGAGGACTCTTCCAGGCCATCCCTGTTGTTTTCTAAGTATGTTTATATCAAACTGCATAGCGCAGTTTTTTAGACCAGACCTCCAGAGAACTGCTAGAAGGTAGATTTTTTTGAGACTGAGGTTTGGCAGTTGGTTTGTAAGGCTGGTGTACATCCCTGTCCTCCTCAAATCCAATTTAAACAGCATTTACTACCTCGTGTCCAGAGAAGTCTTTGTCTGCTTCTGTGCCTGTTAGAGAAATATATTTTAGGTCTTATTGTTGCTATATAATTCTCCACGTTATTTTCTTCTAGATCTGGGACATGACGCCAGTAGTTGGTTGCAGCCTTGCAACTGGCTTCTCTTCACGTTGATCTAATACCTGACAGGTTTATGCACCTTATGTACAGCAATATGCACCCAATGAGTGGAATCCTTCTTAAGAATATTACTGCAAACACTGGTTGCTTGATTCTTCTCCTGCTGCTGTTCCAGGATGGACAGTCACCTCTATAGAGCACAGCTTTTCTGTTGGGCTCACCAGGAATCTCCTTGGTGTGGAAGTGCAGTTTCACAACCTCTTGGACTAATGTAAAATGGCTTACCTGCAATATGACACCTTGATGAAAGGACCTGTTGTTACTTGATTTATATGTAGTGTTAACAGTGTGCTATCTCTGCTGGTATATCTTGTACAGATACTTTGTAGCTTAAACTTATCAGAGTAAAATGAGTATAGTACGTTCAGTTTGTTCAAGTAGTAAAATAACTTATTCTCTCTTCCAAAAAGCAATTCTGTATAAATACTTTTGAGCAGTCACTGTTTATACTGCCTCCAAAAGGTATGTTGGTTATTCCTATGGAAGGAGGAAATACTTCAAAGTGGCAGGTAGCTTCTTTCAGATGAGATAGTAAGAGAACCTTTGAACATACAAGATTTCCTTTATTGACTTTCTTGTAGTGTTTGTCTTCAAATTCAGTCACCAGTGAAATCACTTCTGTGGGACAACTGTTTAGGTAGTTGGTAATTCTTCAAACACTTCTAGGCTCTTAAGTAGAGTTTTAGCATAGCTAACAAACTTCCGTAGGTCTTACTAAAATGTGCAGCCCAGCTACTCTACTTTAAAGACAGGCCATTGGGATGAGCCATATTCTTTGACAGTTCTGTAATGCTGTTAGAATGGGAAGCTAAGTAAATCTGCTTTGTTAAATGTCATGGCTAAGAAAAAATGGCCAGCTAAGTCTTAGAGACTTTTTCCTGTGGAAAGGCTGATGTTTCTTTAATGGTAGGTAGCCTATCTCTGCTAAAATGCAGCATACATTTAAATACTGCCTTGGTGTTGCCTAAAACTGAGACCTTCCAAAGTGGTAGTTACTGAGATACAGAACAGCTGCTGTTTCTTACCCTGCACCCAAGTCTGTTAATTCTAAGATCTGTATCGACTGTTCCCGATGTTAAGGCTGAGAGCTGTGAAGAGGAACTGGGAGGCTTTAAAAACTGTATTTGGCATATACAGGAAATAACTGAGATTAGCAATAAACTGGTCTGTCAGTCACGAATTTCCTACTTCTGAGTACTGAAAAGAGAACTTCAGAAGCTCGGGTCACATGTCAGAGTTCTAAGCTTAGAGCTGTTTAGATTTCTCTGAAAACAGGTGCGTATTTGTGAAGACAAAATGTGGGTAGGTCTCTGGCCCAGAGTCGATAGTGTTGTACAGCTGTCAGAGGTAGCAGGCACTTTCTGGCGGAGGATTAGAAGGTTAGACTGACTTTAATGCAGCAATGATCAAGTGGTGCTATGCGTGTTAGTGAGCTCAAGTCCTGGTTGTCTAACTTGATGCTAATAATCTGCATCGGACCATGCTATAGGCCACAGGATATGAAGACCATGGTGTAAGTAATACCAAGATTCTCTGCTGTTTTAAGCCGAAAAGCTGATAGTCTTCAAAAGGGCATTAGAATCCAGAATATGGTATCTTGGATCTGGCTTTGTCTACCTTTCCCTGGCCATTCTCCAGAAGTTTTGCTAGCAGTCATTTAATTTGCCAGGTGTGTTAAGCCAATGAAAAATAAACAGATCTGTCTTGTGTCAATCCCAAAAATTGTCTTGCTTTCAATTTAGGATTTAGCACTTGTCACACTGATCGGATTCATGCCTTGATACATGCTGTATAGCTTACATTTTTTGGTAAAGGTTTTTTTCTTCTTATTGAGAGTAAATTGGCTTGTACTGGAAAAAATTACAGCTTTTGCTGCAAGGCCTTCACCCTTGTAAGTCGGGAAGAAAGCTGAATGTTTGAAGGGAGTAAGTAAGCCCCAGTAATGCTCTGCATTCGCTTTCGGACTTCTTCCTATCCGATTTTGGAACAGAATGGCAGTCTTCTTCCTTGGAGGGTGTAAGGCAGAGCATTGATGACATGGATAGAGCTGTTTAAGATTCTACCTGCTGTGGTAAGGAGGATCTAGGGTGGTGTGTTAAGCTGGAAGCTTAGTGTGGATGTGGGATGAATAGGTTTTTTTTGTTTTCTTTTTAAACCAAGCGTTCTGAAACTCCTACACCAGTTATACTGGAGTGTAATAACTCCTTTGCAGCCAATACTCCTGAGCTTCAGCTTTTTTAGTTCTGATTAGTCAATATTTCCCAATTCAGCATGCAGCTCCCTCCCCTTCTTTGTGAATACTTCCACTTCTCGACAACCACTTATCTTACATTAAGGTTTTGACACTAGATAATATATTCTCTACTACATATTCTTAAACCTAAGGAATCTATTTTCTATAATTGATATACTTAAATATAGTGTCAGTTCAGATATAGCAAGACAGTTATGGCTGCTAAGTCATTAGTCATTTAAATATACTCTTGGTGTTAAACAAGTAATGCTTACAAACCACTAAAGAGATGGTGTTTTGGTTTATGAACAACTCTTTTGAATACACATACTCTCATGAAACTGAACATACTTCCAATTATGTCAGCTCAAGTGTGCAATTACTGAGAAAGCTTGATTTGAAGCTTTACTAATATTGCTTGTATAACCTCTTTCACTGGGGGCAGGGAAGGGGAGCAAAGGATATTAGTATGTGTTCAGTCTTTACTAGTTGTATTTCTGTACTCTGCATATTAAGCAATGCTAGATAAATCTGTCCCTTGCTCCTTCTTGTCTGTTTTTTAAAACTTTGATTACATGTACAATAAAATATTTCTTGATATTCACTTAGTCTATTTGGATGATCCATCTTTTCTTTCATTGTATGAACGAACAACGCCCATTCTACACTGTTTCCTTCATGCAGCCCACGTTCAAATTCTAGGTTGGAAGTGTGGCTTCTCAGATGTGCTGCACTGGAGCTGAATGAGCCACAACACTAGGCCATGATGAACCAGTGAGCCTAGAGACAAACAGCTGCTGCATGGTCCCAGTTAAGGATGCACAGCTGTACTCTATATCTTGTGTCCTTGCCAGCTTGTGCAGACCTTTCTCTGGTTCATCCAGTTCTTCAGATGTATGCAAAGCTTCTTACAACACAGTACCAGAGGATCAACCCCTTTCCTGGGATCCTTGGAACTACCTGAGGGGTTAAGAGAAACTCCAGTTTATGTTAGATGGTTTAAGTAGAGTCTACGTGATAAATACAGAGGACACCAACTACAGAGGATCTGGTTATGGTTGTTTCATGATAGTTCTTCACAGAAGAAGGATGTGGACAAGCAAGGAAGCATCCTTATGTCTCACAGTTGTTCAGAGCCTCAAATATGGCATTGGTTGCTTTGTAACACTTAGAGTGCCTTAATGTTGGGTTGGCATGTATGATGTAGCTCAATGCTCCCCAGAATATACAAGAGCAAGAGAAGGAATCTGAAAGTGTAAGACAAGCTCTTTCCACCTTTGAAAAGTAGTTGAATGGCTTATGCAAAATAATACTGTAATTTTCTTTTTAACAAGATGTCTCATTTTGACTTACCCTGT
This sequence comes from Lagopus leucura, assembly GCF_019238085.1. Taxonomy (NCBI): domain Eukaryota; kingdom Metazoa; phylum Chordata; class Aves; order Galliformes; family Phasianidae; genus Lagopus; species Lagopus leucura. The sequence goes on from NW_024962274.1 coordinate 7,540,429, forward strand.
TCTCTAGCTGCAACAAAAATTGACCAGGAACAAGCAATGCATTACTGATCTGTAGTCAGGAAAGCTTGTTTGTAGATCTCTGTGGACCATTGCATAATAGGTAGTAAATAGTACATCTGAACTCTAGATTGGTTGAGTATTAAGCTATTTGAGAACTGCAAATGAGGCCTTTGTAGTGAAAATGGTAAAATACGTTATTGGTTTTGTAAGTGAGAATGCTGAATACTTTCCACAGTCTTTATGCGATTGGCAACAATATAAGCTTTGGATCTGCTGGGTGGTAAGCCTAGCATGAAATTTTTTGGTGTGGTGTTCACTTTACACAGTAGACAGATTGCATAATAAGCTGGGTTTGGGAAGGACGCTGATATTTTTTTTTTTAACACTGATCAATGTTTGTGTACTGGAATGAAAGCTCTGTAAGGCTTTTTCGTTTGAATAGACTTGAAGTCTCAAGTTCTGAATGGCTTGGCTAACAGTGAAATCCCACAGTCAAACTCATATGAAAATGATGAACTTCTGCCAGCTTAATTTATTTGAATATTATTATTGATCATCAACTAAACTTCTTTTAGTGGGTTGAAACTTGCTTTTTGAAGCCTTACCTGTTCTGTGTAGGATTACCCAAAGCAGCAGCCTATCTCAGAGATCTCTGAAGTAACTGGAGCCTAATGATCCTGCATTTTTTGCCCCTTTGGAGAAGTAAGGCTGTAGTCTTTAGGTAGCTGTGTGGGCTACTAAACTATCGATATGCTGATAGTTGAACAAATTCAGAGATGGTGTTAATGGTTTTATAATTTATGCCACTGAGGAAAATATTAACGTAATACCAGTAATAAAGTAAACAAATGTATTTTCATAATTTAAACATATTTTATCAAATAACAAATATATGAGGTCATTAGAACCTTTGCTTGTTGGCACAGAGTTTGGAACTTGATGATCCTTGAGGTCCTTTCCAACCCAAGACATTCTATGATTTTGCTTACCTAGCAGGAGAATTTTTTTGCCCTCAGTGTCACTAGAGTTGCCAGACTGATTGATGTCCAGCATGCTTGTGTACTCAGGCTGCAGGAAGATCTCTTACTGGTGTTGCTCTATAACTGCACGTGCACAGAGAAGACAGATTAGAGTCTTTGATTTACACTTTATGTGATTGTACTAATTTGGGTGGGATTGTCTGGCTTGTCTGCAGAATATTTAATGCGTTCATCTTTGAGTTGCTATTTGTCACATAAATACTATGGGTTACCTTACATCTACTCAAATAACTAAATTATTTAGTCCTGTTGATTTTGTTTAGAGAGATCCTGGTATGCTAAGAATCATATTTTGTGTAAGACATCCAGAGGCTTAGGATCTCTTAGCACTTACCCAGTCCAAAGCCAGTTGAATTTATGTAGAATACAGGTTAATTCTAGAATTTTTCATCTGTGTTTTTAATGCCATCTTTCCCTTCTTACTCTGAAATGCTTTATGGCAAATGTTATGGAGTTGTACTCTTTCCTTTCCTTTACCCTGTTCATAGGGAATGATACAGAATAGCGTTAAAATTTCTCTTAACTTTGCCCTCATGGCTGCTTTTTAAAGTAAAAATAGCTTCACAATCCCCACATACCTATACTGATCTTTCTTTTCTGAAGCCTGTTTTTCTTATGCTTTTGTCTTGCCTTAAGATCTATGTGTACGTATCTGTCAAAGGGCTTTAAAATATTCGTGAACTGAAGTGCATCTTCTGATCAGGAGTGGGCACTGTTTGCCAGAGTTCCTTGACATAGTTGCTGCTAAGCTATACCTATTCTTCTATTCTAGTCACTGTCTTTTGTCTTTTCTCTGTTCTCATTACATTTCTCCTTCTTTCTCTCTTAGTTTGTGGCTCCTTCTCCAGGTTTCTTCTGCAGCAGCATGTCTCTGTTGGATTTTGGCTCCTTGAGATGAATGGCGTGAGCACTTGAAGCACACAACCAAACTGCTTGCCTGAGCCTTCTGATCTGTAAGAGTGAGATGGTCTTGCAGTGGCTGAATTAAGGCAGCAGATGTGGAAGGTGAGTGTCTTTAGGAATTGACCTGTTATCTCATCCTCAGTTATAAGATCCCAACTCATTCGGCACTCACAGCAATGCAGCCATTTATCATTGCTCTTCTGTTTGCCACAGCTCTTGCAGGTTGGAAAAAGTGTTGTAAAAAGCATTACCTCTCATACCTCTGACAGTGTGGTGTCTGTCCCAGCTGTCTGGTTAACACTTTGCTTTTCAGTGCTGGTGATCAGTAGGGAAGAACTGAGATCCATAGGATGATCCATAGTACTTACTGGGTTTGGAGAATGTCAGGATGTTTTCTATAAGGGTACAGAAATGAATGTTGGGGTGTTTTCTGTAAGGGCAGAAGAAATATTGCACATCCAATTGGTATTTGTGGGATGTTCAATTTAAAACTTGATCTCTTAAACATAATCTAAAATAAGGAAACGCAGCTGTTAAGCTGTGTTCATTGTGGCCCTTTTGTGGAGGAGAAATGCTGGGGATGTAAATGTGCTTTAGACAGTGAAGGATGTTTTAATCTTACTGCTACTCCAGAACAGTGGTTCTCTTGTTTTGCTGTGCGAGAATATCAGCTGAGCACTGCTGTTGCAGAGCATGGCATGGACGTACCTACATTTTACAATTGGAGTGGAAGGAGAAAAACAAGAGAAACTGAAGGGAGTTGGAAAGGGCAAAAAATCAAATGGTTAGAGCATGCAAAGGCATTCAAGCCTTCCAATTAAAGGAATGTAAGGAAGGAGACTGTATCCAGTATCTGATAACTCAACTGAATGCAACAGGGCTACAATAACACTTTCTCTTCATAGCAATAGAATTCTGGATAGAGCTTTATTAATGCCTGTCTACCTTATGGCCTGCTCTCAGTTTTACACATCTGGGAAATGGACCAGAATACTACTTTAAATTCTTGTGTACCCCTATAACTTCACTTGCAGGCTGTAACAATTTGAGACTGCTATTTTTAACACTTTACTAGTACCTTAAATTACTTAAATGTCAGAACTACGTAGTGAACATGTGATTTCTACTGATAAAATACCAAAATCTGTAGCACAGATTAACGATTCTATATATTCTTTAAGGATATTAATGCTTTTTCTGCTGTTAAATTGTGGAAAATGCAGATCTTATGAGCAAATGAGGAAAAGGGCACGTATGAAAAGTAGGGGAGAATTTTCTGGAAAAGTACAAACCCCTGCTTAGAAACACAAGGAAGTGTTAAATTGCTTCTTCATTGATCCAAAGTGCAATTAAAAGCTGCCTCCTGCAGTTGAATTTAGATTGGGCTTTTAAATTGTTTCTTTCCTCTATGGATCTAGTATCAAGTGGAAAAAACCTGCACAGCAGGACTCCTGGAAAGTCACAAGGAGCGTTCATCAGCCTGAACCTCTTGGTTCACAAAGTGTTGCTTTACCCGAAACAGTTTGTGGCTCTGTTTGCCTGCCAGAAGCTCAGTTTAGGTGCTGAAGAATTGGGGCTGTGGAGTGCGGCGGCTAGAGTCATGTAAAAGGTTCTGCTTCACTGGTTGTGGGAATCGATGTCAGCAAAAAGGCTTCTCCCTGCCATGAAAGGGTGTTTTGTTTCAGGACTGTTGCAGGACTTTAGGAGGAAATTAGAATGTTGCATATTGTTCCCTTCCTAACACAAAGCGTGCTGTAGGTCCAGGACCTCATCAGTTCAGAACATCCGACTTTTTTAGCAGTTACTTATTTTCAAATGAATAACGTTGAAACTCACCACAACTTACACCTAGGACCTAGAAAATGCCTCATCAGCAGTTCTCCGCGCACAAGCCTCACCGAAGCCACTGTAACCTGATCTGAAGATTCTGTGTTTCTGAATGTGGCTGCTGGAAGAGCGGAATGCGGGCTAGGAGAATGCAGCGGCAATCAAAAAAACAGCACTGTCTGCCTTCCTTAAAAGCCTCGTCAAAGGGCCTTAAGAAAGGAATATGAGCATTTTTCTCCCGGCGGACAGAAGCTGAAAGAGAGAAGCCTCAGAGTCTTTTGCAGCCTATTTTGAGTTAGAGGAATACATTTGCATTTGTTTGCACGCTTTTGTGTTCAAATGAATTCACTGGGCCTAAGGGAAGAACCCTGAGGAGTCTGCGATATGGCATTTTTTTGGCTTGTGCTCACTCCACCAATGCAGCTGGCACAGTCCTGTGCCTCAGCTGCTTCCCCACTTTCACTGCTGTGCAGCACTGATCATCGTCAGTAGTTGCTACTTTGGAAGTTTGAGCTATCTTTCTTATCAAAACATTACACAAGCACACTGTGCTAGTGGTGAGGAAACGAGAGAGAGGAGAATTCTGACTCTCTCTTCCAGTTAGTCATTAAGTAGACACCAGGCTTTCTGCTCTGGTAAGCATCTAATTTAGGCAAGATCCTAATATGCAGCCTTATTTCTGTAGGGTAGCAAAATTCATCTCTTTGCTAACCTGTAAGATTGGCGTTAACATGTTGAAACTGGCCACTACAGTAACGTGTCCTGTATGCATGATGTGTTGTTGCAGCTTTTTTCTCATGTACTTGGAAAACCACAAAAGCAGTGGGTTAGACTTCTTGAGGTCATAGGCCTGTTTAGGATAGATCTTTGCATAGGAAAGTAAGATTATTGGCAAAACATTAAGCAAAAAATAAAAATTACTGCCCATCACTGGAGTAAACAACATAACTAGGTGAGAGGTAGGCTGCAGAAGAGAGTTTGTTTTTTAACCTTTTTTTTGGGGGGGAGGAGGAGGTGGGTGAGATGGGAAATGAGCAGGGAAGAAATGTTCAATCCTTGATTTCTAATTCATTTTGGAAAGTATTGATACTTGCAGATCCAGTACAACTGCACTGTGGTATCTACATTCTTGCATGTTAGGTAAAGCCAAGTGCATGTACCTGGCATAGCAGCTTGTTTTTGGAGATTTAGGAGTTCCACAGTGGTGCCTAGAGACATTTTCAATCAGCAACACTGAGGAACATCTGGCTTCTGATGAGGAGCTCTCTGTTGTTCTGCACAGGGCAAAGTAGGGAGGGCTGGTGGCTCAATGGGACAGAAGCATGATTCTGTGGTTGTGGCGAAACTAAACGTTGACCTTCTAGGGAAGACAGTATGCCTGCCTGTCAGCATGGCAGTTTTTGTAGCCTACTGACTCATCCTAGCTACCTTCAGAGACTCTAGGAATAGGTTTTGGTCTACTTTGTCAGATGCTGATAGCAATAAGTGTTTATTTGGCAGGCCCACTGATGGCAGAAGAGTGCCCCAGCAAAATCAGTGTGTCTGGTGCTGTGTGGCACCACAGCTGTGGTGTGAAAGGAGAGCATTTTCATGTGGTCTGTTGATATAGTGCCATGTTATAGGCCTAGAGTGAATGAAGCAAATGAAGCGCTGGTGAGGTCTGCAGGGAGCTGGGACTCGTGCTTCTTGTGTTGTGCACTACAGAAACAAAACCAGAGCACTCATCAGCCAGCAGCAACCAAGGGCAGTGCTCACCACTATGTATAAAGAGAAACAAGAACTGAATGAACAGAAACGGAGCTTTTAATGAATGCTTCCAGGTCAGATCATAGCTTACAGAGGGCAGGGGTCATGCATGCTGAGGGAAGTGTGGAAATTACCTCCACAACTCTACATGAGCATAAGGACCACATCCCTGCATACACATCCATACCAATTGTGTTTTCTTTACAGTTAAGAGGATACAGTCAAATGAGAGATTTAGGCATAGGCTGACACATAGGTGCATGCCTAGAAACTTGTCACAGTGATAATGTTTTCTCTCTGTAAAACCTTACTTTGTTTTTTTGTTTGTTTGTTTGTTTGGCATCTCCTCCTAGCTCAGCCTGGGTTAGTTATAAGGCTTAGTTCTTCCTGCATTTCCCTTTAAACAGCATAAATTCTTCCATTTTTTGCAGGGAGAAAACTAGGAACGTTTCTGACATGTAGGCAGCCTCCCTTCTCCCTCTGTTCTTGCAAATATTTCTAACCATGAACAATCTTCACCCCACTGCTGTCTCCACTGCGCAGACACAATTGCTTTTGTCCAAGGGATGTTCCCCCTTTGCTGAAGCCAGAGGCTTGGAAAGGGATTCCCCAGTGGCAGCCTTTGGAATCCTTCAGATTTCCCTATTTTGCTGATGACTCAACAGGTCCAGCACTGTGTGCAGGAGAGGGCAGGGCTCTCCCTGTAGCATTCAGAACCGTATCCTGAATCCAGAGCAGTGTGTGGCTAGATGCACACCATGCATGGGGAAACATCTCTCCTGACTGCATATGTGGGAGTTCAACACCCTAACTCTTTCCATTTTATGTTTTTGTGGAATCTCGTCCATGGATCAATCTCTGAATAAGAGCTTCAGCAGCCTCGGGCCTGGATTTAGAGCTTCTGACTCAAACGCTGTGCCTGTGGAAGTTGCATATTCTTTTGGCATCTGCTATTTATCAGCAAATCCCTGCCAGAGGTTGCATGGATTTGCTGCTCAGCTGGCAGAGCTGTTCGCATCCTGCTCTCTCATCCAGCTCAGGCTCGAAGCGCAGGTTAGCAAAGCCCAGACACGACAGGTATTCAAACAGGAGCCAGGCACGCTCCGGTCCCTGCATCGCAGCGCTGGAGGCCGGGCCCCACAGCTGCCTTCTGCGGGCCGCACCCCGGCCCGGCCGGGCGGAACCGTCCCGTCCCGGGGCTCCCCGCCGGGCTCGGCGCCCGGGGCGGCGGCAGGTGCGGGAGGAGTTTCCTTTCGGGGCATTGTGGGAAGGCGCGATGCGGCCGGGGCCTCACCTGGCGCGCCGCGGGCGGGCAGGGCGGGAGGCAGCCGGCAGCCAGCCGGGCCGGGCCGGACCGGCTTCAGCCCGCCGCCGCGGCACCATGGTAAGTGCGCGGCCTCCGCGGGACTGCCCGCCTCCGGCCCGCTCTGCGGCGCGGGGAGGTCGGGAAGGTCTGCTGTCCGGCTGCGCCGTCCCGGCGTACTGGGCAGCGAGCAGGAGCGGAGCGCAGACCTCGGTCCCGGAGCAGGGAAAGTTGGGGTTGTGAGTATTGCTGCGAGAATGAATGGCCCCAGGTGCCCTTAAGCGGAGGTAACGTGTGTTCGTTAGCAGGTAGGGGGAGGGCTGTCCCAGCTCTAACGAGAAGCGGGAACGCAGCTTCCAGGAGAGCCCGGGCGAGGTCTGCACCTGTTCTGGGAAACGAACGTTGCGTTTCTCCTTTTGTTTCCTCCCTTCTGGCCCGCGGGGTGAGCCTGGTCACGCTGACGGCCTTTCGTAGCCAAGCAGGAAAATAGGGCTGCTCCGCAGAGACTTGATTAAGTCTACCAGTAACCCGAGGAGCTGAGGTTCGAGTCAGCTCAGTGCCTGCAAGAATATCGGGTTTGGTTTCACGTGGGTTCTTCTGGTGGAGCCCAAGCAGTGGCTTTCCGGGGCGGCACGTGTGGAAGGGCCCTTTCCCTGCCGCCCTGGTTGTGCTGCGGGCCGCTTGGCTGCGTCCCCTGTAGGAGCTGACCGAGCCGCGGCGCTGCCGTGTGCCACGCGTGGATGAAGTTGTTTCGTCGGGCTCAGAAATAATCACGGTGCCGGTATGTGCAGTTAGATGAGCCCTGATTTGGTGGGCTCTGAGATGAACTACAGCCGCTCAGATAGGGGGTAATTCACAGCAAAGCAATGAGGTGTAACGTGTCTGTTTAACAGAGAGCACGTGAGCCTGGTTCTGCTCCTTGCTGCGTGCCGGCAGCCACTACGTTGCAGCACGGTGAGGAGTGGTGGCTGCTTGGCGTGGGCAGCCTTTGAATTATGGGCAGCCCCTTGGGCGTTCAGGCTGTTCGCAGAGGCTCTGGTGGTTGTTTGCTGGGATCGGGAGAGGTTGCTTGGTCGTTATTCTATTTTATTAAACGCGGTGGCCTGCATCCCTGGAATACATTCCCGGAATAATGGCTGGACTTTCCCCAAGGAGACTGTGGGCTTTCGAGCAGCAAGATGCTCAGCAATGCTATGCAATTGAGAAACCATCTCTCGGTGATTATCAGACCTGGGGCAGCTCATGCCCAGAGCTCCTGTCGTGCAGTTTGCCTGTTGTGTGTATCTTTGCTCTCAGTGATGGCAGTGTAGCTGCACCGAGTCATAGCGCTTTCGTCGCGGGCTGAATTTTGACGTGTGGCTCTATCCTCAGAAGTGGAGCTGAGTTGCTTTCTTTCCAGCGGTTTTGTCAGAATGCACCTCCTCGTGTATTAGTCTAATTTTGTGTCTAAGGAAAGATGTGCCTGCGTTCAAATTTGCATGTAAAATCTGTGCAGTAATGAGTATACAGATGGCAATGCAGTCTCTATACCTCAAGTCCCAGTATATATACACACATATATGCAAGCTTTCCAGTTACCTCTTGACACAGCTCTCCATATCCATTTCCTGATGTAACGCTTATGTAAATAACCGGAGTTCGAACTGTGCCCTTGAAGGTCAGTAAATATGGGAGGTGATTTCGGGGAAGCTGATCTCAGACCTCTCCGTGGTGCGTGCGCTAAACAAATGCCAGTTCTCAAAGCACTCACGATGATCCCAAGGGAGCGGTGCTCACAATGGTGCTACTTATTAGCAGGACTGTCTGCTGTTTGATGACTGTAATTTCGTAAAGTGAGCATGTATTCTTATTCCTTTGCTGAGCTCACAGTGCAAACACTTGCTGGCATTGTTACACCAAACAGTGCTGTCAGCCTTATCCTGTTCTCCTGTTGTAGACCCAGTGCCCATGAAAGGGTGCTTTTGTCAAAGTACTCGTGCTTAAAATTCCTCTGCCTGTTCTCCAGGAAGGGTTGATGTGCTGGGTTGCTGTCAAGAATTAAGGATTATTGGGTTACAGACTAAGAATAAACCTTATTCGGGCTGACAACTGAAGAACTTTCAACAGGTCATTTAAAGGTTCCTTTAGATCGGTTTCTCCTGTTTAGAATTAGGTGGTTGTGCTTGCCACCAGTGTTAAATGCTTAGAGACTTGGAATGGAAGGTACTCCTGCAAATGGTACTGTGTCTCAGCAAGAGGGTTGTTGCCGTTGTTTGCTGTGCTGCAAATTTCCAGGCTGGTTTCAGGGGAGCCCTTTAGACAAGCGTCATGTCCTGCTGAGAATGACTGTATTACTGCCCAGCTGCTACCTTGTGACTGCAGAACAAAGGATTTTTAGAAAAAAGACTGCATTCTCTTCTCTGACAGGGTATGGCTGCAGCAGAGAAGGGTTGCGGTCTCAACAGATCAGAAAGTGAAAGCCAGGACTGGACAGAGAAAATAATTTCTTTCCCCAGGGACATGTGTTGCTGCAGTCTTTCATGCCTGTGAGTGTTGCAACACCACGATCCCACAGCCACCTCACCATTATCAGTATTATCAAGTTTTCTATTTGCACAGTTCTGAGTGCAGAACTTGTGCCTGCAGAGTGAAAAGTCCTGCTTCCCTCCTGCCTCTGCTGCTCATCAGTACAGTGTGAAGCATCAGTACATGTTGGCATGACCTGTGACCTGAAGCCCTGGAGAAAGATCAAAAGAAGCCCCTGGTGAGCAGAAGGCTCTGAAGACATACTTTGTGTGCTTGGAAGGGAGTTGGCAGGTGGTGTTTCCGTGTAGCAAGGCATATGATACTCATCACAGATCTAGAGGCTTGGCTGGAAATGTTGGTTGAGGTGAGTGCAGGTGGTGACTCCTGCCTGGTGTTTGTAAATGAACTCAGCTCTACTGAATAGAGAGTATCCCAACGTTCTCAGTGCCCTTAACTGCTAAAGTAAAAACAGGTCTGTAAAAGATATTTTTAGTGTTGTGCAGAACTTACTGTCAATGATTTGGAGAAGAATGTGCTCTAAACCTTGCATGTTTTTCCCCCCTCAGTGGCATAGCTGTGTATCAGCCTAGCAGAGGCAATGAACCTCACCTCTAGGAATTCAACTTGGAAGGATGTGAAGGGCAGCAGATAAAAATAGATGGGAGAGGAAGAGAAAACTACAAATAAATGAATGTGGTTGTTGGAAGCAGTGTTAAACATCATGGTGTGGGGGGGAGTATGTGCAATGTTTGTCATGTAGTGAACAGTATGGAAGTGGGTAATAGTACTGGAGTAGCATTCACTAGAGGAGATCCTGACAGATCTTCTCAGCTTGGAAATACATACTGTAGGGGAAAGAACAGAAATGTATGAAATCATGAATGCTGTAAAGAATGCCTCCTAACAGATGGGTAAGGATACAATTTGTGAAATTTCTAGACGTTAAATGTAAAGAAAAGGGAATATTTTTTTCATGCAGATGAGACTTTAATCCACTGCCAGGAGTATAATGGGTGTCCTGGTAGTCAAGCCATGCAGTTTGTAGAAGATGGGTCCACGGGTGGGTTGTCTGGATCCAGTTTCTGGCCCTAAACATGAAACCCTGTATTTTCTGGAGAATGAAGGGCACCAGAAGAATGATTTTATGCATGCTCTGCTTCTTACAGCCTGCTGTCCTGGGAAATGCACAGATCAGAGCAGGGCTTGAGGGGAATCCACGATTCAGTATTCAGTTACCACTTTATTATTTAGCTGGACTTGTGAATACAATTTTGTGAGATTTACTTGGAAAAAATGTTTATTAGGATTAGATTCTTCTCAGGAAATCTGTAATCTCTGGCTGTTGATGTGATTCTCTTTAGTTTTGGATGTTCTCTCTCATGTACTCACTCATTACAGAGCATCACTGTTTTACTGGCTACACTGGCAGTAATTGTGATTCATCCTTTACAGTCTCTGGGTAGTATGCTTAGTGCATGGACCATGTGAAAATGTTTGTGCCTTTGCAGCTTTTCTGTATTTTTCCTCTAATTACTAAAGAATCTTGTGCTTTACAAACCATGCTGTAGACCTTCTGAAGGCCTCAGTTGTATGCAAAAGAGCAAAATGATGGAGGCACAGAGGAAACCACTGGGCCAAAGAAGGCAGATAGAGCAGCTCTTGCTGCAGTGCTTAGAGGATTTATGTTTCAGCATTTGGCACGTACATCAGGCATTTGTGCAAGCCAGTTGTATTCTTTCCAGTGATGCCTAAATTAAAATGATACTGCTGCTGTAAAAATAATTCTTTCTATATCACCCATGCATATCTACTAATTAAACTTTCTTCCCATTTGTTTCCCTGCTGCCCTATTCCAACAGGCTGTCATCTGCCTTTGCTTGGCTGCTTTGAGCCAAGCTCTTTTGAGCGGCCAGCCTTGGGCCTTTTTATATTTGCAGACATTGCAGTATAAAGCAGTGTAAGATCCAGTTGTGCACAAATGGTGTTTCATTTGCAAGGAGGAATATAAGTATGTGGAGTCAGTGGGCTAGAACTGGGAACTAAAATTTGTTTGTGTGTTTGAAGGCAAGAATGATGTGTCTTTCTGGCCAGGCACGTATTCCTGGTCTAATGTGTCCTGGATTTATGCTTCTCAATATGAGAGATGTAACAGTGGGTACTCTGTGCAGCAGTCTTTTTTCTTCCCTGACTTACTGGGTTTGTGTAAGATGTTCATCTGCTGTTTTCTGTCCAGACCTGAGAAGAAAAAAGAGGGCATTAAAAGCCTTCTACAGCATACAGTAAATGTGGTTGCCTTGCTGTTTGCAGGTAGATTTGCTCAGCAGCCTGCAGTTTCTGTCCACCAGCGCAGGGATTCCTGCATGGCCATCACCTCCCCTGAGGCAGGCAGTAGATGTGAGGCACAAGGAAATAAGAAATGGATTATTTTTGTTTGTTGAAAATGCAGAAGCTTACCATGTTGTGCCTTATGTCTTGCGTCATGTGTTCAGAGAGTGTCTGGTTGTCTGCTCGGAGTTTTAGAAATGCCATGGGAATGGTTGCATGACCTACAGCGAAATGCTCAGACCTGACAACTCCCATGCTGAGGAGCTGGAAAGTCTCCTTGCAAGATTAAAGCGGAAGATGGAGCATGTCTCTACTGAAAATGCCTCAGTGGAGTGTTTCAGTGTTTCCAGAAAATTACTTCCATTCTCTTTCAAAGTTACCCACAAACACCATCCAAACTCACATCTGTCTTTGTTGCCTCCAGTGCTCAGGTTCCCAATGAGTCTCTGTTGAGACAGATGGAAGCCAGAGGGGTAGGTGTGGGGCTGCTGCAAAGCCCTGGGTGCTGCCTCCCAGCGGGAGCTGCTGTCCCTGGGCAGCAGCGCTGTCCCTCGCAGGCAGGCATGCTGGGGGACACCCTTCACCTGCTGTGTGCCCTGCTCCAGGGCTGAGCCTTCCTCCTTTGCTCCTGAGAGGTCAGAAGCAAGGGAAGAGCACTACAGTATGCACAGCAGGGCTCTGCAAATAACTGATAAGACAGATTGGAAATGGGAGTAACAGAGGCCGCACCTTTTGCCAGAGTCCAGTGGGTTAGATTTTAGCTCTGTTTCTTTGCCAGGGGTTTGAGAACCAGACTGGGATTTTTTTTTTTTTTTTTTCCATTTATTTTTTGTGACTGTAAAACACAATGGGGCTGAGACAAATCACCGTCTTTAACTTCTTGGAATGAAAGGAATTTGAACACCCCCACAAACCACAGACAGCCTTGGCACTGCCCTGCTTTCTGCTGAGTCAGGTCACTGGGGCAGTGCTGCAGGTGAGGCCTCCTGCCTCATTTCCTCCTCAGAGCAGCTCACCCTCACGCCCGTTTTCTTGACCAGCATTGTCACTGCAGTTTGCAATTGCTCTAACCATCGTGTCAGCAAGTTCTGTTGCTTTGGGGGGCAAGTGCAAGCACTGCAGTGCACTAGGATGAGATACTGCTTTGAACATTATTTTCCCATCCTTGGTTAGGGTCAGAAGTTGGTTTGGCTCAGAGCTTGAGCTCAGCAACACTGTCTCAATAATAGTTTATTTAATGGTAGTGAGGCTATTAGGGAGGTGGTTGGCTGGATCAGTACTACGTGAGTGCCTATCGTTTCAGTGCTAGCATGCTGGTTAGTTGAAACTCTTCAGTAATAAAATAGGGTTGACTTCTTCATCTTGAAAAGAATAAAACTGGTGTGTAAATATGGTCACGTGTGCCTGTAATGATCTGGCACAGGTTTTATTGCATGGACTTTGGATGCATTGTCCAGAGGAAATTGTGCAGAGATGCTCCTAATGAAGATTAAGCTGGAAGGAGTTCTTTTCCAGTTGGGCAGCAGTACACTGCTTGGGTATTCTTACATTGCTGCTTTCTCACTTACTTTCTCACTTATTTTCCTTTTCCTACTTGCTTACATCAGAGAGACACTGTATTTTAAATGTTAATGCTAAGATTGTACAGTATTTAATATAAAGGGGCTTTTGTGTTACTGTGAATAAAAGTTGTAGTAGCAGTAACAAGGATTCCATTATGCTGCATTTCATTTCCTTGCATTCCACTGCATGGCTTTGTTTTAGGCTTAAGGTTGCATTGCATTGCTCTGCATTGCATTGAATTGCATTTAGCTTCATTTCACTGGATTGCACTTCTTTTTATTGCATTTCATTCTGATGTATTACTAATTACAACACACAAAGGAAATTAATATCTTTAGTGAGGTCTCTTTTTTCCTTTTTTTTTTTTTATTTTGCACCTTAGCTCTAAAAGTCCTTTTGACCTCAGTATATATGTATTAAAGATCAGTGGCCAGTTGAGGAGTTTGTGCAGCAGGAGTTTGTTAGTGTGATAGGTGATTAGGTGTCTGTTCAATCCATCTTTCTTGTCATACCCTAACAGCCCGACTTTCTAAGCAGTGTGTGTGCTCACAGTAACTGTACATTTTTCATGGACATTTTAAGCCATATTAAAATAAAGGATAATGTCAGTAGTTTGTTTTGTTTTTTAATTTCCAGATGCTTTGTAAAACCCTTTACTAATAAATGAAAGTTCTGGATGCCTATCTATGTTGAGAAGGAAATTTTTGTATCAGAGGTAGGAATGAAAAATCATAGAAGGCGTGCAGAGTATGAACTCAGCTAGACAAAAGCAATAAAGAAGGATAAAGCAGATAAAGCAGACTTCAAAGAAATAAGTTAAAAGGGAGCTTTATGACAGAAAGTTGCTTTCTTTCAACTGTGTACAGCCGGTCAATCTGGCCCCGACTGCTGTTAGTGGTGGTTGTCATATCAGCAGCCAAAGGTGTGGCTTTTTTTCATTCCATTACCCTTTCTTTTGATGTGGTCTGTGAGCTTCTCTTCGTTAAACTGTCGTATATTGCCTCTGCTGCCAACAGCAGCCTTAAACTTACAGGCTTTAAGTGGAACTGAAGTTTCTGAGTTCTGCCAAGCCATCCATGTTAGGATGGTAATTCCTAATTCACCATTTTTAGTTACTTGTTCGGGAGTCTGTTTGATAAAGGTGACTTTGATTAGGGAGAGCTCTTTGCTGAATTTGGGAGGGTGGCAGCTGAAGCAGAATCTAAATACTGTGCTGCTTGAGTAGCAGAGCTGCCTCACAGAGCAACTCCTTGCCAAAGCCAAGCATCCAGCAGAGAGGGACCTGCCTCGCTTTGCAGCCTTCCAGCTCCTTACTTTCCTCCCTGGCTTCTTGGAGTCTTCCTACCATGGGACCTGGAGCAGCCAGGTGTAACAGGACAGGTTTTAAACGGATTGACAAATGCTGTCTGTATGCTGACTCATGGGATGAGGAGAGAGCACTGTTAGCATGGGTTCTTCTTGCAGTGGGATGCGTGAGATCCCTGCAGCGCAGATCCCTTGAGCTCACTTTGTAGGAAGAAACGTGGCATCTCTTAAGCATTTATATCATTGGGCAGCAAACTGGGAAAGCAACCCCGGGAATCAGGAAAACTGCTTTGTCTTCTTGTGTAGTGTTTTTCACTGACATCCTTGTGGATGATTTGCTCTGTATATAATGTAGTGTCGTCTGCAGTCCTTTAGACAGTCTTACTGAATGCTGCAGTGCATATTTGTGTGTTTTGAAACCTCTGTAAATGCCACAAGTGACCCAAGTTTGCAACCAGCAAGCCAAGTGTGAAGTGTTTGGCTGGGCTAGGGTGTAAAACTTCTGCATTTGATGTTGTTGATGCCTGTTCTATATACTCTGTAATTATTTTGTCAATAAGCCTACTGTCTGATTTTCCAGTAGCCTTGGAACTGTGTATTATCTTGACTAGTCTCATAGATCTCAATAAAACAGAAGGCCTGTAACTTTTTGACCTGTTAAATAACATAGCTACAGCTGGCTCAGGGAAGGGAACAAACAGTTCAGCTTTAGAAACCTGGTTTGAATCCTCAATTAAAATATATATATATCTGTTTTCTCCAATCAGCAAACAATGGTCTGCTAATACAGCTTGCATCCTTTTGGCTACTTACAGACATTTAGGGAGCTCATTTGCACTGTGCAGTAAATGGTTGGGTCTGATTTGGTAAAACTAGCTAATAAAATTACACTCAACCCCCAGACTGAAGGCTGTCTCATCTGGACTCCACATTTGAAGACAGCAGGAACTGCACATATCATCCTGACCTACTCCAGCGCAGACCTCAAAATGCTCTCTGGCATTTGCCTGTGTGTCTGGTGGTTGTTAGTCAGAGCCAGCACACCCTGGTATTGTCCAAAAGGAAACCAAGCACTCTGCTTTGGGGCTACTTGGTTTGAAACAAGTCTTCTGTCTTTGCTGTCCTCCGGATTTAGAACTAAAATCAGTAAAATGTTGCAGGGTAATATATACCTCTATTTGTAGCTTGGCTGCTGAAAACCAACCCAAAGTTCCTTAGTCAACATCCATCTTATTAGTGGCACAGTGGAAAAGGAAGCATGTTTTCACAGTCCAAGAGCAAGAAACAGATGAGCTGTTAGATTTGTGTTTACGCAGTACTTGAACGTTTCCAGGTGTACTGATGCATCAAAATCTTTCCAGTGAGCTGTAATCAACAGGGCAGTGAGATTGAAAAATGTGTTGTATCATGTCAGTGTGGCTGGGCAATTTGATGTTCACACTTAGAGAAATTAAGCCATTCAATCTCTTGAGAATGTAATATTGCTTACTTAGAAAGTTCACCAGATTGAATAGAGTTTAGAAGTTAGAAAAAGGCAGAAGAGTGAAAAGAGGGGGAAAAAGTCTGTATTTTTCTTCTAAGTATCTGCAGTTTGGGGTGTGCTATCTTTCTGCAGACCGTAAAACTAGAGATGGAGTACAGAAGAGCTGTTTGCCAGCTGTAAATACTTCCATAAGAGTAAAATTGATCTTCAGGGTTTGCAGTTCCGTTTTGCATATGAAATAGAGCATGCTATGGAAGACCCAAAATGTGGGAGTTTTGAAGCCTGTGCATGAATCTTGATGCATTGATGAGAGTCTGTAGATTTTCCTTTTTGCAAATAACGGTAGCCCTAACTTTACTCATGAAAGAGCTGGTGAAACATCAGCTGCATCTGTACAAGAAGCAGCGTGGTTTTCAAAGTAATTTGAAATGGAGAGCAGCTCACTTTTCTGTGGGTAAAGCACATGCTGAAGTATGCTAGGCAGGAGAAAATGGCAGTAATACCGAGTTCCCTGGCTTATTGATAGTTAGCCTTCTAAAGGCGTAGGGTTGCTCTCCTGGAAAGACATGTTCATTAATTACAGGATCTCAGATGTAAGACCCATTAAGTCCAGCAAATGAGACTAAACCTGAATACCCTTTAATTACCTTCCCCTGTTAAAGCACTCTAAGTAGGTATTTCTTCCTGAGGATGTTAGAAACTTGTCTAAAACAGCGTGACCTTGTTATGCTGTACACGCTTTCAGCTTTTGCTAGGGATTCATTGTCTGATGCTGTGCCTTTTCAGTCAAATATGGTCATCCTCTCCCATCTGTTTCAACATATTTTGAAATTTGTTTATCAAATAGCTGCTACCTGTGCCTGATTGCTTTTAAATGGACACCTGCGGATTTGCTGCTCTAATCTTAAAACCCATATTTTGCTTTTCAGAGTGCACTCCCCTTTTCAAAGGCTCTGGAGTGAATGTGCTGTGCAGCAAGCAAAAGAGTCTTTCATTCAGCTTGTCTCTGGACAAAGCGTGTAGACAATAAGTACTGTCCCTTCATCTGCTGCACAGGGGTAACCCCGACAGCTGGGATGTTACCACGTCAAAAAGCTGCTGGCAATATGGATGGAGAAAAGGAAGAACACGGTGCTTTGATCTTCACTGTAATCAAGCCATGCGTATTGCCAGTAGCGTAATTGTTTTATGTAGCAAACACATCTGGAAATGACTGCAGTGCTCACCACAAGGCAGCTAGAACATCCTCATAATTCTATCAAGCACATTATTCTAACGACAGTGAGGGCCGTGTTTCCAATAGTAGATCCTGGCACAGGCAGATATGAGTGAAAGCATCCACCCTCCCTTACAGTGCTCCCGTATTTGAAATCTTTCCCAATAATCAGAACTCTTATCTTCAGATTACCCAACTGCTATGAGACCTAATAGCTAAAGAATGGTTATGAACTATGATTTGTATGAAATCTAGCTGCAATTTTTTTCCTTCTTTTAAGCAGAAACTTCTCTGGTGAAATTCTCTGCTTGGATTTCACTAGCACATGGAATTATTTTTTCTTCACAAATATCTGCATTGTAATCTTAATAGTAATTGTAAACTTTAACTTCAGGCCTTATTGAATAGGTGAAGTAACGGGAGCACAGGCACAGCAGTGGGCAAGACTGGAAAGGAGGAGGGAACAGGGCTAGGGCATAGGCTGCATCTGCAGGGAGGGCTGGATTTGGGCTAATGAAAATGGGGACGTGGCCAGGGGCCTGCCAGTCCTGGGCTCCCTTCTGCTGGGAGCTTACAAACGTTGCAGGTGAAGAAGAGGAGGCTCCTGTGCTTCTTCCTCCTCCCAGTGCTGGCCATGCAGGTCTGGCTGCAGTTGGGTGAGCTTCCTGGCGGGCCTGGCTGCAGCGTGGTGGAGAGGAGCAGTGCCTATGTCTGGTGCAGGCAGAGCAGTTCATGTTCTCCCTTGCCACCATCTCGAACCCCGCTGGGTTCTGCTGTTTGTCAGGGGGCATCCTGTTGAGAGGAGTGTCATCCTAAGATAGATTTCCTGCACTCATTCTGTGATGTGGGTAAATGATTTAACTGTGCTGCCTAAAGACCTATTGTGGTCAGTTCTTCAATCAGTTTATGGAAGTATTTGTATATATGTGGATTGATACGTTTCTCCCAGAGGGTCTCCAGCATTTAAAATGTAGCACTTGTGTATCTCAAAAACACTGCCGATGCTAAGCATGCAAAAATCATGGATCAAATCATGTAAAATTCTGACTGGCTTTGAAATTTGAAATTTCAGACCTCTACATGTAGTGCTTTTGTAGTGTAACATTGTTGGTTGTTGAGGTCTGCCTTGTGTCATTAGACTCATCTGTGTTTCAAAATCCAGGGATTTCTTTGTAAAAATCTAGTCCAGCTCCCTTCCCAAAGTAGCTGGCTTCTTCCTTCTGCTCCTAGTAGCTCCTTGTAGGAACGCAGTGATCAGTAAGAGCACTTAGTGCACTATCAGAACCTGGTGACGGGCCATCACTACCCAGGTGTTATGTTCTCCTCTCATGCCATGCTCTGCATCTGTGATCTCTCTAGCCCTGCTGTGTTACACATCTTCATCCCCTTTGCTAACATGTAATCTTGCTGGGGGAAGAGCTGTGCCCCTCTTCTCACTATCATAAGGTGGTGATGTAGCAAAATAGAAAGCACAGTGATCAGTCATACATGGTAAAGAAGCGCGGTGGGAGAGGTTATGCAGGGAGGGGAGGTCTGCCAGGGATGGCACAGGAGACAGGGGGGAAGAGGCCCAGCTTCCATGCTCAGCCAGTCCTCAGTCCTCCCCATCAGAGGACAGTCGGAGACCTGTGCTGACCCTGAGGGGTCCTGGCAGGCACAGGGATGCCTCCTGCACTGCCTGGGGCTGAGTCCGTGCCCCAGCGTTAACCATGTCACTTTGTTTGCTCTAGATACACTTTATACTGCTGTTCAGTCGACAGGGGAAATTAAGGCTTCAGAAATGGTATACGACACTACCTGAGAAAGAGAAGAAAAAGATCGTTCGAGAAATTGTTCAGATTGTTTTGTCTCGCAATCAAAAAACAAGTAGTTTTGTTGACTGGAAAGACCTCAAGCTTGTTTACAAAAGGTGTGAGTAATTTTATGAGAACATATAATTACTATTCGTATAAATTATGTGCTACAAGTGGGAAAACAATGGCTCACTTTAGCACTTGGGGTTTGTTGGTTTTTGTTTTAAAGAGCAAGATGTTGGGAACCTGCCATTGTGAGTCTAATGGCACAATAGCCCTGGATAAATAAGCAGGGTAAATTCTGGGGTAAAAAAAATATTTGCAGTGTTTGTCAAATAAGACAAATGTAGTAAGTGTAAGTGGTTGAAATTCTATGAGGAGGCTTTTGACTTTGCTCCCCCTTGGCATTCTTTGGGGTGGTCTTCTGACTTGTGTTAGTTAGGCTTCATCAGACTCTGAGAAAGGGTACAAGAAGAGTTCTGAGGCACTTTCAGCACTTTGTCTCATTTTATTTTTGAAATATTTGTTGGAAAGTGTTAGTTGTCATTTCCTTTTCCAAACAAATCATTGCCCCCCAGTTACACAAAGCTAAGCAGTAACTGACTTCTAGTTCTTGCAAAGAGGTAAGTAGTAAACAGAAGTAGGTTGAAGGTACAGCACACCATACTAAGTGATGTCTCCCATTAGATAAAAAATAGCTTTTCTTGCTGTGAAGTGTTGAATGTAAATGTCTGATAAGAGCTGCTCCAGCCACAGCACCAGAGAGTTGAGGTAGAATCTCATCTTGGGTTGATTTAAATAAAAGTTTTGGTGCAAGTAACAAGATTGATTGGGCTAACTCGTTTTTTGTTTTCTGGCTCCAAATGAAACGCAGTCAGTCCTTCGATACCCAGCAGGCTTAGTGAGATGTAATACCTTCCTCTTCCGTTTTTTCACATATTTTTATTTTGTTAATAAACAGCAGTGACACATTCTATAGTTTAATGAACTCCACTTACTGTAGTGCTATTGCAGCAGGTGAGGGAGACCTCTAAGGTA
Source organism: Lagopus leucura (assembly GCF_019238085.1). Classification (NCBI taxonomy): domain Eukaryota; kingdom Metazoa; phylum Chordata; class Aves; order Galliformes; family Phasianidae; genus Lagopus; species Lagopus leucura. Next base: position 7,560,476 of record NW_024962274.1, read on the forward strand.
CTACCGACTTGCTGTTCATTTTATTCAGACCAGCATCATAGGTATTCTGCTTTGACAAGAGTTGGAATTTGCTTTTCTAACTAAATTAATGATTTGTTTAACTTGTCAAATCTTCAGGGTTCTCCAGGACACTGTGAGGATGAAAGAAAATGACTATTTTAGAAACAAGGCAGTCATTAACTATCACTTGTGTAACTTCTGAGAGCAGAGCACTGAGTGTGCAGCTGCTCACTCTCGTGTTTTTGTCTTCATTTTCCTAGATATGCTAGTTTGTATTTCTGTTGTGCAATAGAAGACCAGGATAACGAGCTCCTGACGCTAGAGGTTGTTCATCGATACGTAGAACTCCTGGACAGATACTTTGGAAATGTAAGTTTCACTCTCCAGCATGAATTGTGTTTCTGGCTGACTGATAAACAGACATCAATAACTGCTTTGTTTTGTGTTTCTACACTAATTGCCCCACACTCTTCCTCAGTCCAGAGGGAAATTAATAATTAGTGTATTTCATAAAATAGTGCTGAAAATAACACAAGATCAATTTTACATCCTTTCTCCCCAAACAAAGTTAATATTGATACTTTGTATGTTTTTCTGGGAATAGAATTTTAAGGGGGAAGCTTGAGAAAAAGTGTTTTAAAAAAAAATAACAAAACTGGTAGTTTTAATTCTCCTTCCTTTATCTTCAGTTATAAAAACAGTGAGTGGTTCCATAATAATGGATAAGATGAGAAGAATAAAGTGGAGTAGCTTTTTGGGTTGGGTTTTTTTTTGTTTTTTTTTTTTTTTTTTTTTTTTTTTCCAAAGAAAAGACCTAAAAATGGATAGAAATTTGTATTTGAAAAAGTCTTCAAGAAGTATAAATGACCTGCCTTTTCTATGAATACTTTTTAAAATTGTTCCTACTACTTTAATTTGTCTCTTACCTAAATCACTGTGCCTTGACTCACATTTGTACTGTGTCAAAAACAAACAAACAAAGAAACAGTTGGTGACTGTAAGGTCACTGGGACAGGGGGTTTGTCTCCTGTGAAAGTGTGTGAGCATATGTAACCCATATTACATGTTCTGTAGAAGGCCTTTTGTAAGGCTAGTGGGCCTTACTAGTAAGGCAAAGCGTCAGCTTTGTTCTCTGAAACCCAGCATGTAGGTAGTGCGTTATACAAAGTATAGTAACTGGAATATCCTTGCTATACACAGAAGCTGCAATAAGATGCAGTACCCTTCACCTAGCTACCTGACACAAAAGGGCATGTATTGAATACTCCTGACCATTTAAAATTGTTTTGGTCCAGTAATGCTTAGAATGCTGTTAAAATAATTTAGATGTGGAATGTTTTTTTTTTTCTGCCAGGTGTGTGAGCTGGATATTATCTTCAACTTTGAAAAAGCTTATTTTATTCTTGATGAGTTTATAATTGGTGGAGAAGTACAAGACACTTCAAAGAGGTCTGCAGTGAAAGCCATAGAAGACTCTGACATGTTGCAGGAGGTAAGGCTGAAGAAGATTAAAGGCAAGCACTTCATCTTCCTACATCTTCTTTGTTGGATAGGAGTTTAAAATATAGCTAAGTGCTACCGGTACATAACTGGCCCAATGTATCTTAAGTTCAATTTTAATAGTCTAATAACAATGCAATTAATGTAGCAGTTTCAGAAGCTTTAAGCTTTTCAGCATTCTTGCAATTTAAATGCTATCATTTTTTTTAAATAGATGATATGTACCTAAGTTATTTAATCATATATGTAAGTCATCTAAGATGATATTCATGTCTAGGTGTGTATATGTCGGTACAGAAAAATCCACTCTGTTTCACTGATGCATTGGAAACAAATGACCTACAATTAATGTTTAAAATTGGAAAGAGTATATGCTGGAAAACTCCATTTTCTTAAACACCTGCATAGCTTTTTTACGAGGCATAGATGTGTAAAACTCATTCAAAACTGCTGCAATTTTCTCCTGTAACATGTACCATTGAGCTAGCAATTGTAGGAGAAATTGAATATAATGTGTTGACTTCATTTTTCTGAGTACTGAAGGGAACAGCGCTGGTAGATCTGGGTAGGGAGTTTCCCAGTTTTGTTTAAATTGGGCTGGCACTAGCATATGAAACCAGACAAGCTAGGCACAGTGGCTACCTAGACGTGATGAGTTTAGCCACAGCTGTGTTATGTGTTATTTCAAGATCAGATTCTGAAAGGCTGTTAATGTTTTAAAAGTAGCATGATATCTACATTAATCTGGTTTAATTCCATGCAAAACTACAACTGTCCTCAAGTAAGATGAGGGTTTGGTTCAATGATTTTATACTACTCTACTGCTCCATAATGTGTCAGTTGTTTCTTTCTTTTTTTCTCCAGACGGTGGAAGAGTACATGAACAAACCTGCATTTTAATGTTAAAACTACCTGGAAAGAGAACTGCTGTATGCACCTGCAAAATGCATTTGCTGAAATTGCTTCCCAATGTGCCAGAGGAAAAACAAAACCAATAACTAAAAGGGTTTGTTTGTATAATTGTCAAGATGAAGGTCAGCTAATGTAGCACAGGGTTTAACAATTTTGTATTTGCATTACTCTGCGTTTCTCAGAATTGTTTTTACCCTTGCTCTAGTTTCTCTTTTCCTTGCTGGACTGAACACTTGTTTTGTATCACATCTTTTAGCTACGGGTTTTGTCATCATAAAATGTTCATCTACCAGTACATGGAAGAGGTCTTTCTACTACTTTTGGTCCACTGCTGACCATATGACTCTACTTTTGTACAAATGTCAGTTGTTTTGAATGTCATGATTATTCTGCCGTAATAATAAGTTTTTTCTAAAAGACATATTGTTGTGGGCTCTGATTTAATAAGTCTGTTTTGGAAAGATTAACCCAGCTAGTGTAAGAAGAAACTTATTTCTCTTTGGTCCACCCACTTTCTTTTAGTTATGCTATCTTCCTTCTGTCTTGTGCTCCACTCTGCCCGTATGGCAGTTGTCCAGCTGCTGTTAGAGCACAGTCTGCGCTGCTGTTTGATCCAGAAGACTGTTCTGACTCGAGACTGACTTTTTCCAGGTTTCACGAATCCTTTTTGCCACTGCAGGTGGCCTGTTTCTGTCTTCCTGAATCCTCTGGTCCTGGAGAAAGGCTACAGCTGTTGGAAACATCACAGCTTGACAACAGGAGATATTCTGAAGAGGAGAAAATAGTTTTGAGGATTTGGGGGGATTTCAAGGCCAGGTTGGACGGGGTCCTGGGCAACCTGATCTGAATGTGTATGTTTGGTGGCCCTGCCAGGCAGGGGGGTTGGAACTACATGATCCTTGAGGTCCCTTCCAACCCGGGTGATTCTGTGATTCTGTGATCTGTGGGGGGTCAAGGATCTCATGTATCTTTTAATTAGGTTTCCACCAATAACTGTCTTTGTCAAGAGAGTTTTCCATTCCCCAATTCTGACACCTAATAGGATGAACTGGCTTTCTAGTAGTTGAACGTGGGCTTTTTTTCTGAAGGCTGAACAATTTAATTTACCTTTTATAACTTCATAAGCTCCACAAATGGAAAATGAGAAAAACAGGAGAAGAATGGGTTGGGCTGTATGCTCTATTATGTGTTACAACACACTGGAGTTATAAAATGTTGCAAATGTGTATGCAGGGAACCAGGTGGGTAAACTTGCCTATCTTGCTGTCAGTGCAGTTTGAACTCTATAAACTGTTTGACCTGGCATCCTTGCAGAGATTAATTTTGTTTTTAAAAGACTTCAAAGCTGAGAGAAATTCTCTTTATCTTACCCTATTACTTGCAGTTAGATATTTTGATTCTGTCGAGTCATGAGATCGCCTTACACAGAACTCGGGTAAGTTATCAGAAAACATGCCTGAATGATCCAAGCATTGATTTGCATTACTCTTCATCATTTATTTTCTTGGATGTCTAGAATGTACAGTCAGTGTTTTCCTTCAGGGATTTTTCTAATCTTTAAATGTGCGTGGTTATTGCATGGTTATTCAATGTTTTTCGTTGTACCTTCCTTCCCAGTCTGTTTGTATCTTCCTAGGGAGCTTTTTTCTCCATTATTGGTGAGTGGGAACACTTTGGCACAACATAGTAGCTATGCAAGTTGTCAGCTCACTTTTCTTTTTGTGTCTTGTCTCTTAGTGAAGCTGTGGTAAGTTGGTTCATAGCATCATGCTGCACCTTTTATAATTACTTTATCCATCTGTTTTCTCTGTGTTGATGTCAAAGACATACTTTCAGCTTTGAAAAAGTAGTGAAATTGCTGAAGGGCTTTTAATAGCTCTGAAGATGCATATTTTTTAATAGTAAATTAATGAAATTGTAGGAGTTGTATATTATTTTCTTCTGATTTAAATTGAAGTTTAGAGTGTTTAATTGATGAAGAAATACTTACTGTGGTTTTGTATGTGCTCTTTCCAAACCTAGCTCTTTACTTTTATAAGTGTCTTCTGTTCTATGAAATCATTGGTAGTTTCATTTACTTTACTCTTTTCTTGAGCCAAACTGTGATTCATACTCTTATAACTGTTAAATTTACTGAGTTTTCGAGTATATCAAAATAGAATTTCCAAAAAGTCTTATTGGTATAACGTGTCTGTTCAGTCATTTTAAAAAGAGCAGTAGGATTTCTTTCTCTTTTATTTCATATGAATAATACCCTACGAGAAAGAAATAGATGAACACAAAGCTTGTATTCATATTTTTTACAGCCTCCAGTGAGAAAAGGGGTCACTCACCTAAGCAATGCTACTGGAGCATTCAGATCAACCCAACTCTCACTTAGTATGTTCCTTCTTCAAAAAGAAAAGGCCCAGATGAAGCTCAGTTATTGTCAGATTGCTGTACATCACTGTCAATACGTCTGTGCTTCTGTCTTTATGGAACTTGGTTGCCATCCACAGAACTGTGCAATGACCAGTGCACTCTGGAGTACAGTTCATCAGAAACTTTCACGTTTCCTTCTATCTCAGTTGATTTTTCTTAATGCAGGCCATTCTGTATGTTCTCTTTGAAGTGTTGCCACCCATTTCATCTGTCTGCTACTGATGTTTCCCTTTTCAATCTGACTGTCCTGGGACACGCTCAGTAGCTTTCTGAGCTTATTACTTAGTGAAATTATTATATAAAAAAATTATTATATATATAAAAAAAGATTCCTTAACAGTTTTCCCAAGTTCACTAACAACTTTTGCAGTTATCTAAACTCTTACCTTGCTGACAAATTTCAAGCACGTCCTACTTTGCAAAATAGCATTTACTAAAATAACCTTTAATCATGGTCTTGTTAGCCTAGATTCCCGTTCTTGCTTTTGCCAGCTGCATTTCAGAGAAAGCTTTTTCATTTTCTTGTAAACATCTCAGCCTGGAGGATCCTTAGTGTGATCTTACTACTTACCAGTTGTGACAGGACTGGTTCTCTGTCATGCAACTAATTGCAATTCGTGAGTTGTGACATCTTTGAACATATCCTGACAATTGAAGAGAGACTCAGATAAAAAGAAGTGCAATAATGGCAGAAGGAATGTTACAGAGTATGACAAATCATCATGAGATAGGAGCAGGAGTGTCAGGATCTCACAGGATTCATGAGTTCTTTGCATTTCTGTTACTTTTTTCATTGTACGTTTCTAATTGCTGTTGCTTATTGAAAGGCGTCAGCTCTCAAAAATAACTCAAGGGCAACTGGCATTTTGGTTATCTCTTATCAGCCTTTGTTTAACAAAAAGCCATTGAAAGTGAATCTTCAAAACCCTTTCTTTTCCTCCTACTACTAAAAGAAAAACTTTGTTTTCAGAAACCTGTAGGAGACTTATTTTGAAGTTTAGATACGATTCTGTGTCTATATTTTTGTTGGCAGAATAATGCTGTATCTGTGAACAGAGTCTTTCATTTACTTCACATTCCTTCCAATAGGTTACATGTTTGTTTGCTGTTTTTACCCTCTGATTAACACTGTGCTGCATTGGAGTAATACAGCATGCAGTAATGGTACTTTAGGGGTCAGGAGGAATTGGTTTATAAGGAAGGATTAGACGAGTTTAACAGTGTGAGTGAGGCTTTCAAAGATACCTAGAGACATTAAATCAACAGTCCCATCAAAATAACAAGACTTGATGCATATCCTAAAGAGAGAAAACTCCTACCTGTGCTAGTTAATGATGTTCTACTCCACTAAAAATGTGTTTGATATGCTTTTGTTAGCACAGCTTCTGTGTGAGAGGGGAATGTTGCTTTCACCGTGTGTAAAATGTCTACAAGCAGAGGTCTCAATTGTGCAGACAGTCACTGGTGGGATTTTCATTAACGTTATGAGCAGGGACTCTGCATCATTATTTTACATAAAGATATATTTTTTTTGTTTTAAATAGCTGCCAAGAACTGGTGAGCTCAGAGCAGGTAAAAGCATCCTTTTGGAGAATGTGACGACATTCCTATGGAATTCAGTGAAGGGCATGGTCCTTTGCAAGGTCATAGTAGAAACGAAATACGGTTGTTGACTCAGGTATCTGTTAGGATTATTCAGGATGTTTTTTCATGAAGTTAGCGGGTCTAGGTTGAGGTGTAGCAGTGAAAGCTTAGTGTTCAGAGCAGGAACAAAGGGCTGTGCTGCAGGATACTTAATGTTTGCTGTCATGGAAACCTGTTGCCTTGGAACATGACTAATGAGACCCAGGTTAAAGGAAAGGAAGAAGCCATTCTTGAAATTACTCTCCAGCAAACCCTCATGAAGACCAAGATATTTGGTATATATTACCAAAACTTACATTTATTTCAGGTTCTGTTGGCTGATTCATTTAACCTTGTCCTTTTATTTACTTAGCAGCTCTAGTAACAAGGAGTTTTAATAAAAAGAATGCTATGAAATACTTTAAAGCTCATCTCTAGACCTTCTAGAAATAACTAGCTTCTTATTTCGTACTTCTTTCCTAGCGTGCTACAGTATTTGTCCAAATTCTGTGGCAGGGCCGTGTTGAAAACAAACTGGCAGATGAGGGATCCTGCAACATGCTGGGAATTCCCACCCAGCAGTTCAGATGAGCAGAGGGAGTTTGGCTTTGGTTGTCATTCATTTTAAAGAATAGCTCAGATATGTGAGCGAGGGTACATATTCTGTGTACGTATTCCTATGAAAAAACTGGAGGGGTACCTCAAAGTTTACTTCCCCTTTCTGTCACCTCCTTTTCAAGTTCTGCTGAGAATTCTCTTCCAGAGCTTCTTGCTCCAAAACCAGTGTGCATCATTACACAGCAGATTCTGTAACAGAGAGCAGAAATACTAAAGTCTTCTGTGAGCTGATGTTTTTCCTCCTGCAAAGGTGAATTTTGTATGTCTGATAATGAGTCCTAATTGAGCAAAACAATGCAGGGTTTGGAATCCCTAGGCACACAGTGACAAATCTGTTATGGCTCGTCACGGTTCTCAGATGCTTCCTGGACCAGAATCTTGCATGATAAATGGCCAGCAGCTGTGTGAGCCTCGCTGCCTTGCAGAGATCATGCTTCAGGGTCCTCTGGAAGCTGACGGTGAGAAGGCAACCTTAGCAGAGCAGAGCTGATAACAGCAAATCAGAGTGGAACATCTTTAAAGAAGTTTCAGGTGAAATGATATGTTCTTTCTTTATTTCTTAGTGGACTTGGGATATGCTTGGGGTGAGCTGGAGAACTGTATTGAAAGAACAATCTGACAAAGTGGCAAGAAAGGAATATTCTGCAAACAACAAAATGGGACTTGGGTTTTGCAAGGTGGCAGCTGCATTTGGGGTGAAAGGATTTTTTTCAGGTGTGTATTGTCAGTGATAAGGTGGTCCTAGTCCTTAAAAAATAGCTTGGGTGGTTGGTTTCTGTTTGGCAGGATTAACACAAATTGGTAACATTCTGCTGGCAAAACAGGGAATGCAGAGGGCAATGAAATATTAGAAATTATTTTAAATGTAATAATGAAATGTTGATACATTCTGACATTCCCATCAGGTCAATGTGGAGAAAACCCCAACATTTAATGTGACAGTTTTGCCTGAAACAATGGAAATAAGCACAGTGTCAAAAACATTACCTAGGAATGTATACTCCAGTATTCATGTTTAAACCTGCCGTAAAAGACTGGACCTCAATAAATCATTTTGTTCACCCTTCAGTCCCAGGCAGGATCAGCTGCCCTTCAGCTGTATCTGGGTGATATTTCTCTGACTTCTCCCAGTCAGACTGTAGTGGAGATCCTAAAATGTTCCTGGACAGTCTGTCCAGGAGCTGAACTGCCTGCCAGAGGGAACCCTTCCCAATGCCCCCCCTCCAGCTCCCTTTCCTGTAAGATGATCCCAGCATTTCTTATGATAGTAAGCATGGACGAAGAAATCTTATTGCATTTCTCTATGCAGCACGCTTTGAAAGGACTTTGCTTTGCTGCCTGCAGCTTCTAGGTGACACAGATCAATGAGGTGGGTGGGCAGCTGTGCCTTCAGGGTGGTGTACCTCAGCTCCCATGTGTGAGCCATATTCAGCTGTGGCTTGTGGTTGCTTGTCAAAAAATTGAAATAGGAACTGCAGTGATGGGAAGTGAATGTTAGTTGGGGCCCATGGACGACATTATGAGATGTATGTGATCTTCAGGCCCACTAGGATTTCTTTGCTAAACGATTGTAGGAGGATGCACAGCAGAAGAGATGACAGTGATTGTGGTGTGCTTTGCTGCCTGGGTTCAAACAGGCACCCAGAAGCCAGTTTTGTTGTGAGGGTTCTAAAGTAATGTAAAAGCAATATTGATCTTCATTTACTGTTTATTGATTTGTATAGATCTGTAAAGAAGAGTTGGGTGGTCTCTTCTGATAGCAGGCTGCCTGTAATGCTGCTTTTCGTAGAATCATCATAAAATAGCTTGAGATAGAAGGGACCTTTAATTAAAGGCCATCTGGTCCAACACCCCTGCAGTGAACAGGGATACCTACAGCTCCATCAGGTGCTCAGAGCCTGCTGCAGCCTGACCTTTGGTGTCTTCAGGGGCAGAGCATCCACCACCTCCATGGGCAACATGTGCTGATGCTTTGCCACCATTATTGTAAAAAAAAAAAAAACTTCTTATGTGCAATCTAAATCTCCTCTTTTAGTTTGAAACCATTTCCTCTTGCCTTATCACAACAGGCCCTGCTAATGTTTGTGTCCCCTTCCTCCTAACAGCCTGTCTTTAGGCACTGACAGGCTACTCTTAGGTCTCCCCATAGTCTTCTGTTCTCCAGGCTGCACAGCCCCAGCTCTTAGCCTTTCCTTACAGAGGTGTTCCATCCCTTTCAAGCATTCCCTGATCATTCAGCCTGTTTGTGTGTTCCAGGTCAGTTGCTTTGTTCATCCTCAGGTTTTTGTGCCCAGCACTGGGGCCTGAGCCAGCAAGCAGGAAAAAGTGCATGTGGGAGCAGGGCTGTACTGCGGCAGCATTCCCCAGCCCTGGCACTGCATCAGCTGTGTGTGTGAGCCCTAACAGAGTACCTGTGGGGAAGAGACTTGGTGAGAGCAGAGTTCTGGCTCACAGTAGCACGCTGGGGATCTTGGCATTGCTGACTGCGAGCAGTGCTGCCCTGCAGCAGCCAGGAGCTGAGCTGTGTGTCTGCTGCCCGCTACAGGCCAAGAGTGCTCCTGGTCAGGCATGCCACTGCAGCCTGCGCTCGGCCCTGGGTGCAGAGCTAGCACAGTGCCTGGGCGGCAGTGGAGAGCATTACCTGGGCAGCTGCAAGAACTGTGCATCTGAGTGAACTTTGAGCACCTGGGGAGAGGCCCAGCCCTGCTGGTGATGTTCCTGGAAGCACTGCCAGGTTCTAGCAGGAGACCTTAACGCTGTTGGTTTTGTTTTGAGTCAGGGTCTAATGCACCAGCCTGCACAAGGAGGTATGCTTGATGTGTTGAACAAAAACAGGTTGACCGTCAGAGGGAGCAGGCAAACAGCAGAGATGACCCCTGGCCAAACAGCGTGTGCCTGGGAGGAAGCTCAGGCTGTTAGGTTGATACCTTTTTTTATCTTTTTAATGAAACCTCCTTCCTGCCATTTCAGAGGAGTGGAGGCTTTGACGTCATGTGCTGATGAGTCACTGCTTTTAACAGGCCAGCAAGCAGGGACTGAGAGAGCTGTCTGGAGCAGCTGCTCTGTTAATCATTCACAAAAAGCTCAGAGAAAGCTCAAGGGGAATGCTTGTGAATAATTAAATTTCTGTTTTCATTATGAAGACTCAGTTGATTTACCTGGATCTGCTAGCATCCCAGGTACTGGGGAGCGAGGGGGAAGGACAGTTATCTCACTGATGTGTTGATATCCCTGTAAATAACCTTTGGAGTCCTCAGTGTCAGTCAGGCATGTCTATGATTTAACAGTTTCATGCAAAGCTTATGTAACATAGCTCTCATCACCAGCTACTCTGTATCTATCTCTGTAGCTACAACCTGTTTGACAACATCTGTGTATTCCAGAGGAAGCAAGTGCCTTAGACAGGGCAAGGTGTGTATTTTACAGGAAGACTGAAGATCTGCCATATCTCATAGCCTGCTGCTATCCACCATATACATTCTCAAAGGAAGAAGAGCTGCCCAGCTATGTTCACCAATGCTTCTGCTCACCTGTGTCTTTCTTCAGGGGGTCGTTTGTGAGGCAGCAGTCCATCATTTCAAGTTCATGCTGATTCAGTGTCTTGGGAAGATGTGTTGTACTCGTCATTGCCATGAGCCTAAACTCCAGATGCTGACATGCAGTGATCAGAGAGCTTATTAGGTTCAGCTTCAGAAGAGTAGGACTTACCTCCACCAGGGTCCAGGTTGGATGCATTCCTGTATGATGAATTATTCACTGTTCAGCTCATCTCCATTGTTCAAGTGCTTCAGGCAATAGTTGCTGTCTTTTACCCAGAGATGGAGTTAGATGAGCACTTTCACTCCTAAAGTAATCCCATTACCGAAGTGTGCAGTAAAACCAGGAAAACAGAGTGTTAGATTAACTTCACCCACACAATGGGACTGCTGGGCAGCGAGGGCAGTGAGGTTGCTTGTGGATATTTACTTCAATCGCCTACAAGGATGTGAGTGGAAAGTTGCTATTCTGGCTGACGTTGGAAGAATGGAGAAAAAAGTATGCTATGAAATCACTTGAGTCTGAAAAACCTTTCTGCCTTTGGGCATTGTGTTCATGGATTTATGATATCCCACTGATGTGTAGGCAGAAGCTGTTTTCAAGCTCCTATTCATTTCAAGCTCTGGGAAAACTGAAATACTGAAGGATGTATTTCTAATAGATTAATGATGTTATATCTAGCTTTATGAATAATCAGAGATATTATGAGATTCAAAGCACCGCAAGCCAGTGAGTCTGGGATGTGGGATAGAGCCCCGCTTGAATATCACAGCTTAAGGTGGTTATTTATGCTAGCAGGGGAAAACGTATCAGGAAATCAAATCTTGCTTGTGGATAGAGCGCATTTTGTATGGTGTATGATAATAATGAAAGTGATCTTTCAGAGCAAAGTTGGTATTAAAATGCTGTGGAACACTGAAAATAGAAGAAATCAAACAGGAACTTTTGAAGCATGGGAATAAAACAAAATCAAAAGGAGAAAATCAGTTAAAATCTAGAAAGAACAGTTTCTGAGGCCTTGTGTCAAATGTCGTGCGGCAGTTGACTCAACAAAAGATGCTTTTTTGATTTGCTTATTAAAGGGACCTACTGAAGAGTCACTGTTCCTGAGAAATCAGATGCGTTGCATAGTTAAGAATCATATTAAAAAATAAAAGTATAAGATGTAGAGGTAAGAAAGCAATAAAGCCTGAAGAGGTTATTAAAAGCCTCCCAGAGAAATTGCCCATGTGAGATATATTGCAAAACTGAGCAGCAGTTAGCAACGAGAAATCTGAGACGCTGAAGCCTGACTGTGTGATGCTGAGTTCCTTGGGGGCCTCTCTGTGTGGATGAAGGCACCTGCAGGCTTTGCTGTGGCTTATCAAGGCTGGAAGTATTCTCTGTGCAAAGGGCAGGCAGGTTTACAAACAAGCTTGAAAACTCACATTTTTCTCTTCTAATTACAAAGCAAGTATAGTTTATTTTAAAAATAACCGATGCAGCCAGCCATTTAATCCTTTGCTCTCTGTACCCAGCAACAAAGTTTGAGTTTGTCTGGAAAAATAATAACTGGAGAGTGATTCACATGATTAGCAAGCTCCATCATTGGGATGCAGGCCTGCCTGCTGCATCTGCTTTCTGGTCAGAGTAGAAGATGCTGCAGGAAAAAGCACAGTGTCTATAGGGTCAGCTCATGGCTGCCTTACTTCTGGCCTCTTAATTTTTGCTTAGGAGAGCTTGTCCAGACTCCTCAAACCTCTTGCCTCTCTGAGGCTGCAGTCAGTGCCTTACTCACACAGCAAATCTTGTACTGCCATAGTTTGTGTTATATTTGTCATTAATAATTGATGGATTACTCAAAGGTTGCATTGTGACATTTCTATTATTTGTTTCCTCCATAAGAACAGTTTAGTAAGTTAAATTAAACAAGTTAAAAACTTTGAAGAGATGTTTCTCCAATGCCTTAGGATTTCTTCTGAGTCAGGACTGAGTTTCTTTTCCAGTATCCATTCTTGGTGTGACACCACCCCACATGATTTACAAAGAACTGTATGTCATGTGTCAACCAAGACATCAGATGACTCCAACATGCCAGATGCAAGCTAGCATCACAGGTAAGGCATCAAAGGCCTGACCTTGGTGCAATTGCTGCCTAATCTTTGTTTCCCAAAGCTCAGAGGCATCCCCAGAGTCAGTCATGGTTCAAGCCATGTCTCTGCCCATGAAGATGGGGCACCCTGTTGCAGAGCATGGGCTGATGTGCTCAGTGCAGGGGCAGGGCTGGTGCTGGCCAGGGCAGCGGTGACAGTGTGGCTGTGATCCTGCTCCCAGCCCTGTGCCAGGAGTCTAGTCACTGTGGAGCATGCTTTGAGCATTTAACAAGACTAAAATTAGCTTTTTTGAGCACCCCCTGCTTTGTCAGCCTGATTCTTGCGTGCCACAAGCGCTGCTTCTCTATGCTTTATTACAGGGACTCTGCATGTTCCCATGAAGCTGTTCTGCATTTTGAGAGTGTGATAGTGTGTCTCCGAAGAGAGGCAAGGACGTGTCTGTCTTTTAGCTCCAAGCCTCCTGGAAAACAAGGTCAACCTGATTGTTTTTAGAACAGATGGCTTCCTTCCATGTAGTACCATTTCCCTGGCTAAGTGCAGTCTGACTATACATAAATATCAGATGCAGCTATATGTAGATTTATGAGAATACTAGAAAATTACAAGGTTGAGAGAATTCAGAGCTGCTGAAAAATATGACCATATGTATATTTTCAGTCAACACTTTAAATAACTACTTTTCTTTGTCTCCAATAGGCATCTTTAAACTAAGCTAACATAGCAGATGACAGGTTATCCCAGTCCCTCCTGGGAGAGGATTTCAGTGGAAGATGGCTGGAAGCAACTGCACGAGAAGAGCTTGATATATTCTGAGTCGTGTCCCGCAGTGGAGGCAGGTTTCTGAGGCAATGTGAGCTCAAAAAGATCTAATCTGGATACTGCAACAAGAGAATGGCTGTGGTGCATGGGTAATGAGACTAGAAAGAATGCAGGTGGATTAATTGGACACAAAGATTAATTTGCTGTTCCTGAGTAACCGCATCCTGCTGTCAGTTTTGCTTGATATTTTTAAAAGAATTTATAGCCTTGGCTTATACTGTGTTTAGTGGCTGTAATGGGAAATGATGGTGCCCCAAATTCATGTCTCCCTGTATTACAACAAACTCGAGAAGTGTGGGAGTGACCTACATGCCGTATGCAGGAGAGGGTTGCTTCAGATTTGTTTTGTTTGTCAGGGTATTTCTGTGCTTTTCTGCGTCCCATAGAAATAATTCAGGTTGTATTAATCAGTTATTTCAAATAATGTTATACAGGAGGGAGGAAGACCGCTTGACCTTCAGAGGCCCATTCCTGTTCTATTTTCTGTAAGAATGTGGGTTGCATCAGCTGGGACTGTGATTGATGGAAGGTACTTGCCTTTCTGTGTAATGGAGAGAAACAGTACCCCTGGTACACTGTGGGGAGCCCTGTCTCTGCAGGGCTGGAATCCAGAGCCCTTCCCTCCAGCTTTATTTCATTAACTCCTTTCAGAGAATACAGCAGGAGCATAATCCAATCACTTCGGAGTTGGGAGGAACTGGCGCAGGGTAGGACACTCCAGCTCAGTAAGGAGAGATGCTGCTCTGTGACTCATTTCCTGCAGCCAGCCACTGAGTCACTGTCCGCATTTATTGCTAAGAACTACGTGAAAACCTCTGAATGGATTCCTGGGTAGCTGGTGTTCTATTGAACTTCAGATACAGTAGGAGGCACTTAAAGACACGGAGGGGGGATGTTGCCTTCTCCAAGGCCACGAACTTTGTTGAAGTAGGTAGAGATGTAGCAGCTAGCTTAACAGTGTGCAGGTTTTCTTTGGCCTGCAGGCCACGGCTGAAAAAAAAGGGCTGAAACACAAATACAAGTACTTTACAAGGGTTTAAATATGAGCTAGAGGTGAAATGAATTTCATTTAAAGAAATACAGGTTTTTGTTTTGAGATGAAAACTAACTGAACTCAGTAAACCCCTGCATTCTTATCAAAATGGCTCTTTTGTTTGAAGCCATTCATAAATCCCACAGAGAAAAATACCAAAATAAGGTATGACTAGACTAAAGTGAAGCTAGATGCATCATTTATTTTTCAGTAACTTTAGGATAGCCAGCCTCAAAATATTGTATATTTTCATCTTTCTTCATGTGAATTTGTTGTCTAATGCCATCTTTATATACTGATGCAATATGATGTAATATTCCTTCACCCAAATATAGTATTATGCCAAAAGACTTGCTTAGGTTGACCTGCCAGAAGGCAAACATTATGCACAGACCTACTTTTATGTAGGCATCCTTTCTGCTTCCAAGTAGAAGTGATCCTGGTCATGAGAGTTGTTGACCACATACCTGGCAGTATTCATCAGCCCACCTGTTAGAGCAAAATAGTTTCTTTTTACTTTCTTAAGATCTAGTAAACATTCAGAGTGACCAAAGATCACCATTCCAGAATGGTGGGCCAGTTCTGTTAGCCTAGTTAACAACAACAACAACAAAAAAGACATAAATAGAATGTAGGGCCAACTCTGGATCCACTCATCCCACAGTTCTTGCATGGTGAATTCAGCCAGTGCTCCCAGTGGGGTCAGCAGTGACACACCTGGGCTGAATCTTGGGCTACTTATGATCTAGCCTAGCATGGCAGTAGTTGGGGTTATGGCAGAAAGCAGCAGGACTGCCTCGTCCTGTTCTGGATGCCTTAGCAGGGAGCAGGATCTGGTGCAAAGCTGGTGGATTCATGGTCCTGTGCTTCTGGTGCTTGTGTTTCTGCTCCTGCACAGCTGTGGGCATCACAGCAGCCAGGAGTTCGGTCAGTTCATACATCCTCCCATGTATGAAACACACAGACCAGAATATTTAATGCCCTAAGTAGGCCATTATGTGAGACAGCTAAGAAATTAGGGAAAAACAAAGCAAAACCTGGCTCCAGAAAATCTGATTAGTGGTCTTTTTTTTTCTTTTTTTTTTTTCTGGAAAGTGCTGGCAGCAGAAATATTTTGTTTTTGTTGATCCACAGAGATTAGCTGACACTAAATGACTGAAGCTGAGCTGGGACTGACGTGTATGTCCGATCTCCATCTGCACGGTCTGAAACAATCTTCATTTTTTTCCTGTGTGAGTTTCAGTGTTTTGTTCAGAGGCAAGTCCCTGAAACTTAACTTCCCAAGGAACTCATGAGTGGTTTTTCTGGATTTGCTCGTTATAGAGTGCATCTTTCTTTCCCAGTTTGGATGCTTATGAAGAACCTATGGTCAGATAATTGGAGAGAACTGAGATTGGTTAACTAACGTGTTACCAGCCCTCAATGGTGACTCATGCACTCTTAGTGTAGTTTGGCTTGTCTTTCCCATGTCTGTACCCTCATTATGACTGCCCTTCCTGAGGACAAGGGACCAGCCCTGAAGCCTGAAAGTAGCCTCTGAATTTCTGCACTCATAAATTTGCTTTTATTGGTTGTATTTGGGATATGTTATCGAAGTGAATTCCTAGTAGGATGTTGAATGTTGCTGAATGCTGGGGTTTCTTTCTTTTTTTGAGCTATGCTTTAATTAGTCCTCTTTTATCATTTAAATCATATTACAATACTATGAATCAATGTTTATTTTGGAAGAGGAAACTAAATCTATCAAAGCAATTAGAAAATTAGAGGTTTTTCTGAGCTGGTGAGCAGCCTTAGGGGGAGTGGGGGGGTTGTTGCTGTTGCTGCAGACAAGTTTTTAGAAAAGTCTCTGGGTAAGGTTGTATCATTGCCACAGCCCTCACTGACAAAACATGCCGTAAAAGCAGAATCCCGTTGCTTAGCAACTTACAAGAGATGATTAACCCTTTGCAGCATGGACAGTTGTTCTCCTATAGGATGACATGCAATTATCAGAAGGGCAGGATCATACAGCGACAGTATGGAGTAAAAAGTGACTAAAAATAATCTGAGGTTATGATATTCAACAGCACTGCCAGTATTTCTTCATATGACCTCTAGAATTCCTGCTTGGTTTAAAGACTGACTCTGTCTTGATATTGTCCATGCACAGGAAGCCTTAAAGCAGAGTAGTAGCGACAGTAGGTAGGGAAGTTCCTCACCTCTCATCTCCTTCCAGTGCAACAGGGAAATTCTGAAGACCATTTCAGGCTAAAATCTCTCCTTTTAATTAAAAGTGGTACCAATCTCTGAGGTTGACAGGATGAAAAATTTCCATTTCCTTCTTTGCAGAGGGCCTAAAATTCAGTAAGAGTGGGTCAGCAGGAATGTGCGGGTGTGGTGGTTGTGTGCTGCAGCGCAGAAGTTTTCTGTATGTTGTCACTAAGATGTTCCAGCACTTGAGTCGATAACTTCTTCAGATGTGATCACTTGGACAGTGTTCATCTCATCCAGCTTCAGCTGTCTTAAAAATGAAGCGTGGAGTCTAGACATGTATAGGCAGAGCGAAAGGAGCAGTTGCACTGGGTAATTCATTACGTCGCTTCTCAGCACATCCTGGGGTGGGCTGGGCTGCCCTGGTTTGCCCCTTTGGAAAGCAATGTTGAAAGACCAGTTTGTGTTGTGGCCTGTGGGGAGTGCTGGGTGAGAGGAACACAAGCCTGTGATTTTAGCAGTATCTTGTGTGGCATTATTTCCACAAGGATGATTTTCTAGTGTTCAGTATGCTGCTTAATAACAGTGAAAGTGAAACAGGGTTTTCAATTGCAGCTGTGGAAAAACACTCATATGGTAACAAAGCTCAAGGCACAGACAGAGGATTTTAAATTGCAAAGGCCTCCCTTTGTGAAATTAACTAGTAATAATGTCGAGAATTGCCCTGAAGCAAGAAACACTCTGAGTTTCACCTCTCCCCCTTGTAATTTTGCAGCCGCAGCAATTAATTTCTGTAACTATTGGCCCCAGTTCTGGTAGCTGCAGAGTAGATTGGGGCTGTTGGCTGCTGAGAACAATTGCTGCATACACATTATGCATGATATGTAATTGATGGACTTTGTGCATCATCATCCCCAGTACCTTTGTGTATTTGCTGCCATTAATGGAGTAAATTATCTTAGCTAGAAAACAATTTGTATTTGGTAGCGTGAAGATTGCGTGTTCTTCTTGTTTGCTGAAGGGTTAATTGTGACCTTATCAGAGATGTAGAATCAATCCAGATGACAAAGTGCTGTGAACACAGCCTTTCCTGTTGCATATCTGAATGCCATCCCTGTGTCCCTCTGTCTTTGGTCAGTATGATTTTGTATGGTTCTATCAGGGCAAACACAGAAACTGCTAGAGAGCTTGTTACCTTGTTCACAAATGTGTTCACCTGATGCATTTAAGGCTTTGAGCTCCAGAAGGCACCCAGTGTGACAAACAAGCCGAGTGCAGGCCACTTGGTGTTTTGCACTGCAGCTTTTCGTATGAATCTCCGTGCCACTGCAAGATCTCTAGGGAGATCAACGCTGTAACAGAGGCACAAACGAATGCAGAAATTTCTGAGTTGTTAGCCAGATTTTTTACTGCTGTTTTGAACATACTCTCTTAACTCACCAGCAGCAAAAGAAACTTCTACCTCTGATGTCTGAGCTATTTTCCTTTAGCTACCGCGAGTAAGGAGACATAGCTTGCAAATTGGGATGTTGTGGCATTTGACTAGAATGGATGGATTCAGCCTGTCTGAAATGCAATTTCTCTTGGAGCCTATCAAGAGGAAATACCCATCTATCTTCCCTTCGTGCTTGCTGCTGTGTCACACAGAGGGACAGAATGCATTATTAGCCCAGCCTTGTACCACTCCTTGCATGTGAGTTACAGTGCTTTGGTTATGAGCTGGTAATCCTAAGCTCATGCATGTTTGTTTTAGGGCAGAGAAGAGCCAGGGTAGGTGTGAAATAAATGCCTATGTGCAAAAAGTCCTGTGTGTTCCAGAAGAGAGACAAGAGTTAAAGCACGTTTCCTGGGGATTAGGAGGGGAAGGGCCACAGTGTCCTACACTCTGGTGAGAGAACAGCACCTGCAGCCCTGCTCCTCTCTCTCCCTCTCTCCTCAGACACTGAGACTGGAAATGGGATCACCAACTGGTGGGTGTGCTGGGGGGTAGCAGGCATTCAGACCCTTTGCTCGTATTTGGCTAGGATCTCAATTTGTGTTCTTATGTGTGTTTATAGGGGTAGGTTTTCACAGAGTTGAGGTCCCAGAACTTAAGTTTTGAAGGGAAGCAAACTTAAGAGGGGGTTTTTGTGGTCAGTAGGACTGTCAGAAAGCAATGTGTACGGTTGAGTCTTGTTGCCTTTGGGGAAATACTTGGGACGTTTTGTACCTGCCTGACTCAGATTTAGTAAGCAGCTGAAGGCTTCCTGATCTTTGTGATTCTCCTCTCTGCAGGAGAATCTGCACTTCTGCAAGATTGCAACATACTTTGTACTAAAACACAGTGTAAGTGATGCATCCTGGGAGTTACATGGGTCTTGAGGTGCTCTCAAGGCTGAGATCCTGTGTGCCAGAGGAGCCTTGGAGCAGCTTTGGTGCCTCAGGCTTGGAGTCTATGGAGCTGGAGCCATTTGTCATGTACTGGCCTCTCCCCTCCTACACGGGAGGAGAGATATAGGGCAGAGGAAGCTGGAGTGCCCTGACGGGACTTGCCCTACCTCCATAGGGTCCAGGCCAGGTAGTTCTGAGTCAGCTCTGTGCTGGCCCTGCACTGGGTCTGTTTATTGGCAAACACGTGCCTGCATCTACCCACGGGATCAAGTTCACTAATCCCCAATTTAGAGGGAAAAGTGCAGATATTCTTCAGGTCCAGGTGTGCTTCAGCCATCTGAATTGTGAACAAATACCCAATGCATTAAATTCTAGTCATGAGAATGGGGAAATTAAAGTCAACTAATCAAGAAATTATTGATTTTTTTTTTTAATTTGTTCTTGGTTAATATGTAGCCATCCCTTGCTATGCTTGAATACACTTGCAAACATAAAATGTGAGACAGGCAGTAAGGAGTGACTGCAATCATTTTCACAGTCTTTAATTGCAGCGGAAAGTAGTCAGTTGACCATATCTGATGTGGAAGGTCCGCTTGCCCAGGTGTTCACCACGAGGGATGGATGTGTGATTCCAGGTGAAGCTGTTGCTTTCAGTGCTGTCAACAGTGAGCCCTGGGGAGCTTGCTCTTTCAGTCAGATGACAGCTAGTGACAGATTTCTTACTATTTGTTACAGCGTTGATGCCTTTAACTGTATGGCACATCAGGAGAAAAAGATTCACTGTTCTGATTCAGCCGTACCTGGCCTTTTCGTTCTCACCATTTTAGCTTCATGGGATAGCTTTTAAATGTAAAGCCCGTGACATGAGATTATTTAATTGAAATGTAAACATCTGTATTTTGAATTCATCATGCTTCAGAGCTAAAATGAACTTTAATGCCATGATGCTCCAGAACACAGCAATTTTTACAAATAACTTCAGTACAAAATCACAGAAAGCTTAACTGTCCTCAGGCACAGCACAGGGGGCTATTCTGCCACATTTCTCAAATTTTTATGCTTTTTTGTGCAGCTTTCTACCCTTCAAGTTGTTTTCCCTCCTACCTGCTCAGAACCCAAGGAAAATGTTATGCTATTTTTTGATGGTAAGGAAGCCTCCCAGTCTTAAATGCTTAACCCTGTGATGGGTGTAGAAACTTCACTCTTTTGCAGAGGGAAACCAGGCACTGGGAGGCCTACTGATCTGAAGAGGTCCCTCACAGAAATCCACAGCAGACTGAGGGAGACATGTTTGTGGTTGCCCTCCTGACACGCCTCGAAGCCTTGCTCTCAGATTTGCTATTTGAATTTGCACGTAAGTTATCCCTCACGCTGGAAGCATAGCTGTCACTAGGAATATGCTCCATGTCCAATCATAAGGCAACAAGATCCAGAAAGAGAAAACCCATGACTTTGGATGAATATGCACTGGTGGTAGAGTGCTGTCTTTTCCACCCAGTTACAGATACCTCTGGGTGCCCGCGCAGACTGCAGCCAGCATGGTTGACAGACTGTTGCTGTGCACTCCCAGTAGCACAAAGCAGAGCAGAGCCTGGAATCCCATCTTAATTTCACTTAAGAAATAGAGAATGGTCACTGTGTCTGTAAATCTCCATCAACTTTTCTATTTTCAGTGACTGGGTAAAGGTGTTGCTGCATTTTTTGTTATAGAGGAGAACCTACTTTCTGTCTAGGGTCTTCTTGCAGGCTGTCAAGTGCTAGCAGAGACCAAAGAAAGGCAAGTCTTTGGCAACTCAGTTTCTTTCTGCAGGCATAGAGATTACAGTGAAGGGGTAGTCAGGTAGTTGTAGATGTTTAAAACTGTTGGCCCTTGCACTCCTTAGTTTCTTCAAAGTCTCCATGTGACTCCCTTGGCTAGAAGATGAGTGAGTGTTGATTAAGAACAACCCAGATTTTTGTCTTTATAATTAAAGAGCATGTGCTGTTTCTTCACAGAGTATTTCGAGGTCCCTATAAACTGGTATTGCAATACAGAGCCCGGAGAAGTGTTTTGCAACCATTACTCAGGGAGTTAGGTAACTTTTTATGGATACTGAAGCCAGCTCCATTAACAAGGCTTACCTATCTGGTTCTGAGAAATTTCTGGTGGTGGTGGTGGAGGCAATAGTTGATAGTTATGATTCTGTTTAAAAACTAATTTTTATTCTATCAAGAGGTAGAAAAAACTGTGGGATGATGTTGTATTTCCTAGGACATAATTCCAAGAAAGTACATACATAACAAATGCTAAATAATGAGAAGGGGATTCTGTCAGCAGATTAAATATATAATTGCTATTGAGAAAGATCAGACTCCCAAGGAATACATGACTGAATTTGATAGTAGACAAAGATGGTCATTGAAACCAAAGGTCTCCCAGTTACAGATACTCAGTGCTCTTATTGTGATCTGGAGCACCTAACTCAGTCTGATGAACATCACCACTAGTTTTGAAGTGCTTTTTGACACCCTGATCCATGTGAGTACTTTTATTTTCCTGATCCATTTTCAGAAGCATGTAATAGCAAAGTGTATATCTTCAGATGTTGCAGAGGGTTTTATGTCCCAGGATCCTGGTTATAGCTCACAGCCTGGAGCACAGATAATACCCAGTAATGAGGCAGTGTGATGTCAGATACAATGGGTGGGGAGTTATTTGTAACGAACAACTGATTTAGTTTCTTTCCTTCCAACCCTGAATGATACTGTGAGGTTTTGACTGCCAGAGATCTGCATGTGTGAAATGACAATGATTGTTTTATGCAAATGGGTTTCATGCTCTGGATCGCCCATAAGCAATTCAGGGAGATTATTTCTCATTATTTGCCATTTCAGCTGAGTGACAGGCCTTGCAAGCACAGGGCGTTGAGTCTGATTCCTGAACGAATAGCTTTCAGATTCACACGGAGCACACAAGGTGGTCTTTTAGCAGGGCTGTATGCACGTTCTCCACACAAGCTCTGATGAAAACGTGCTTCTCGTGCTTTCTGCTTCTGCACTGTGTTCTTGTTGGTGTTTGTTCATCACTTGCAAGGAACGGGAGCGTTGCCTGGTCGGGCAGTTGTCTGTGTGCAGGCAGAGCACCGGGCGCTCCTCGGCATCCCGCCCCTTCCCGCGCTTTGGGACCCGCCGCTACAGAAGCGGGCGGTTGGTGCTGCGCTGTCCGTGGTGCTGCTGAGTCGGGGGCGCGACCAGCTTTGTTCTGTGGGCGCCGCTTCAGAGAGAGGGTAATTCGTTTGTGGCAGTCGTAGCTCTGAATAGGTAATGATTAATATTTCATGGTTATTTTTCTGTAAGGCATGCGTCTTTGGAGAATGCATCGGTCTGACTCGCTTAGAGAATTATTAGAGAATGATCCTGCCTTGCTTAGCTTCAAATCAAAATGTAGTCAGGCAGTGCATGCAAATATCCTTATATTAAATGAGAACTCTCTGGCTGTCTGACTAATGCTCTGCTGCCAATACGTCAGTACAAAAGTGAGCACTTAACTTTTAGAAATTTCTGTTTCATTCTCCAGTCTTACAAGTCAGCTGTCTTTTTCTCTCCACTTGTGGTGTGGACCTCTGATCTAGATTTTACAAAAGGAATAATGAAAAACTCTTCTATGAGATCATGAATGTTAACCAATCACATAAATTGCAGCATCTTTGATTCTGATGGAAGCTGTTCTCTTTTTTCTTATTTATTTTTTACTGTTCTTGAGTCATGAGCAAACCTCCTTAAAATACGAGGGCTGCACAGAAAGCAATACCTCCTATTTTAATATGAGAGTCCATGTCATCAGAGGCAGATGTTGGTGGTATGGCAGTAGAGGCTGAACCTTTCTGCCAGTATTCCATTACATTTTGTTGCCGTGTGACAGATGGCAGCAGAGGGGCAGTTTGACAAAATGGTGTCTGACATGGAAGTGCATTTGAAGCAAAGGGGGTGTCACTGAGGCAGTGGATGGTACCTTTCAGCAGTGGCAACAGCAGGTCATCTCCACTGGTACTGATTTTGGTGAGCATGAGATGCAGGCTCTTGTTCATCGCTGGTATGTTGAAAAAAAAGCTGATGAGAATTTGCTCTATCAAATAGTGTTATTGTGCTCTTTGTGTCCATTGTCGTTTCCATGGAAATGAATAGGTGGTGGTACTTACAGAGTGACCTACGTATTTCAGGACTGTTTTTAAGAAAGGCTTAAGACATACTGTAGCAGGAAGCTGCTATGCACCATCAATCAGCATGGAAGAAAACGTGGGACAGATTCCTACTTAGGTGTATAGGTTCTATTCATTAATCTGAATTAAGTCAGACCAGAGGAAATGACACGAAAGATGATGTGTATTCCCTCAGACTATTGTAATGGCTTAATCCTTGTGCAAACAGCAATACTGGAATATAAATAATTCACAGCAGATTCTTCTGGTCCTAATCAGTGTTTCATTTTCTTGGACACAGTAGAGAAAGCTACAAAAACATGACAAAAGAGAATTAAGATTGCAGAGAAATTAGGTGTTATGAAGTGTCATCATTAAGGTGGCCTGTGAAATGTGGATTTTACTACCCCCACCCCACATCCATGCACACGCTATGCTTGTTCTTAATTACATTCACATCTACCAATTCCATTTATACGATGAAGTGGATATACATAAGTAAGCAAAAAAAGAACTGGTTCTTTCTAGGATGTTATTTTATTATTAGAATCTGTTTTATATCATAACTGTCTCAGGTTTTTAAGAGCTGTCTATAGTCTGTAAGGCAGAAAGGTGTATGTGGGAATGCAGGACAGTTCTATGCTCATCCAACACTTGTAAATAAGTTTTGGAAAGAAATGGTTTGCCGTTCTTGAAATTCCTTGAGAGCTCACTGAGACATAGGGTCATCCTAGAAATTTATCATCTTCATTATCAAAGGATTCAAAAACTTAAAAAAAAAAAAAAAAAAAAAAAAAAAAAAAAGTCTAAAAAAACCCCAAGCACCTAATAAAATAATCCCTTGTATGTGTATTTTTCTGTAGGTTCAAGTAAACATTGTTATCTGATGATCCATCTTTTTTTAGGCTAGTGCAGCTGATATGTCAAGCAAGACTTGCTCAGCATGATTAAAATTCATACTGCTTTATGAATTTAATGCTTACATCAGCACAATGCAAAATATGAAATCAAAAACTACTCTGTAGGTCAAACAGTCTTCAGATAATAAGCAATATTATCAGGGGAAGATACCACATTTATCAGTGAATTGTAGGTACCAGCAAAGATGTTGCTTTCAATGATCCACATGGCAATCAAATTTGCATGTTTGTTTTATGAATTGAGTGCCTGAAAGATATTATCTGTTGGTGTTATTTTTGTTGTTGTTCTTGAGATTCTTTCTCTTAAAGTGTCAGTTTTGGCAAGAGCACTGATTGAATGTGTTAATAATTATGAGTGAGGTTTTGTTTTGTTTTGCCTGGTGCTACAGACACAGAAAAGCCTCTGCATGTCTTTTTTGTTTCCAAGTTGATGCTGTCTTGATGCTGCTGTCAGTACAGTCTCTGAACCACGGCTGTCAAAAGTAACAACATAAAACTAGAACTAAGAATATTCAATTGTATTTTAAAGTCTTACCTAAAGACCATCGTTCACCAAACCCTGACTTCTCAAAACACATAAGCATGTTTTTATTTTTATTAAGAGAAATGAGTTTGGTTTTATGCATCTGAACCATATACTGCCAATGCTCCTGTTTTAACACTTTTAAGAAACAAATAAATGGCTATAATTTGGCTGTTTGCTTCATGGATAAACATCAGGGAAAACTGATGTTTTGTATGTGTGTGGTATATGGACCATGGTGTATGCATTCAATCCTAGGAGCAGGTTCTGCATTTCTGGCTTCTTACAGGTTAATTATGCTGGGATTTGCTCTGTTATGCTTCTCACATCAATTTATTTTTCCTAAGATTTCTCTTATACTGTAAGTCTCATTTCATACATTTAATATCACTGTTCATCAGCCTAATTACCACCCCACCCCTTTGGCACAGATCCTGAAAGTGAGACTCAAGATTCCTGCCTCAGCCCCTGGACCATCTGCTTTTTCCAGTTCAGATACGCTAGATGTAGTCTCCAGAGCAGCATTCATCTTCTCAACTGCACTGGCTGGTGTACTGCAGCTGCACCCAGGAGAACCGAGCCCTTTCTTTCTCTTCCCAGTGTCTACCATGTCTCCTCGGGTTGCAGTTCTTCCTTCACATTTCTTCTGTGCAACAGATGACAAAAACCTCCCTGCATGGTCAATAATCCATTTAGTTCATCAGGCAAGATTTTCACTGCCAGATGGTATCTGGTCTTTTGATTCAGCTTTGAGATGTACTAGTGGAAAACCACAGGCAGACAAAAAGCTCCCTGTTGACTACATACCTACGCAGGAGCACACGCAAACCACGCTCCAGGTAACCCTGACAGTTATTCATTGCAGTGCTTTGTGACCTGATTTTAAATAGCTGCAACAAATTGTTTTTGCCTTGAATTACAAATAATTTATTTTGGGCAAACCAGGCCACTTTTATGGGATCCAGCATCATGCCAAGTGTGGTAGGTAGAGATGACAGGATGCCTGCCCTTTTCTGGAAGGTAGCTGCTAGGTCCCTGGGGGATGCAGCTCATGTTTGTGAGCTGCTCCTGGCTCTAGACTCCTCTGTGCATGCAGACCTGCTGCTGGTGGGATGGCTGTGGGTGCTGGCTGCAGCACAGCATTGCAAGACTGCTCCAAAAATCTGGTGCTACAAGTCTGATGGGAAACCCATCAGACCTGACCCAGACCTTCCCCCTCAAGAGATCATCACTGAACACTGGGTTGGTTTTAGGAAGGGACACACCAGGCAATTTCCTAGGATAGTGAAACAGAAGAGGTAGAAAAATTACAGCAGTATGTGTAGAAAAGGAGAGGGCCTGGCTCCCATAAGCAGCTCTGGCTCTGTCCCAGCATGCTGTCCCTCACCTGGGAAACCTGCTTGGTCTTGAAGCTGCAAGATGTGGAATAAGGATAGAACTGGGGAAGATACTGGCAGTATCATGTAATTCAATGTCACTACCATCAGGCAAGGTCAAAATAGTATTACCTGAGTTCTTATGCTCACTGATGCCTGTGGCAGCAAAAGTCAGTTTTCCGTACTCAGTTCAAATGCCTTGTGTGAATGTGAAGGCTTTTTCAGAGTGGAAGATTCTCAGCCAGGGCTCTTTTAGATGGAAGCCAATAACTCCTGCTGGAGAAGTGCATTTCCTGCAGCCAGAGCCTTGTTGGCAGATTCCGACTGGCCAAACACGAGTATACAGTATCTATAGAATTTATGCTTGATTTTTTAGTGTATCCAGGAGAAAATTGCCAGAGTAAGGATGCTGCAGATTTCGGTTGAGATTATGCAGATTTGGGTTTGTCTCTTTAATTTTACTTTTGAATCTGCATTGCTATCCCAGCATCAAAGCAGCTGTTTTCATGACCAGCCTTCTGTCACATGGCCACAAATTGTTCATTTTGAGTACATTGCATTCAATTGGAAAAATTGCTTAGGTTTAATATTTTATAGGAGAAGCTGTGCTAATCTCTGCTAATACAGAGACTATGCTGTCCCTCTTCCCTTTTATATGATGTTCCATTTTTAAATGCTACTCCTCCATTATAAGGCAAGAAAAATTGCCTTTGATCACAGAGTCTTATTTTGGTCTCGATCTGGGAGTGCCCAGCTATGCCTGTAGCCATAAGCTGTCTGCACTCTTATTTAGATGAGATGGTGGAAGGGCTGCATTCTCACTGGGCATTTGTCTCTTCCTGAATTTATTTGTTTTTGTAGCCTTTTTCTCCCTGAATTATAGAAGGCATCGATGCTGGGAGAGCATTGCAGTCCCACTGCCGTTCTTCAAGATCCTGTAAGGAAAACCTGATCCATGCTTCGCCCTTCTTGGGATTCTCCATGCCCCTTACAAGCACAGGAAGGTAAGATGGGTCATCTGCCCATCACAGAGCTCTCCCAGTCCAGTGCTGTATTGCCTCCCAGCCTAAGAGCAGGCAGTGGCACGGGGCTTGGCGGAAGAGCAAGGCAGCAACCTGGGACTGGGAGGGCACTTAGCAGCCATGTGTGGCACACATGCAGGATTTCCCTAGGGGAAAATTGCAGCATTTTCTCCTAATTATATGGATTTTACTTGCCAGTCAAGTCTCTGATAGCTGAGAGAAATGCAAGACTGCTATCTAAAACAGCACAGAGGTCCAAGGCAAATGTTCTTCCCTGCTTGCAGAAGTGTTACAAGCTGTCATTTAGATCTCAGCCTGCTTGGAGAACTGATGGCAATGCTTGTGTTTTGATTTCTGCTGGGGAAGAGCAGCCTGCCTAGCACTTATTGCTAGCCCAAGAGAGCGTTTCAGGACCGAGTGATAGCAAGAAGCGCTTACCGAATGTTCACAGTGCTGTGTTAGGGGGAAGGAGACCCAGAAAAAATGTTTCTGGTTTACCACCAGGGATAAATGCTGTATTTTCCTGATGATTATTATTAAACATAGTCATTTCTGAGGCGTTATGGGGTGCTTTGTGCCCAGGTTTCCAGCTGTACCCATCCCTGGGGTCCCATCCCACATTGGGAGCAGTAGCTTGCCCACGTGCACTTTTGTGACATGCCTGTGGTGAGTTGTCTGTTCCTCTTTGCTGCTCAGAACGTGTTTCCTGCACACGGTAACAGCATTAAGCCCTCATGGACTAGGGAATTTCTGCGAGGTGACAAATTTGCTGTGCTGACGTTCTGCCTGCCAGGACACAGTTGATGTGATGCTGGCCGGCTCTCCCTGGCTGCATATCCTGAAATGCAAAGTCAGTATGGCCCAGCCCCAAAATGTAAGCCCTCAGCTTTAATGCTGGTGGTACTAGCTTGCCAGCACATGAGATAGTGTGAATTTATGTTCTCTCTTTGCTGTGAGCACTCCGGTTTGTTTTGAATTAACCTTTAAATTAATGTACAGATAACTGGACACGTCATGAAGTGTTCCTGCCTTATCCACGTGAGATAATTTGGTGGTTTGGGATCTATTTGCCCTCTCCTGGGTAAAAGTTTTCCTCAGGAAGAAATTCTATACCATCGGCTCTGTGCTGTGCTTTGCAGTCAGATTTTTTTTTTCTATTTTTGTCACATTCGTGACCAAATGCTATATTTGGTTCTGACCCAGCTCTGTATAACTTTTTGTAGCGGTGGAGCTGGAACCTACATAGCACACACTAGGCAAAGAAGGACAGACCTATGGCCTTAAAAATGCTGTAATGGCACCACGAAAACTAACAATGCTTGCAAAGACAGTGCAAGAGAAAATGGCGATAACCTTTTATGACAAGGAAGCAGAGTGTGGCTTATTGCTCTCATAGCTTTAGCAAATAGATTCTTGCTTCCGCTGTTGCCAAAGCATCCGTTGCCCTAATGGCTGGGGGGGAGGATGTTTGCCTCTATTGGGTGTGCAGCTGTGTGACTTTATGCTCTGAGGATGGATGGAGTCTCATAAAATGAGTAAGAAAAAGGAGGGTTAATGGGTGGTAATTTTGCTACTCGTTTCTATCCTGCATTGTCAGACAAGTGAACAGGTAACAAAGAAGAGGTGTTCTGCCAGAGTCAGGGAGATCCAAAATCACAGAACTTTTCCATGTTTGTGAGTGATTAACACAAAAATTAATGAGGCTTCGATGTAATTAAGGGATAGAAATGGCTTAGCCCCAAGATTGTGAAGATTCTATAGAGCAGAACTGCTGAGATGATTTAGCAAAGGGTTAAATAATGTAACTAATCCCTGTGCACAGCTGAGAAATTGCTTCTGTCCATTTATTTAAAATGAAAAGTCACAAAAACAGGTGAGCGTACAGCTGTAGCTGTAACTTAGTTCACTCCCGCATACTCCTTTTGTGTGCTCTCGTGCCAGATCCCATGGCCAACCAAAGGCCATTTTGGCCAGCAGACACCAAGGCCACATCATGTCCCTCCGCAGCAGCAGCACCCTGTGAGCTCACTGTGTCTCACCTTGGGGAGCCTTGGCTCTGCAGTGCTGTGGCCTCTGATGCCTGGATGCTGTGAGTGGGAGCTGTGCTGCGTTCTCTTCCTTCTCCCACTTACAATATGTAGGCCCTGCCTCCTTCGCACTCCCATCCTCTTACGCCAGGCCTGGCTCCTTGCAGCAGCTCTGAAGCATGGGGAGGTGTTGGGTAAGTGATCTTGCATGGTAAGCCCGCAGGTGACACGTAGCTGGGGCAGTGCTGCACCCCGAGCACCGCGCTGTGCCGGCTCCCAGGTGCCAAGGAAAGCAGAGCCTGGGCCACACTAATAAAAACTCTTCCCTCAGTGCTCTTTGGCAAAGTGCAAAGAAAACCTTTTTTCATCCTCAGTGACTAAAAATAAATCCTATTTTGGGCTTAAGAAGGAGCTGCATGACTAAAACGAGCCGTTTGGTTTCATTCATGTTTGCTGTCTATTAATCTGTTCTCTTCACCCTCAGCAGAGTATGACTCAGACTTTCTCATTGTCTTCCTCCCTCACTATGTGTGTTTTGACTTTAAATCCTGCCGGCTGACGCACGCAGAGCTGACACCACGACAGCTCGATCCAGCCGGCTCCCAGCAGACTCCTGATCTTCACCGGCTGCTGAAACGTAACACCCTGCCTGCTCTGCTGGTATTTTTACAGCTAATGTTGGTAAGCAGATGACACAGGCTGGTGAAGATCCTTGAAACTCCACGGGAGGAAATGCATGAGTATGTGTGTGGGAGAGGCCTGCAGATAAAAATACTGTGCCGGCTATAGGAAAAGACACACATGCCTCAATCTGTTGGTGGGTTGCTATTCTCGTTCATGGTAATCGAAGTGGAGGCTGCACTGGAACAAGTACAGCAGTAGGATCTTTCCCTGTTGATTCACTTGCTGTCTTCTGGACAGATGGACGAGAGACTGAACATGAGCCAGCAGTGCGCTCTGGCAGCTCAAAAGGCAAATGGGATCCTGGGCTCCATCAGGAGAGGGGTGGCCAGCAGGGACAGGGAGGTGATTGTCCCTCTCTACTCGGCTCTTGTGAGGCCCCATCTGGAGTACTGTGTCCAGGTGTGGAGCCCTCAGTACAAGAAAGACAGAGATTTTGGAAAGGGTCCAGAGGAGGGCAACTAAGATGATCAGGGGGCTGGAGCACCTCCCCTATGAGGACAGGCTGAGGGAGTTGGGCTTGTTCAGCCTGGAGAAGAGAAGGCTGCGGGGTGACCTCATTGCAGCCTATCAATACGTGAAGGGAACCTACACCCAGGAGGGGAGTAAACTCTTCAAAAGGGCTGACAACAGCAGGACTAGGAGAAATGGATCCAAGTTGAAGGAGGGAAGATTTAGGTTGGATGTTAGGGGGAAGTTCTTTACTAGGAGAGTGGTTAGGCCCTGGAACGGGCTGCCCAGGGAGGTTGTGGATGCCCCGTCCTTGGACATGTTTAAGGCCAGGTTGGACGGGGTCCTGGGCAACCTGATCTGAATGTGTATGTTTGGTGGCCCTGCTAGGCAGGGGGGTTGGAACTACATGATCCTTGAGGTCCCTTCCAACCCGGGTGATTCTGTGATTCTGTGATTCTGTGATTCTGTGATTCTACTCTCCCTCTGGTGCGGCTTCTTGACTCCTCTCCCACTAGAAGCAATGGCCAACTCCAGCTCCAAGTCTTCCTACCCCCGCCAGGCACTCAGCACCCCCAGCACCCACAGGGTAGGTGCACTGCAGAGCCCCCACTTTCCTTATGCCATTATCTTCCCTTTCCAGCTTTGCTTATGAAATTTAAACCACTTAGCATATGGACTAAATTTAGGGAGGCATAAAGTATTTGCGTACAAATACGCTTGATTTTCCAAGTGTGAAAAATAAGCACGAAATAACAAGTCTAATGTTGGACTCGAGAGGAGGTCAAGTATTTTAAAATTAAAATCCTTTAAAAGAATCTGTATCTGTGATGATGGATGAACTTTTTTCTGACAGAAGAAAACCTCCTCATTCTCATTACAGTCAGAATACACGCAGGTAATCAAGTCAGATGAAAGATGAATTCTAAATATGACGATAGCCCTTCTTTTGTAAGAAATGCCACGTAAATGAGTTGTGAATTATTTTTAGTTGCTACTGGAAACAGAGGAAGGGGGAGAATCAATATTGACAAAACCCTGCTTTATTTTTAAGCAGTTACTGATTGTCCGCTGGCACCAATAAGGTGAGAAGAGAGCTGAAGCAGAAGCAAGTGGTGCAAGGTGGTCTGGGCTTAGAGAACAGAGGCCTAACAGCCCAACAACATTATTCCTGCACAGCTATAGCCATCCTCATTGCTGCTTCCCTTCACAGGGGCTGGACAGAGGCGAGGCTCACTGTCCCTGAACAGGAGCAGCAGTGGGGTCCTTGTGCCCACCCCTCTGCTGGGACTGAGCATGAGGACACTGAGCCCACCTCACCTCATCACCAGCCAGGAGCATTCCTGACACAGCTCCTCCAAGCTGCCTGGCTTCTCTTTCTGCATTGGCTGTAGTGGTGATGGATATCAAGATGAGAATGGCAAAACAGAAGGGCTGGATTCCCCCTGCCTCTACTGGCTGCAGTGATGGTCCTTCCTGCAACGCCTTGGTTCTTGCATATAATGGAATGAAATCATGAACATGTAGAATTCAGGTTTGATTAACTTTTAGCTTCTCATGACATGCAGCTGTGTAAGATGGAGCGTGAGCCAGGGCAAGCCACTCACAGCAAATGCCACATTTATTACTGTTCTGTTCCCAGGACACGCAGGAGGATGCAATATGGTCAGAATGAATTCAGAAAAAAAGATTGCCAAGTTCCTATGGCTTAGAGGTTGATACTGAGCTGGTTCTAATGCAATTACCTAAATTTCAGAGATGCCGTAATGTGATCTTACTCTTCCTTAAAATGCCATGGAACTTCTAATGACAACACAGATCAAATTTTCTGTTTCATGACTCATTCCAAGGAAAAGGAAGCACTGCTGCACTCAATATGCAAAAAAAAAAAAAAAAAAAAAAAAAAGCAAGCAAAAAGGGACCTTTATTAAGGCCCTCCTTTTAGGCCTATGTGAATCTGATCCTCAGCACAGTGTCCCTGTGAAGTTCAGGTTTTTAGGTGCAATGAAACTGACAGCCCAGTTATGGATAGCCTACTGTAAATTCTATCCACTGAAACCAAAACAGCTGTGCAGAGCAGAGCTAAGCCAAGCATCTGCCTGCCTTCACACGCTGCAAATCTCAAGTGAGCGGTTAAGGAACAGAGGAAGGAATTGTGCTGATGTGCCAATTAATCAGTGTGGTCTGAAACGCGTGCCGACGCAGGAGGTCGGGGTGGATGGATGGGGACAGCATGATGATTTTCATGCGAAAGAACTTGCTCGATAAATGTTGGGCTTTTGGTCGTGGAATGCATGAAAAAGAGTCCATTGGAAGAGGTACAACGGAATTCTTGACAATCTGAACATTTTCTTCTTTCTTTTGTTTTTCTGCTCTTCACGATGAGTGTTTTCTCAGCAGACCAAGAAATGCAGCCGTGTCCACCTGCAGGTGCTGAGGGTTTTGCACAGACAGAAGATGGCCCTGTACCTTCCTGGTAGCTCCACATGTGCTGAGGAGAGGCTGCCTGATCTCCAGTGCTGCCACAGCACATGCAGCCAGGGCAGTCCTGTTAGCCGTGCACACAGCTGCTATGAATTCTACCTCTCTGTTCTTCTGTCAGTTTAATTTCGTAACATTTACTGCTTTAGGAGGTACATTCATCTTAGGGTGTTGGTGTCTTTTTTTTTTTTTTTTTTATTCTTTTTTTCCATTTTGTGCTGCAAAAGGTCAAAATTGTCAGAAGAGATTTATTCTGGGGGAAAAGGAGACCCATTAAAAGCCAAGGTAAAACGCTTTCTGGAACAGAAAGGAATGAGCCTAAGCTGAAGAAATATGTTCCATGCCATGCCTCCTGATTTATGGCAGAGGTATTTGCTCACCATACTGCTCACACGTGCAAGTGCTGCCCTTTGCACAGGCAGTGCTGAGAATGCACTGTGACCCACAGGCAGTGCCTGGGGACTGAGAGTCCCCCTGGGGCCGCTGCTGGCCTCGCCTGCACCTGCTGCCCCATGCTGTGCTGCCACACAACCGTGCTGCAGCTCGGTGGCTCTTAAAAAATCCCCACCGAGGTAGCTGCGTGCCAAACTTCACCCTGGGCTGCCTGGCACCCGTCCTTGCAGCGTGGCTCGCACCCACCTTCGCACTCATCTCACTATTTATTCCCCATCCCTTTTTTTCCTATATTTCCCCCTTTTCTTTAATTTTTCACGCTGTTATTTGTCGATTTTTTTCCTTTTTTTTCTTCTTCTTCTTTTTCTTCTTTTTCCTCCTTCTCCTTTTTCTCACCCTCACCTTTTTCTTTCCCCACATTTTTATCCTTCCTTTCCCTTTCCCCCCACGTTTCTTACCCCTCTTTTCCTTTCCCCCATTCCACCCTACTCCCCCCCTTTCTTTTTTTCCCTCCTCTCGTTCTTGTTCTTCTCCCCCCCAACCCCTCCCCGCCCCAGCACAGCCCGTTCCCCACCCCCGTTCCTCCCCGCGCTGCGGATGGGCGGGGCGCTGCCACTCGGGCGGGGCGTGGAGCGGAGCGCGGTGACGTCAGGCGCGCCGAGGGCGGTATAAGCGGGCGCTGTCCGGGTGCTGAAGGCGGCGGCGGCGGCGGCGGCGCGGTGCTGGCAGGTAAGGGGCTGCGGGCGGGCATGGGCCGGCGGGGCCGGGGAGCCGGGCGCCCCAATCCTGGGGCTCAGTGCAGATTAGGGAGGAATCGGAAAGAAAAAAAAAAAAAAAAGGAGAAAAAGAGGTTAAGTTAAACACGAGTGACAGCAGAAAGTTGATGGGGCTGTAGCTGGTGTTTGCAGAGATAACTAAATGTATGTATGTGTTGTAGACCTGTAGATCCATTTATTCGGTGTTATCAGAGACTGAAGCGATGAAGCGTAACGTCTCTGTGATTGCACTGAGTTGCGCCGGCTCATCAGCATGGCACTTTGGCCGTGTCAAAATACAGGATGCACGGTTACCTTGGATGCAGAGACAATCTGATTAGACCTCCATGTGCATTCAGTCGTTATCATTGCTCAGAACTGCTTGCAGTTTGTTTGTTTTTATTCCCCTCCTCCTCACCCCCTTTCTTTTTATGTTGTTCGTGCTTTGAGTCCCTTGCACAGGATAAGGGCTTAGGCTTTAAAAAAGCAACTTTATTGCAGTTGTTCTATTTATTGCCAAAGTAAATGGGAGGAGAAGTGCTGGCTGTATTTCCTTATTTTCTTTATGGAAAACTGCAGCTGGATTTCCTCTCATAGTCCTAAGGACTCATCTTCAGGAAAGGTTTTGAGTTTTCATAGCAAATCTTCACTGGAAACATTGCATCTGAATCAGAGAGAGAGAGAAGGAGAAAATTGCTGCTGCCATGGAAACATCCCAGAAAAGGAGATTTATTGTTTTGTCTGTTTTCCAGGGAACTTTTGTCAGTCCGCATTGCCTTTGTTCATGTCCAATTGTGAAGTAAATCTTTTTATTTTATAATGAGAAACTTGTATATTTGCTGGACAGAGATTGATTTTACTGTTTCTTGGGCTCTAATAGAGAAGAAATAATACACTCCCCATCTATGCAAGCTTCACAATTACACATCTATAGACCAAACATTTCAGCATATTGTCCTTAGAGAGACATAAGAATGTTTTACGCTGTATTCTAAAGGTACTATAAAACATCTTCTGTTTTCTCAAGAATTTGAAACCTGAAAGAGTTGGGGAGGAGTCCCTTACCCCCAAATAAAGTAGTATATTTCATGACATTTTATGACCTGAGCTTCCAGCTCAGGTCAATTTCCAGCTCCATTTGACAAAGGCTTCTGAATATCATCTACCAGTAAATTAGAATTGAAGATTGATCTAAAGACAAACGTACTCCATGTATCTACAGTAGTACCAATGCCTTGTTATTCCTGCAAAGGAAATATTCCTCTGAATAACACCCTCATGGAGCAGTAAACAAAACTTCACTGGGTTAAATGCCTTTGAGATTTAATTGGGTGCTGCTGACTCTGATAACAGAGGGAGGAATACATAACTGTGTGCAGTAAAGGAGGTTGCTCTCCTGGGTTCTCTTAATGGGATGTGCATGGTAGATAATTACAGAACAACTCTACCTTCTTCCCTTCCTCAAAAAATACAGAGTTTCTCCTGTTTTTATCAAACTCGTTCTTACAGGGAAAAAAAATATCATTTATTTGCTATAGTAGGCAATATGTAGATAACATTTTCCTTGTTATTTTTCAATTTCTGCTCCCTCCCTTTTGCCCTGAGACATATTTGTTTATATATAGAATAGTGCCTTGTCTATAACACAATATGTTGTCTTTGATTCAGGGCAAACACATACCTCGAGGGCACACCTTTCCACTCAGCTGTTCTGAATTAATTCTTTATGAAATCTATTCTCAAATGCACAGACTTGAGTATTCATAAATGGTAGGGGAAAGGGCTTGCTCGTCTGGCTGCAAGCTTGCTCAGACATACTGAGGAAAAAAAAAGTGTCTCTCAACTGATGTTATTTTAATTATTCAGTCAAGTCACATTATGTTAGGCACAAAAGCAGTGGGAAAATGTACAAGTGAGCTGAAATGAGCATACTCATATTCACTTTCCACTGACAGTAGTGGATAAACAATGGTATACATAGCTCTCTATCAGTCTGACATGAAACACCAAGTTCTTGACAGGATGGTTTCACCAAGCCAAAAACAAAGGAGCCCAAACAGGTCCATTAAAGCAAAGTGGTTTCTATGTTTACCATTTATTTCTCATTATTGTACTTAGTCTATTAATGTAACTGCATCAGGAAAGTCTCATTTGTCTCCCGGCTCCAGTGTATGAGCTCCTGAGCATCTCCTAGGAAATAAGTGACTGCAATTTTTCACTTCACAGTGCAGAGCGTGCTCACTTCGCCGCAGGACGGGGCTTGTGCAGCTCTACCCTCATATGCAGCAATGACGCAACTTTGTTAATCTACCCTGATGCATATTTTCCCCAAGTATGTTCTTTTAAACAGTTTATTATTGATTGTCACAAACTGGACATGCTGATTAGATGTGAGTTTCTAGTGCTATATTCTCTATTTATGCCAATGGCAAGCTTCTGTTTGTCCCGGGACCTGTTTCAACAAAGCAACGAATGAACAAAATCAACACTCAGAACCTATACTTGAGTCAGTTTTGGAAAATTTCAGTAACGTTATATTGTACTTGTAGGGTAAATTATAGCTTCTCCTTCATATAGGGGATTACTTTTCATGCACCACTCAGAGAGCCTCTTAACTAAGATACAATTGCAATACAAATAATATTTTTTTTTATTAAATAGCACAAAAGGAAGTAATAACACTAAGAGTAATGACAGAAATAAACCTGCAAGTCATTTTATATGCCACATTCTCCACTTTATTACATTAATTTTATTGCAGTATAGCACCATTAAGAGGCATTACTCATTCAGAAAATGAGATCCCCTATGGAACAATCACGGAAAATAATATTATATGCAGTCTAAATATTTATATCCTGAGCTGTATTTTAATGTGGACATACTGGCTTTACTGTTTGAAGCTTTCATTTTAATGATCAAAATGGTATCTAGAATCTTCTATGAGCATTCATTGAGCTGTATAGGATTTTGATTATATATTTCAGCTCTGCCATTGCAAAAACTGGTGTTTGTAAAGAAAACTGCACATACAGAAATTTCTAGCACTACAAATCAGTAGTTTACACGTAACTGAAAGATCATAGGAAAGACTCCAAAAATCTCAAAATAAATTTCCATCAAAATACACATCCTCCATTTATACTGATATTCTTCGTAACGCATTTCAGTGTAAAATAACAGTCCCTATTTTGCTTCTCAGATTGCTAAGTTTGTCTCCATATATTAATCATTTATTTTTTTCTTCTTCTTCATTTCAAGGAAGTATGCTAAATATGGCAGAAACTAAAACCATCCAGCTTGGAGCAGCCAGTGCTGTCACGTTTTTCTTTGTCCTAGTCTGTTGGGCTGATGCAGCTTCATTCCAGCAGTACCAGCTGCTTCAAAAAGACCCAGACTATGTAATGAAAAACTTACAGAGGCTCCCGAATCCTGATATGATCAAAGCTTTGGAATACATAGAAGATCTTCGCAAGCAAGCTAACAAGGGAGAAAGCATCCCTGATTACAACTCCTTTCAAAGTGTCCCGTATGTCCTGCAACAGAAAGAAAACAAAGATCAGGTTCACCTACCAGAAAATGTAAGGGATTCTTTGACTGAAGATGAGTCTCAGTGGGTCAAGGTTATGTTGGAAGCCTTGCGGCAAGCTGAGAAGGAGTCAAAAGCTGGCACAAAGGAAAATAAACTTTATGGTCTGAGCTCAGATAACAGCTTTCCAGCTGGAGTAACTGATGATTATGAGGCTTACAAGTGGCCTGAAAAGTGGCAAAAATATCTCAAAATGCCTTTTGGCCACTATGAAGACAGTTCAAGAGACAGTCCTTTCAAGCGTACTAATGAAATAGTGGAGGAGCAATACACACCCCAAAGTCTTGCTACACTGGAATCGGTGTTTCAGGAGTTGGGGAAGATGGCAGGACCTGGTAATCACAAGAAGGAGAGGCTGGATGAAGACCAGAAACTGTATGCAGATGATGAAGATGATGTGTATAAAGTAAATAACATTGCCTATGAAGATGTGGTTGGAGGAGAAGACTGGAATCCCATAGAAGAAAAAGTGGAAAGCCAAACCCAGGAAGAGATAAAAGATAGTAAAGAGGAAATTGACAAACATGAAGAGGAAGTTGATGATGAAATGAAGAGGTCAGGGAAACTCAGCTTCCTTGAGGATGAAATGAGAAGAGAGAATAAAGATCAAATGTCAGAGAATGTTTCAAAGTTAATGAATTATTACCTGAAGAGGCTGATGGGCAGTGCTGGAAACAGGAAACTAAGGACTGGAGGAGAGCTTGAGGAGAAAAGAGCAGCCTCAATTTTGGACAAGCAACTCAACCCTCAGTCTATAGCTCAGTTAATAGAAATGTCAAGGAATTTACAAATTCCTCCAGAGGATTTAATAGATATGTTGAAAGCTGGGGAGAAAAAACAGCTTCAGAGTGAAAGGTTGGAAGCTGAGCAGGAAGCAGAATTCCCAGAAGACCTCGATGAGATCACTGAAACTAATCTGGGACAGAGTGACATATTTAAAAATAATGTAAACTCTAAAAATGGGTACATGAAGCAGCCTCTTAATGCAATTCCAGAAAATCTACCTGAAGACCTCAATATTGAAGACATTGTCAGTCTTCTGGGAACTGGCAATTTAGGTAATCAGAATCCCTCCTACTTACTAAATCGTCTTAATCAAGAAAATGATTTGCCAAGACTGCCTTACATTCCCAGAAGACTGAAAGGACGCCCAGTTCCCAAATCTGCGTGGATTAACGATTTGGAAAGGCGACAAATGGAGTACGAGAAACTGGATGAGAAGGATGAAGAGCTGGCTGATTACTTGGCAAAGATGCTGGCAAAATATCCCGAAGTTATCAACGCGAACCAGATGAAAAGAGTTCCCGTTCCAGCTTCTGAAAGCGACTTGCAGGAAGACGAGAGGCTGGAGCAGGCCATCAGAGAGCAACTGAGCCAGCTGGGACCACAGGAGGCTGCGAGGCTGGCTTCACTCAGCAAAAGGCTCTCCATGGCTGGGGACACCGATGACACGCAAAACAGGCAGTATCTGGACGAGGATATGCTGGCAAAGGTGCTGGAGTATCTAAAACAGGAG
Organism: Lagopus leucura; assembly: GCF_019238085.1. Lineage (NCBI taxonomy): Eukaryota > Metazoa > Chordata > Aves > Galliformes > Phasianidae > Lagopus > Lagopus leucura. Next base: position 7,599,503 of record NW_024962274.1, read on the forward strand.
AAATCAGAGCTTGAAAGAGATCACATTACTAAACGGGCAATGGAAAATATGTAATTGTTCTCCAAATATGATTTCTCTCCCATGTGTTGACTTCAATCCCAATTCAGTTGTGATTTACTCCCGCTCTCCCACTACACAACTTCTGGTAGACTACTTACCATTGAACAGTCTGCATATCTTTCTCGGAGCTGTTATCTTGTTTATTGATATACTTATGTATGTTATAAATTATGGGGCAAATAACAAATTGCTTCAAGTGTTTTAAGAAACAATTTAATGAAATCAAGTAAAACTATAATATGTAAACAAATGACCTTCACGTTGTTAATAAAACATGATAAATGAAGAGTGAGAATTATCATTTGAAATTTTTAAGATTAACTGGATTATTTTGTTACTGTCTGTAGTGTTTTTTTGTGGAGTATCGAATAAAAAAATAAAGCATTATATATATAGTTTTATTTACAAGGCTTTTTCTATTCAGTGTTTTATTGCTAATGAATAAATTATTTCTGGACAACAGCCTGTGTTTCTTTCTAGGAGTTGGTAAAGTCATAGAAATTAGAAACTGAAACATATTTTTAGTTCTACAATTTTTTTTTCCCCGAGGTCTGCGATTTTACCACGTATTAATTAAGTGGCATAATTCTTCTTTTCTGGGTTGTAATACCACTGATTGGCATTATCTTCCAGGTATTAAGTACCTGAAGATCTTGCTGAAGTCAAAAGTGAACTCAAGTAGTAACTGCACTACACTGTTTGAAAACTGAGCCCCAAGTAACTAATGACTTTGCATCTCTTGGCAGTGGGGCAAGAGAAATGATCTTGCTAGCTAAGACAAACTATATAGAAAGTTCTAAATAATACCAAATGGAATCTTCTCATCTGAGAATTTCTACAGATGGATTCCTTGCTACCTTTCGCAATGGCTACAGCGGAGAAAGAAACAAGCCCCAAGGCAAGCAGAGAACTAACACTGATGGTAATATTCCTTTCTTGTCTAATAAAAGTATTTTTTGTTAAATGATGGTTAAATATGCTCATAAGCATACAGATCTTTATCACTCACTACATTACTTGACATCCTGGGCATGTGAAAGACCTCTCAGGCTCTTGCCAAGAACTGTAGGGGATGTTCTGGAAAAGCTACAGCTACTTTCCAGAACTAAATGTACTGGTGTAACTCCATGAGTCACACATGTTTTTCACTAGGACAACTCAGGCATAAGCATTTCCAGGATTATGGTTTAAAAGTAGCTCTCCCTGCGGTATTCTTCAGCATCTCATCTATGCTAAGTGGGGTGGGGATGATTTTTGGCGAGGTAATGTCTAATGAAGCAGAGTACAAAGGCTGCAGAAATAAGAGTTCATTTCCAGTGTCACAATTACCTGGAGCAATTGCAGATTATAGTTCATCCAGAGCTCTTGCTTTGGACCACGTTAAAATTCTTCATTTCTCTGTTACATAGATGAGTCAAAACATTAAGCAGAGAACTGAAAAAAAATTCCTTAGAGTATAAAAGCAAAAGTCACTCCAGTAAAGACAAACCTGTTGCTTTTCAAGTAGTACTTGCTTGCTGGTGATGTGAAACCACTGTCTTTCATTTTCACTTTGATTCCTAATGCTGTCACCCTCCTTGGTCGCAACACTGCCCTTGCAGGGTTGGGTGAGCCCATGATGGGAGCAGAGGCTGTGCTGGGTCAGGGTCCTGCAGCTGGCAGCTGAGCAGCAGAAGCCTGCACAGGCCCTGGGTACTCACAGCCTACACAGAAGCCAACAGGCACGCAGATGTGCTGTTCAATGCAGGTGTTGAGCACCAGCAGGATACCAGGCTAAATAAATGCAAACCAATTAGCAGGAAAAGGTTCAGAAAATACAGCAAAAATTTTGTCATTGGCTTTTTCCCTTTCCCTTCCTTTTCCATTTTTTCCCTTTTTTTTTCCTTCCCTTTTTTTTCTTCTCCTTTCCTTCCCTCTTTCAATGGTAACATACATGGGTGGATTTAATAAGGAGCATTCTCACCCCATTCTCCAGGGAAGCGAGTCCTGAGGAGCATCATATGAGGCTGCCCAGGTTGCTATGGCAGTTGGGAGGAGAGTGGCAGGCAACAGCCGTGGTGGCCCAGCAGCACCTGAGAGGTGGTAATGAAAACTGCTCTGCAGAAACCCCCTTTGTTTCTCCTTTGTGCCAAGATAGAGCTTTAGATGGCATCTACCACAACCCTTGGGTCTTGGTGCTGTGCTGCATGTGGGCTCGGCACTTTCTTTCCCTGGTGCTGATGCCTGCAGCACTGCAGCTCTCTCCCAGTGCTACCAATAATCACTGGAGCTCAGGGTATCCTGAGGGACTTGACTCAGAGAACCTGATGTTTTCTTCAAGCAAAAAACAAAGCCAGCAGGCTGCAGGGCTCATGGTTTAAGGTTGGCTTTTTTTTCCTCATGTTGTTTATTAAGTCAGTGTATGAGTTTGCATCAAAACTACAATGTTTTACACCAGCTATTAACAGTGTACTATTGTTATGCCCACTGTTAATCAATCTCCGTGGTTTCGAAAAATTTGTAAGGCTCAACCAGTGCTCCTTAAACACCCCAGCAGTGCCGTACCTCCAGCTATAAGGTGTGCAGGGACACAACTGAGATGGCACACAGAGGAAACACAATCAAGCATGGCCAATAGCAGTTTTAAGTCCATCAGTCTCCTTTCCCTTCTACCACAGTCCTTAGCACTCCCTGGCCCAGGCTCCCCAAAGCCCCAGGCAGCTGTCTGGCACAAACGCTACCTTGTGGCTCATATCCAAGGCAAGAGCAGGGAAAAATTAGGGTACAAGAACAAGCTGAGGGTCTAAGGAACTGGAACATCTTTAAGTCTTGTACAAATCCATTCATAAGGGAACAAATTATTTCAGAGACGGTACAGAAGAAAATAAAGCCACACCTCAAAGCAGAATGGATATCAGTACCCACCTTGCAATATTCTGCCTTCCTCATTGCGTGCAGGAGTCCTACAGCCCCTCATGCAAGGGGAACTATGAGAGACTTTCTATAGTCTGCTGCCTCTACAGTTTGCCTCTTGTTCACGTTATTCTAAGTGGTGATGGCAGCTGCATGATCTGCTTGATGTCTAGGACCCAGTCAGAAGCAATGCTCCTTCTGGTCTCCCATGCAGCCAGCTGGGCCAGCAGGGTCTGGCAAAAGGAGAAGAGGAAGGGCAAGACATTCATTTCAGCTGTGGAAGTAACAAAATTCAGAAGAGAAGCTTCTGCACAAGTCATTGCACCAGTAGTGTGAGAGCCATTGGGACATTGTTGTGGGGGTTTGTCTTCATAAAAAGGAAAAGGTTGTTAAGCTTCAAATAACGGAGTTACGTGTTGCACAATAGAACTAGACAGAGGTTTCAAGCTGATTTCAAGATAAAAAGCAACATTTATATCCTTTCCTCTTCCAGACAAAGAAAATAGATAGCTAATCTCATCGTAAAGTGCTTTATTCATTTTATTTATTTATTTTTTTTAATGAAATGAGCAAATATTATATAAGCAGCACCTTCTTGGTATCTATAGTTACATTACCTTTGGACATGTAACTCAAGCTCCTGCAGAGGAGCAGATAGCTACATCTCACTGCAGGACACTGCTATCTGCAAGCTGCTCTGCCCGTGCAGAGACACACCACAGTGCTTTACTGCTCCCAAGTCCACAGCCACTGCACCTGGATTGCCTGTGCTTTATGCTTTGCTTATGAGCACAGTGGGATGAAGTCATGCTGTTAACTAAGGAGTATGTAATCCATAACAAACACCCTACCAAGCTTGTTGTTATAATAATGCACAAAATAGTGACCACCCTGTAAGCTTTCCTCAGGCAAAGGAAGAGGCAGAGTTTTAGCCACAATTTCACAGCATCCTAGATGCAGCTGGTCTGCACACTGTTTGTTAGGGGCTTTCTGCTCACATCTTACCCCTAAAGGCTGCAGTCAGCTTCACAGTATTCTCATGCTTCAGCAAGCAGATTGAACATATATGTCGTGTTTGGTTGCAACCTATCAAGCTGCCAAACACCTTTCTGAAGATCTGAGGGAGTTCTCTATACATCTGCCAGAATTCACTGTATTAGTAACCAGGAGAGTTAATACCTTTTTGGTTTTCTTCTTTCCTCACTAAGTCACATGCTACCTCAAGTGTTTTGTTTACATCTGCATCTTGATGGCTCATTATTTTGTCAGCTAGGGCTATGAAATGAGAACATTTGCTGATTCAAAAATTAATGTAACCACATTATCTCATTTGAAGAAATTGGATTGTTGCAATTATTATTTTTTTTTTTTTTTTAAGAGTATTTTACATTGCAGTGAAAGGAGTTTGACTCACATACATATGACAGTCACCAGCATTTCTCAAAGCATTTACAAGATCACTTGTTTTGCAGGCAAAGCGACAGGAAGCAGCTATGATTTTCTGAACATGCCAATGGTTGAGCTGTGGCTGGAAGGCAGGCGTCCTGAGCAGTGCTCTAATTCCTAGCATTATTCTGCCATTTCTACTGTTACTAGCTAACAGGAAGCCTAATGCCTCAAGCTCTGCTCCTCCAGGCTAATCCTGCCCAGACCAATCTTCTGCTTTCTCAGTGTGAATCATGCATTGTGGAGAGTAGATATGATGAGCTCTGTGTGGGAACTGCATTTCCTGGAGCACCCGTTATCTGACCCCAAGGTGCACAACGCTGATCCGGGGCTGTTTGCTAAATGAGGTGCAAATCCACACAGACACAGCCGCTGCCAGCTGCACTCTGCATTTGGCTCCACATGTGCCTCTGGAGCAGCAAGAGCTCAGGCTGGGAGCAGCAGGAAGGTGCAGAACTTCCAGTGCAAAACGTGGAAAGGAGAAGCCCTTAATCAGAGCTGATGATCCAAACAGCACGACTTTTGGATCATTCAAAAAGGTTTGAAAGCGTTAATAATTCATTTGCAGATATTGCAGAGCTCTAAATGTGCCTGATTAAATGCACTTGACATTTCTCTTGAGAGAGGCTGTTATTCCAGGAAAACCACTTGCTATCTGCAAATGTCTTGGAAGCAGCACACTCAAAATTGCGACCTCACTTACAATGTTTTCCCCTAGTAAAGGAAGAAAAGTAACCCCTGCCTCCAAATGTAACATACACTGGTGAATACCTCCATTACAGCAGTTTGAAACTCATAATTCTATGATTCCACATAACAGACATTCAGTGTGCACTGACCAGCAGGTTGGTGCAGCACTCCACCTGTCTCCACTGTGACGCGCTGCAGGCACCAAGCTCTGCCCCGCCAGGGGAGGAGAGCAAGGAAATTGTTGTTTGGAAACTCCCCAGCTCATACAATTGCAGCTCCGTGACATGCTTCCCAAACACCTTCCTGGTGTCCATCTAAAAATAGAGCCCCTTCTGCATCCCAGCAGGAAAGGCAGCCCCAGCACAGCAGGTGCCCACAGCACGGTGCTGTGGTCAGAGCTGGAGCAGGGCAGCAGCCAGAAGAGAATGAGCTTTACGTCACCTCTGACACCAAATCTGGGTCTAGCAGGTTTGTAGTGCTTTGGGCTTAAGGTGGAATAAATCTCTCCAGGCATAGCTGTGAGGTTTTCCATTTAAATCTGGCCATGGATTATTGAGGTGGGTGGCCCACGTGGGCAATTACCACCACTGCAGTATCTCATCCTCTGGGCGTGGTAGGACACATCCTCGCCAGAGCCTTGGCAGAGGGCACATGGACAAATCCTTCTTGGCTTATTCCTCCTGCCCTAGGCACGTGCCAGCACCATGCTGAGTACTGCAGCATGCAGCAGAGGAGGCACACTGTGTTCCTATTGCCAGGTGCAGCACATTACCACTACCCTCACCATGGTTATGCCTTTTTGTCTATTAAATTTCTTTTGAGAATTGCATTTCCTTTAGATTGATTTTATTTTCCCAGCTCAGATTTGAGATTCCACTTAGGTCCAACATTGTGAATCCATTGCCCCTAAATTCAAAAGGAAGCCTGTCATTCATTCTCTTCTCTTTGACGCAAGAGAAGGCATCAAACTGTTTGGAGACACAATGTTATCACTTTTGCAAAGAACACATTTTCTACCCTGGTACCTACGTGCTTTGCAACCTGCTGGTAAATTTCACAGCAGAGAAGCAAACCACTTCACATTCTACCACTACTGGAGCTCCCACATCAGGGATGTGAGAGCCAGGCCAGGAACACCACATACAGACATAGATAAAAAAAGTTAAATCATTAAAAGGCACAAAGTCAATGTGCCTCACTTGCCACTTACACGGCATGACAAGGGGCGTTAAGTCCCTGTAGGCAGGTTTGGGGATGCAAGAGTAGTCTGACAGGAAAACTTGTTTTCCTCCAAGTTAAATTTACTCAGATCCAATATTCAGTCAATTCATTTTCTTCTTGTAAACACAAGTGCAAGAAGGCAGGAGCTTCACAGCAATAACCAGTCACTAGTACAAGGTGAATAAGGAACAAAATCAGAAAACTATTCTGTATGCAAGTCTGCAAATACCATCAGATTCCACCAGTTAATTTAGGCAACAGAAACGCTGGTACCATACAAATTCTTGAGTCCTTAATCTTACAGATGGCACTGGTCTTCCCTATGGAAGCAGGGTGGGTTGAAGGCTGCCACCACTGCTCTCTGCTTGCTGGAGTGCACCCAGGCTGAGGCTGTGCCCCCACAGCTGTGGGGATGGATTGTGTGATGCTGCTCTGGTGCCATGGAGGTCTGCCTGCTGCCCTTCTGGGCCTTCCCCTCACAACAAAAGCACTGTTCTATCCTAATGTACTCTACAGCGACCAGAAAGAAAGCTGGGCAGGAATGAGAACACAGCTTCCACCTCCGGCAGTCACCCCACCGTGCAGTGGCCATAACATCCTTTGAAGGTGGGCTCATACACCTCTGTGAAGCTCACCTGTGCTTCATGCATACGTGGCCGTGTATACTCCAGCTCCCTCTGCACCATACTCAGACACCGTTTTTAGCACTCCTGTTAACCCTCCTGGCCTTGTTTTCCAAACAGCCTGCAGTAAGAACCTCAAAGCCACACAACTGTGGAAGGACAGGGATGTATCTTCTAGAACAGTTTTTTTTTTGTTGTTGTTGTTTTTTTTTTGTGGGTATCATCTTTGACATAAGAACGAAGGGGATAATAACTTGTGTGAACATTAAAGATATACCAAGATGAATTGTAGCAGGTGGATCAAATCTCTGAGGAACAACGTTTTGACAGCAGCCTTCCAAGAAAATTCTAAAGTGCAATCAATATAATCAATACTATTCTCAAACACCTTCACCCATTCATCCAGTCTAGAAGCAGACTGCTAAAAAATCATATTATCTTTATTTATTAACCCCACTAAAAGCAACATTTACATTTTTAACTTAATACAGTGCTCACTGAAATGCTCTCCAAAGAAGGATGATGAATGATGCTATGGAGGCCTCCCATCCCTATCACCTGCCTACCACCACCTGCTACAGGGAAAATAAATGGGAATTGGCAGCCTGGCTGTGTGGCAGATTGATGGAGTTGTTTGGGGGAAACCAGAGAGGTGACCACTGCCAGGTCTGTGGCCTCCTGCACAGTGATGGGCACTGGGGAGCCTTCCATCTCTGAGCTGACACCTCTGTGGTGACTTTCTTGGCTAACTCATTTGTTAATCAGGTTGGATAATTTCCTTTTCTTCCATTTTCCTGCCTTCTGGCTCAGCTCAGTGTATGACTCAGTAAAGCTCGCTTAATCATCTTCGTGATAAATTCTGAGTATATTTTACTGCTAGGAAAGTTCTTGCTGATCAGCTAAACTATCTAGAGTGCAAAAAAAAAAAAAAAATAAATCTTTTGATTATAGGTATATTTTAGAATTAATTCCCGTGCTACAGCACTTTTCCAAGAAGCAGCCACAGGCAGCAGAGGATTGTTTTGTAAATATACAAAAGAGGTGTCCTTGTAGAAAGACATCCTTCACCCCTTACATTGCAGATATAGAGCAGAATTTAGCTATCATACACCAAGACTGTTGGCACATTTGAGTCATTCCTGAGGAAATGACATTGCCTTGTAGCTCACCTTTTAGAGCGCACGCTTTTCTGCCTGTGCAATTCATTATTCAGTAGCCTGTCTCCTAAATAGTCCAAGGCTGATGTCCTTAGGAAATGAATTTTTTTAATATTCTTCTTGATGAACATGTGTTTTACGCCACCTGAAAATAGATGCTCTATTTTTCTAGGCCAGTTGCATATTTTTGCCTACTGAGTCGTACATTTTCGTGTCTGTAGCTTCCTATGTATTAAGATGGAAAACCAATTTAAACAGTCATTTGACTGACAAGATATGATTATTTGTCTTCCTACATAACCTCTGAGTACAAAGTTTGATTTAGAGCTAGCTACTCTACATCTTTCAAAAGCCAAGGAGCAGGGAATGCATTGCTTTCTGAATTCTTAGTAGGTAAGCACAGGAATTACTTTCTAACAAAGTCTGTCAGGATATGCAGAGCATCCAGTACCAACAGACTAACCATAGGGCCTGAGTTTGACCTTCATGGATTGAGAATGAGATGCAAAGGGACCTATTCTGCCATCAGCACTGACACGACCAGTTGGAGCATGGTGGGGCTTCTGCTGGGCTTTCTCATGAGGATATTACAGAGTAATATGAGAAAAATTTGATGAGAAAAATAAGGATATTACAGGGTAATATCATGAGAAAGTATTGGCAGAGTGAGAGCTGGGGCTGCGCAGCGTACCCATGGGCAGAAATAGGCAGGTTGGCTTTTCACTGAGGCACGTCGTGAAAAAAAAAGTATATATGAGAATACAAACACAGGCAACAACAACACAAAAGGAAAAAAGTCACAGCCATCCCTGAAGGTTGCCTCTGAAGTTCAGTTTCTATGAATGGAGATACAGAAAATACCTCCAAGTACTTTTAGTTACCTTACTTTTAGTTCTTTGATACTCTGAGTGACTTCAGGAACCCATGAGATAAATTGGATGCCATTTCCCATGTGGAATACAGAGTATTGACTCACTGGAAAAATATTTTGATTTTATTATATTCTGATTTCCCTCTTCACAGAGCTGTGGCAGAGCCTGTATCACTTGTCTATCTGTGCTCTACTAAAAAACACCTAGAAACAAATTCACGGTGAAAATCTGACTGCATTGAACTCAATGGGAGTGCACCACCACCGTCTCTCAGACTTCGACTTGGTATTAGAGCCCGTAACTTTGAAATAGGTCCTGTCCTTAAGAAAGGGAAAGTTCCCTTCTGTTTCTAATGCATCTTTCTAAGCTTGTGTTAAAATACACTTTCCACAATTTCTAGAAATATTTCAGCCTGTTCCTGTGCTTGAAGTAAAGAAGATGCTCAAGATTTTGGTGAAAACAACGCAGCTGCACCAGGATGTTTATAGCTATGATGTAGGAGTCTGACTGATGACACAACCCTAGGACCTTCATATGTAGGTCAGGAGATGAGCTAATAGAAAACTACACAACCCTGACCACCCAGCAGACACAAGAGCTGCAGACACCTCCAAAGGCTCCAGGCAGCCGCCTCCATCTCACAATGCTTCCCAGGGCACACACAGATACAGGCCAGTGCCTCAGCAGCCCTGACAAGATGCTGGCTCCCACTGACAGCAGCAGCTGCCTCTGCTCCATTACTCATTCATATGGGCGCATGCAGAGCAAGCAAGTGACTTAGGAGAGATGGCAGCGTAAACTGTTATTCAATTTCCATCTCTGTTATTACTATTCATCAGTTTTGCTGCCTGCTTGCTGCCTCCCAGGCCTGATCTCCAGAGAGATCTTTCTGCTGGGGTGATTTCTTTCTGCTGGACTATCTGCTTTTTGGGGTTGACTGCAAGTGGAAATGAAATACTTTTGAAACGGATTCATTAAAAGAAGATTAGTGAGATTAGCAGAGCCATAACTGTGTTGTGTTTCCTTGTGTGCTTGAATGCAAACGACTGCACTACAAATGACAGAACAAAGGGCTCGCGGGTATCCAGGAGCTCAGTCTGCTGTGGCCCTGTCAGACTGCTATTTACCAGAGAATAGATGAGATGCCAGCTTCTGCAGATTTTTGTTACAGTACGCTCACAAACACACACAGAAACAAAGATTTGTGTGGCAAGCAGTGGACCTCCAACCATCCATCCCTGGGGCAAGGCTCCGTGGATTCATGCAGGGAAAGGTGAGCTTTGTCCCACAGCTTCACAGCACCCCTGGGGCTATCTCATGGTCTTCACTGGGAGCCAGCAGAACCACTGGCTGCTGTGAGAACCCTATGCCTGAGTACCAATGGGCCCTGCAGGAAATAGCTGCATCCTTTGCTGTTATGCCAAGGAATTTGGCTTCTACCAGCAACAACTCCCTCTACAAGACTGCAAACATGGGTTCACAAGAGCCCTGCTGTTTTGGCTGCATTTACGGAGAAGGTGAGCATTTGCAGGGCTTGGAGGAAAGTTATCAGCATTTAGGAATGAGGAAAAAAAAAAAAAAAAAAAATCAGGGATGTTAAAACACTTATGACTGTATTTAGGAAATATGTTTCATTACTGTATATGCAAACTCCATTTGCAGCTTGAGCACACAAGAGTCTTTACAAGGGGAATTTACTGCTGGAGATAATGAGCCAGTTTCTGCCAACCTGTAAATCTGTCGGCTGCTTACAGGGGCACGTGGGCCATCAGAGCTCAGATCATTGCTCCTGAGCGCCTTGCTAAATAGGGTAAACAGCAATGGCATTTAGAGTTTTGTTTAACGGAGGGTGGAGATGTAAGCCACTTTTACAATATCATCTACCCGGCAGTAAGCCTCTACAGATCATACATCACTGCTCTGGCAATGGTCTGTATTGTCTTTAAGATGTGTTTTTAAATTATGAATAATGCCTATTAAAAAATCATAACTCTTATTTGTGGTAAGCACCCTGAGCAAAGACACTGCCAGAGTAATCAGAGCCTAGATCACAAATGCAGTACCTACCAACATCTCAAGGAACAGTCTGTAGGATCAGCACACCCATTATAACACCTTATTGCAGGTCTTAAAGCCAACAGGCTGAGAAAATGCTTCCCGTCAATAATCATTCCACCTAGGAAGTGAGTCAAGTCCCTGCTAAGTTTAGAGCTGAGAACCTGAGAAATAAGTAGTATGCACACTTAAAGAAAGTCCTCCATATGTTTGAGAAACTTATTTAGGCTTAAACCTGCTTACCTTGGCTCAAGTTACTTAATTTCAAATAATATGAGATGAATATGACATCTCCTTTCTGTCCCATAGCCAAACGGAAGCTCTTTTTTGACATACCGAGCTGCATCCACAGTGTAGTGAGACCATTTTGGATTGGATACCAGTGGAAATCAGGCTCCTAAACCCAAACATGCAATCCAGAAACCCATCCTACCCCAACACGTGGGTTCCTTGGCACTTTGGGGTAGGGAACCTAGCATGGCAGGGCAGGATCAGCCCTTGTCCCCATCTGCCTCCACCCAGTGCTCCACAAAGGTTGCAGAGCAGGTGCAGCCACGACCCCAGCATTCCTTCAGTGACAGTCACACCATCTGGGAACAGCAGCTGGCCTTAGAGCAAGCTTTTTCTCTAATCACTTTTCTTCTGACCAGCTGCATAAAGACCAACCAGCAGCCGTGCACTACAGAGCACAGTGGAAACGCTATGCAAAACTGCCAAGTCACAACCAGCCATTTACTTAACCTCAGGAGTTTCATTTCCTACTGCCTCACAAAGCACCCAGCGCCCAGTGAATTAAGAGCACCATCCATAGGCTTACAACAGAAAGGGAAATTAACGGAGCCGTGCAACACAAGGATGGAAACTTCTGGCCCTTTGCACCCGAGCAGCTCTGCAGCAGAAATAGATTTCACAAGGTTTCTCACAGCAGCCACCAAAAAGCACAGCTTGTTGTCAGAGGCAACACTCAGGTGTGAGCCCTGCAGGTAGCAATGCACTCCCAGTGGGCCAGGCCCCTGGATGCAAGGGCTGCCTGGCTGCATGGCAGCTGGCCTCTAGGGCTGCACCTAGCTCATCCTACAAGAACACAGTGAGGATATATCTCAATCAACACTTAGTTTAATGGGTTTCATTTACCACAAATGAACACAAGCCATGAACAAACATGCCAGCTGCACCTCCCGCTCTGCACAGCAGCTGAGATGGCAGCTCTTCGTCTACAGCAGCTCATTTCCCCCAAAGAAGCCAGCTGCCAGCAAGAGCGAGCTCATCTGTTCTGAACATTAACTCTAATTCTCACTTTCTTGGTGGGCCTTTGCCATAGAAACATGCCTTAGCAACACAGAGGCAGAGCAGCTCAAGACAGAAGCATTGATGATGCAGCCCCAATCCCTCTGTGAAGCACATCAGCTCATGCTCTGCCTTCCCAGCTTACCTTCTTCCAGCACACCATAATTAACAGACAGGCATTTCTAGCAGAATCAGGGTGTGGGGCAGCTGCACTGGAAAACTGTTTGGGTCCGCATCAAAATGGCCCTTTGATATGAGCACATGTGGCCTGGATCATCTTGCCCAGTGCACGCAAGGGACGTTCTTCAGTGACACCAGCCCAGCATACCAAGGGGATTTCTGGGGTTTGTTGTTATTGGCATAGCAAAAGGGAAGAGAGGAAGGAATGGGAACATGAACATAAAGGTACTGAGATGGGCGCAAATTACCAGGGCCAGCATGAACAACCTGTATCTTTCCACTTTGACTCCTCCTGACAAAAACACCATAGAAGCTGTTACCACACTTTCAACGTGACATCGCATGTGAACTTGCATTCCTCTTACTTCAAATCCTCCCTACCAGGTTTTCCATTATCTGCTCTGCCACCTCTGTGATAACCATCCCAAGGAAGAACCCCGGTGGCCTGCACCTATAACACGCAGCATCTCCTCTGCTCACCTGTCAGCATCAGGACACAATTAAGTGCAATAATTAAATGACCCAAATTTACAAACCTGGCTTGTAGGGAATAGGGAGCAACTAAGTAACCCAGCCTGTCCTATTCAGATGGGGTAAAAGCTTCATGACTATGGGCTGCAGGATCTGAGGAATTTTTATTGCACAAAACACAAACTCACTTTAGGCAAGAAAACATTCTTTGTTTGTCTGTTACTTTGCTATTTTTTGTGTTAAAATGCTTTCTAACTTTTATGCAGTGACAAACTCTGAGATGAGCAAGCACTTGTTTATGTCTCTGACAGTAACTCCAGCCCTGAGAGGGTTCAGATTAAAGCACACTCATTAAGCAACCAATCGAAGAACCACGCATTTGACTAAATGATTCATCGGATGTGTTTGATCTCAAAGATATTCAGAAAATTGATTATATAAAAGGTTGTAATTTACAGAGTCTGTTTTCTCCTAATATAAAGACATCTACATTTTTAGACAAACTCTTAGTGAATAAAATAATCAGCTTATATTACACACACAAGTACTCTCACACAGACCGATGAGTAATTGCACATAAAACATTCATGGAAGAATCAAACACGCTAAAGGTTAACTATAATGGATCTTTCACAATCAAAGAGAGAAAATGCATGAGGCAGAGAGAGCCCAGGGCTTCACTTTATGAAGGCAGGGTGTGCTAGAGGGCTTCCCTCTGCCCCTAGCCTCTTCTTTTGGCCTGGCCATTAAGCCCAAGGCCCTGATAAGCAGTGTTATCATCAGGACTGGTAACTGCATCCTGCTAAATACTAAGGCTATCAGCCAATCACCTTACCCCACAAACAATGAGCAGATGAGAACCCATCAGCTCTAACTCTCGTAACAAGACTGAGAGTGATCTCCTCAATTTCATCTAAATATTGAGAAGCTTGAGCGACAGTAATCATGGGGTGCATTACACAGAGTAATTGTTGGCAATGACTTATTGGGATATTCAGCTTTTAAAAGAAGAAAAATGTTGAAGAAACCTCTGGAGTAGAATGCTGTCAATGCGCGAAGTCTGTTACATGACAGTTCTCTAAGCTGCACAAGACCTGCAAACCTTAGACTGACAGCAGCACAGGGAGAGCTTGGCATGCTGACTCTAAGAGATACAGCACTGAGGGTGGGAATAAGTGTAAAACACCACAGCCAGATTCCGTGATAGGATTGCAAGGTTGGGAATTTGGTGGTACCACAGAACTGATAAACTGTATAACTGTCATCCTGAGTTAGCAGCTTTTCAATTTTCGGTTGCACCAAACACAACAAAGATAGGTATGATTAGAGACACTCAAACTCCACCTGAAGATAGTATAAAAACAGCTTGACAGAGAGGAGATTTTGGGGAAGATACAATCACAGACAAGTTGGGAGGACACCACTGGCTTCTGGGACCAATTGGGTAAGGTTCACGTGCTTGGATGTACCAGGGAACTTAGAAATCAAGTTATTCCAGCTTTACACATTTGTGGTCAGCTGGATTATTCACATTACAGGTATTTGCACACACTCTGCAGACAGTGTATCTATCACTGGCAATTCAAACAGTCTGTAATCCGTTCCTCTAATAACAAGCGCTATTCTATAAGCTAGCTGTATGACTCCTCATTGCGCACAGCCAAACTCCTTAATGGTGGCTTTGATGAGTCCATTTGAGGGTGACTAAGTAGAGGGGTGCCACATTATGGGTGAATCCTCAGTGCTTTATGCTGATCTCATTCTGTTAAAAAGTATTTTGTTGTGCTTCATCCCCCTCCTTCCCCCCCCCCCCCCCCCCCAAGAATCAATCAACATTAGCTGTGCACTGCATTCTGCTAGTGTATTTAAAAATATTTTCTATCATTCTAATTCTGATACAGGAAAGACACATTACCAATTTGTTCCACATGTTTTTGGGTCAAGGAAAGAATAATTCCTCGTTTGCACATAAATTGGCAAGACAAAAATCATCTTCCCCTCTACATGTTCTAGCTTTTCTACTTTATTCTCTTATTCTCCATCCCTCTTCCCCCTACTCCTCCTCCTCCTTTCTCCATCTCCATCACTGCTATCTCAGTTCACTGAGTCACCCAAGGTATCAGCAATCACAATTTCTCCTTCAATATGCTGGCAGTGAGAGCCCTGTCTTCAAGGGAATAGGAATGATCTGCTATCAGCTCCTGCAAAAAGGTGGAAGGACACAAGTTTACAGGAAGAGAGTTGCTGGTTATGGCCATTAGCCTCTCTCAATCAGAGGCTGATCAGGTAATTCAGCGGAGCGCCTTGCTTTGGAAACTGAAAACCAAAACCCAGAACTCCCCCTCAAAATGAATCTATTAAGTTCATGAGAATAATCTATTTTCCTTTCTCTTTTTTCCTTTTCCAAGAAGCTCTAATAAAGACAAAAAAAGTCAATAGCTGCATTATTCCAAACTGCTCCAGAGCTTTTCTGAAGAACTGAGCTGCCAGCACAGTTCTTCTGTAGTCTTCCTGGAGCACTAAGGAATGAAGATGCCCTCGGCACTCACTTGCCAGCCCTCAAACAGGTTACAGAGCAAAGCCTCTCTTGCTAGCCAGGAGGCTTGCTGGAAGGTAAAGGTAAAACCTGAAAAGCTCTTCAAAGTTGAATCCGACTTCAAAAAGGCTTTCTGGGGGACCTGCCCTGCAGCTTTTCAAGCTTTTGCACTGCATTTGACTGTTTGTCATTAACATTCATTTAGCCAGCTCTATACAATAGGCTCTTTAATGGATCTTAGGCTGAAAAAGGGTTCTGCCGCACACATCAAAAGTAGAAACGCAATCCATCTTGAAGAAAACTTTGATGTCCCTTAAAATGCCATATTTTCAGAGGTGATTAAATACTGAGCCTGGGGAACTTCAAGACTTAACACATCTATAAGCTTCTATTGACCAAGCACCACAGGTGCAAGCACTGGAACACCCCACTGGTGTCTAGAAAGAGAAAACTGGCTCAACAACCTCCTGCTGCAGCACCATGCCCACAGTCATTCTGAAAAGTCTTCTGCTCATGTGTCTATAGGTCTTGGAAGCTCACATCATAGGAATGTCTGCATTTTTTCAGCCAGCCTGATTTTCAGTGAATCAGTGAAACTGGGGATCTGTACTTATAAAGAACTTGGCACAGTGTCATTAGGTTACAGAAGGAAAAAAAAAAACAACCAACAACAAGCTGAAATGCAAAAAAAGCTTTCTTGGATATCTGCCCATTCTTATCATATAGCCTCCATTACCACAGCACTGGAGTGCTTTGTGATTTTTAACATATTTATGCTCATTGCAGTAGGACAGAGAAACACCACCTTTTTTCTTTTAGAAGTTGGAAACTGAGGCACAGAGAGACCAAGGAGTCCAGTCTTCAAAGAGTATAGGATCCATAAGGACTAAGCAAGACTTGCAAATTCATGCCTGTAAGTGTTGCTGAAAACTCACTGAGCCAAAAGTTTGTCTCAAAGCTTGGCACTGTCGTCTTGCTTTCTGGGTACATTCTGGATTGTAGAGTGCAGGAAAATTCATCCATTGGAGGTCACTGTTCAGGATAGAAATCAGGTGCTCTGAAATTATGAAAGCAAGTCAAATCACATGATCCCATTTAGGGTAATGTGACGTAACCACACTAACAAATCGCCTTCTTTGGACCACTTGGAGATCCACTGTTTGGCTTTTTTTCCTGGCCATGATCAGCACGCAGGCCAGCATGAGTCTATCAGGAACATTTAAATCTTGCCTCATCTTCTCAGACACTTAGTGGGCACAAGTAGCAGAAAGTAATAGATGAAAGGGTTGTTATATGGTGGTGTGACTGTCACATAATGGAACACTCTCTCTGAGTAATTGCACAAAGAGCAATTCTGTGGGTTTTATTGAATAACTCAAGATAATTTAAGCCACCATAAAAAGATAATGAAAATAAAAAATAACTCTTTTACAGGAAGATGTCTCCGCATATAGCAAATGCTAGAGGCAAAACATTTATGAATGTATTTTAATTTTAGCATTTTGAGAAAACTTTGCAGCATTTTAAGAGGAGGAGCTTTTGTTCAGGCTGCCCAATTATTCGTATCAGGTCGCATACATTCTGAATGTTTTGCACATATGCTGCATAGCAAAATTCAGTATACATGTGCTATACATAAAAGAACAGAAAATCCCTATTCTGAAAAATATTCCCAACTGCATAAGAAAAGGGGATAGGAGAAACATTTCTGTGCATCAGGTTTGTCTCCTTAGTACCATACCTCTGCTTGCATCACTCTTCCTCACTCCTACCAGTTTGAAAATCAGATTCTTGCCATACGTACTCCTAGTAGAGGGCTGTAACAGATCCAATTCACAATCTCATCAATGCTACCTAAAGACTCAAAATGCAGAAGATACAGTTACTCCTGCTTTTTGAAAGAGCACCAATAGCACTAACAGATTCAGCCAATTACCCTTATCTAATCTGTGGCAGAGCTGGAGATTCGTGCTGGGTCTTCTGCCTCTCAGCCCCCTCCTCAGTGAAGCAATGACAGAAGTTATGCATCAAGTAAGTGAAGATAAAAGCACTTAAAACACATCTAGAGCTACAGTGTCCAAATATAGGGACTGTTTCTTTCTCTGGTTTTAGTTTTGTTAGACTTCCCTTTTAAAGAAAACACCTACACTACATCTTTCTAAAGGTGAGGATTTTGTCAGCAGGGCTATTATTACTCTTGTTAGAGAAAAACAAAAAGCAAACAATGACAAGCATAATTCAGTCCTTGCAAATACCATGTTCAGTGGCAGCAAGCCAGCTTCTGATCTCATTTACACCAGGGCAAAGCCATGACAACCGCAGTGCTGAAAGCAAGAGCATCTCCCACTGCAGGCAGCACAGCAGTGGGCTGGCAGCACAATGCAGCCTTGCTCAGGAAGGCGTAAGACTCAGACCACTGCTTGGAACCAGCAGTAAGGTGCTTCTGTGTGTTTTGGACTGGGTAGAGACTGTTGCCCATGGGAGATGTGCCAGGGCAGTACTGAGTCAGACCAGGAGTGATTCACCCTGCAGCATCAGGGCAGGATGAGGCTGTTCCTCTCCAGGCAGCCCTTGTGCTTGTCTGACATCCTTACAAGCACAGTTCCTTTGTGCCTTTCCAGAAAGCAGCTGAACAGCCTCTAACAGCAGTTTCACAGTGCTTCCATCTTGATCTTTCTCTTGAAGCAAGCGCTGTGTCCAGTGCCTGTGACACAAGGTGGGTCAACACAGCAGCAGGGAGCATATACTCAGCATGGGTCACTCTTACCCAACAATTTTTCATTGGGATCCAAATAAATGTTGGTGAATTTGTGTGGATTGTAACATTTCTCATAGAGAAGACACAAATACTTGACACTGTAACGGTATAATGAAGATATTTTAATGGGTGCTAATTTTAAAAATAATTGGAAGAAATAAACAATTTTATAAGCTCCAAATCTGTATCATTTTTTACGTGCCTTTTGAGAAAAATCTGCCAATTGGCCTCAACTCATCAGGCAATGCTATGGTAAATGCTGGAAAACAACCTGTGTGTAAATAAGCAAATCCCCCAATAGTAGAGCTGTGCTCCCTTTTCTACTATCAGTGTAGATATACACAATTCAAGCTCAAGTATTTCTGATTTATTCTCCAATGGTAACTTGTTTGTATGTCTTTCCTAAGTAGCTTCTGGAGGCAGCTACCTGCACAGCATCCCAATGCCAAAGGCTGTTGGTCTGCAGCCCGTAGATTCATCAGTGCAATATATTACACATCACTCACACAGGTCAGCCAAGCCTGCCAATTTTTCTAGGTAGTCTAAACGTCAGGTACTCCATGTTCAGTACTGCAGCGCGCACATTCCCTTAGGCCTATAATCTTAATCACCATTCTAGTATTGTACTGTTGATAAGGGATTTAGGTTTCTTTGTTTATAACTTTTGATCTTAAGTCTGCTCTTCGGCATGAGTAAGTGCTTTTGGATTGATTTAAGCCGTTGTTCTTTTTCTCTGCAGCCTGACACCCATCTTTATCCTGTGCATCTCCCCTAAATCATAGACCAGCTTTTTTTGTACAGCAGTTACGTAAACACAGACAAAATAAGTTAGCTATTGAGCTGAAAAGGTTTATTTCTCCATTCTCCCCATTACAAACTTGCATTTTCCTCATGACAGCATTCCTAACCCACAGGTGAATCTTTGATCCAGACCTATAAGCTCTTTAGGATCAGTACATCTGCTTGTTGTCCTACCTGAAGAGATACAGACCTATACAGCGTGTAAAGCACAGGTCCACACTATTTGCCATTTGCACTAAGGTACAAAAGCTACCTAGGGAAAAATAAAAACATCAATCAAAACCAGAATGGTAAATAAACTAATTAATTACTCTGACTGTGGTGACACTGAATGCACGGGAAGGGAAGGAAATTTTGTGGAAAATGATTTATCTTGATAGTTAGGGAATGGCCTTTGATCCCACAGGGAAGCCTAAAAGGTCAGCTGCAAATTACAGTTAAAAGCATCATAATGAAGATGAGTCAATATAAAACAAGGTGTAAGGATATTATACTAAAGCAGTAGACAAAGAATCTTCATGGAGAGATGAAGGCATTCTGCATACTATGATAGCCTTCTTTAGATAGCAAAACCACAGTCCCACGCGGGAGCAAAGCCAGCCAGGAAATTAAGAATTTCATTGCTACTGGAAGATATACATTGTCACTAACCTTTCTCTGAAGATACCTGGTCATCTATCATTATCTCAAGTAATTCTCTAGTTTGAAGGAAGTCCAAAAGCACTTGAGGCAGTTCATTACTCACTCACAGAGCAGAGTGTTCCTGTGTACCTTCCCATAGCTCTGAGGTATTCAAAACAAAATTCAGAACGGGAACTAACTGCTAGCCTTCTAAAAATCCCAAACTCTTGAGAGAACAAAGAGAATCTGTGAGGAAAAAAGAAAGAGTTTAAAACAAAAAGATGAATCTGCTGAAATTCAAATATTTCATGAGGTATTTGACTCCACATGGGGATGGTCATGTTTAAATGCACAGCTCATCAAGGAAAATTGCTTCATTCAGTACAGAGCATTTAATTTCCCTCCTTCTAACAAGGTATGGTTTTGTTCTTGCAGATCTCTGCATTGCAAAACAGGCCTTTGTTCCTTTGTTTCAATCTTGAGGAAAAAAAAAGTTGTTTGCTTTAGGCAGCTATTTTGTCATGCAGATGTTGAGGCAAACAAACAAACAAAAAAATGCTGAGTTACTCTAATTTAGAAAACTAGCAATTTGTACAAATACACGGGGGAGAAATTCATTGTGCTTTTTGGATTCACAAAAAGAAAAGGTGGGCTCAAAGCAGAATATCTTTGGCCAGCTCCATGTATGAATATAGCTAGATTTCAAACCCAGTCTGTAAGTGAGATTCTTAGCTAAACTTACTAAAAACACAAGGGCAAGTCATAAAGGTCCAGGTGAAAGGCAAAAGTCTTAACATTCTTTATGTGGGCAGGGTGTCAAAATAAACATCTAACTTATTAAGCAGAGACTGGACTTTATCCAACAAACAGGAACCTTATATGGCACACCTCCATTTTGCCTACAACACAGATATTCTCCATAATCCTGTAAGATTCTGAGAAGTCAACACAGCAGATAAATTCTGCTCTTATATGCCAAATCCCTATCAATCTAGGTGTTAAGTTTCACAACAACAGAGCTGAGGCCAATAGTTAAAGCTCTTAACATAAGGAAACAGAACATCAACTGTATGTTGATTTTAGGCTTTCCATAGATCCCTGTTATTATCATAGTAGGATGATATAACTTCATTTTTCAAGAAAAAGGAGGGCTTTCATGCACTGTTACTAGATGAGAGTGTCAGTATTTTTCCAGGTCTTAAGATTCAAGGCAAGCTATATACAGAGAAGTTATTAGTTCAGGAAAAAACTTTTTTTTTTTTTTTTTATTTCCTCTACAACACCCTTACTTTCTAATACAGCATTTGTCAGCAAAAGCTGACACTTCCCAAATGGTCAAATTAATATTAGGCAAACAGCTAAGCTGGCCAATATCAGTCAATTTCAGTGCTTGCCTATCCTTCTAGGCTAGCTGGGGAACTAGTTCAACAGTATGCCTCTATCCAACTTAGGTTAAGGAAAGCATGTTTTGACCTTAAAAAAAAAATATATATATATATATATATATATATATACATACACACACACACACACACATATAGTCCTATTACTAGAATTCTGGTGGCTCTGTAAGAAAGCAAGTAAACATCACATGTTTATTAAATTTATACCTCAAGATACCAATGTGAAGAATGGATACTTAGCAACAAGAAACAGGAGAGCACAAGATGTTCCATTCTAGTGACACATTTTGCAATGAAATAGAAAAGCTCACACCAATCTGTAACATCTAAGACAATGAACTAAATCTTCACAAAGAGTGGAACTTATAATCAGTAGTGAAATGCCAGATTTAAAAGCCTGAATCAGGTGAATGTAACTCAGTCCCCCAAATTCCATGACATTTGTCTCCTTGCCATCACCACGTTTTTCAATTGGATTGAAATGAGTAATCTTAGTTTTAAAAGGTTGGTTCGATATTTCTGTTGCTTTATTAAGGTCAAGGAGTCAAGAGATGAGAACGCTAATTTCTGCAAGCAGATTGACTGACATTTGAAAAAGATTGAAAATTCCATCAGTACGGCACATATTTCTTAGCAAAACATTCATGTAATTTCTCAGGCATTAATCTGAGAAGGTTAACAAGTCAACTCCCAAAGAAGACAGCTACCCAGATGGCCTACCGTGTATCAACTAGCCCCATTAGGCTGTTCATGCAGATGGCAGTTATGGACCGTACAGCAGAAGTCCAGCATGTTCTACAGTATAAACCTTGGATCTGAATGGGGGAACTGTGGGAATCTGGAGGGTAACGAACACAGGGATGCAGGTATAAGGCCAGTCACTAGAAGTCAATTCTCTTTAGCTTTTTCAAGCTTCGATCAGCTCTCAGAATATCAACCCTCACTTCATTGGTTGCAGGTGGCTATGACTTTGCATCTTCTTTCCTGTTTCAGAAACTGAATAGAGGAAGCCAAATCAAACTACAACACACTGACAACCTTCCAGCTTGGCAGAAGGCAGAGGAATACATCCCTAAGCGTGAATCATTCAAGAGTTTATTTAGTAAGTCTACTGGCTTGTGTAGAGGCAACAGACAGGAAATAAAGTTTCAGGCACCTTCCAGAACGCTCAAAAAACAGACCAGTAACACAACAACGATTCCTTTTTGCAGAATAGTGTTTGAGTATCATCAGACTGGGAATTGTATGCAAACCAACCAGCTCCTTCAGCTGGACCACAAAGAAGAAATGCCAGGGAAGAAAATAAATCAGGCACACAGATGAGAATAACCTCAGGATGAAGCTGATTAGTCATTTCAGTTACTTAAGTGGAAAAGAGAAAGCTTTTGAAATTGTTCCAGAGTTCTATGCATACACAAACAGTTGAGTATCACTGCTCTTTTTGCCTCAGTAGTATTTTTCCTTTCAAGATACCCCAAGGAATGTAGATGATGTTGAAAAAAACATCCAGCTAGCCCATGTCTTCAGGATGTTAAGCAGAGAAAAGGGAAAAAAAAAAAAATATATATATATATATATATATATTTATACTGCTGATTAATTAACAGAAATGATTCCTTTGGCATATCAGCTGCACAGTCTCTCTCCCCTGTCCAGAAAAGCTTGTGATAGTCTTTCCCCAGTTTTTATGATTACATTTTTAGATACAATTTATGGAAAGTACATTAGCTTACAGGTCCTTTGAGCAATAAAGCCTGGGATGCACGCTGTACTTCTGCTGTGTCCTGCCCTGGATGGTCAGCACATGCCCCTGAGCATGGCCTATCATCCACCACTGTGCACTCAGGAAGACAAAGCCCTGCTGTCTTACAAAAAAAATCCCTCAATTGTTCATCAATTAGTGGCTGGTTTAGCTGGAAAAAAGGAAAACAAGTCTTCTCATCTGCTCACCAAGTACTTGTTTTGCTATGTGTTATTAAAGACAAAAATTTCAGGGCTCCTGGTCCATTTCCATACATTCTCACAGCATCATGGATTTATGAGCTCCCTCTCGTGGCTACATTAACAATTAGGGACTGTTTTTTTCCAACTGAGCAGTGGTTGTAGATTAGATACATGACACCAAAGGGCAGTTTGTCATTTTCTGAAGCAGGAATTGATTTTAATTTCCTCGGCTGCTAAATGAGTCACCAGAGCTCCTGCTGAATCACCTGTCACTACCTCTGGTAGATGCTTCTTCACTGCTTCAGGGCATATAGCCAATCAGTACTCATACCAATGCCCTAAGGAAGCATGTTGAGGGATATGCAGACTGGTTGGTGGGGTCTTACATTTCCAGACACAGTGGCCCAATGGAGATATGCCCCCCTACTACCAGCCAAGGGCAGAAGTGATGCGCCCATATACCACAGAGCACATCTTTCCAGACAGGAACCTCCAGATGCCAGCAGCCCCAGAAGAGTGTCTCCCCCTTGTGAGTCCTGGCTTTGCCCCACATCCATACATTGATAGTCGGGCTTAATGATTTTAGATTTCCAACCTGAATTACTCTATGATTCTGTCATTCCAGAACGTTCTCCAGCCTAGTTCCTTCCCTCCCACGCAAGCTAGAGACTCTATGAGCATCAGTGATTTCCAGAGGTCAGTTAATGAGCAGAAGAAGAACCATCCAGCTAACTCCCCCATCTTCATGCAGACTGAGCAACAGAGAGATCACAGACTGAGGGCACAGCAGGGAGATTTGCAAAACAAATTAAACATTTCTAAGCCAGAAGTCCCAGAGTTCGAAGGCTGAGTTCAAAACTACATTTTAAAAAAGATAAGGTCATACTGAGCAAATGTATCATACCAGTTCTGGCAATAATTGTTTTCTAAACTGACAAAAGACAATTTACAAACTTATGGTAACAATCTGAAGGCAACCATTAAAGATGTGGCTGAGATTTCCCATCTATTTTTAACAAAGTAAAATAGAAAGAGCAGAAATGCTGTTCCTTTCACCTTACACTCGTATTTCCCTCAAACCAAACGTACTGACTCGAGAGACTTTTTGTCATTTTACCATTAAGAGCTGGTCTGCAGGCCTAGCAACTTAACCCTAGACAAACCTGGGTCTTACACATGGCAGCAAACAAGCAAACACTGCAAATCCATTAATTTTAGAACCCTATTTACTGAAATGTATTGGAGGCACCACACCCACACACAAAAGCTCATCAAAAGAATAAACACTGCTTCCCTGTTTAGAACAACAGATTATCTGTTATCCATTTTAAACCCAAGAAATCTTCTGTAGGGAAAGGCAATGGCAGACAATCAGTTGTAAATCACCCCAAGGGTGATGGTCACAATCCAGTTAAAGAAAGAAAGATTTGCTTACCCATCCCAAGGATTAGGGCTTATGAAAAATTCCAAATGGAGGGATCTCCAGGCAGATATCCTTCCTCCGTGGTAGCCAGCCCTTAAATGAGGCTTCTGGTCGAAAGCAATTCACCTGTGCTCTCAGAGCTGGCTGTATCTGTTCACCAGGTGCTCAATCATTGCTTCAGGCCCTAACTTAGCAATTCCCATACATCTGCTTTAGAAGAGATCACTTATTAAAAAGATTAAAATTCATTAACAGAAATATATATATATATATTTTTCATGTCAGTAACACCCAATAACAATATTATCAATAGTTAATGAAGTTCATAACCATATGTCCCAGAAAGAAGCATTTAGTTTGTGTGAAAATATGCAAAATTAATTGCAAATCATTTGTATATGCTCATTTACTACAACGACAAATAAGATGCTTAAATTGCATAAATGGCTAAAAATCGT
Source organism: Lagopus leucura (assembly GCF_019238085.1). Classification (NCBI taxonomy): domain Eukaryota; kingdom Metazoa; phylum Chordata; class Aves; order Galliformes; family Phasianidae; genus Lagopus; species Lagopus leucura. Next base: position 7,624,401 of record NW_024962274.1, read on the forward strand.
TTTCTTGTTTTAATGGTCATCTGATTGTAGTGCAAAATTGCTTTTTCTCAGCACATTCACCTGGTTATGCAAATACTTGTTGTAATGATTAGACATCAGACTTCTTCATCCTTATCTCTAAATTGGAGAGATATGGATTTGAAGGCTGGACTATCAGACGGATAAAGAACTGGTTGAATGATTGCAGCCACAGGGCTGCTGTCAATGGCTCTATGCCCAGATGGAGACTGGTCACAAGTGGTGTCCTCCAGGGGTCTGTCTTGGGACTGGTGCTTGGTACTAAATATACCCTCAGAAAGTTTGCTGCTGACACCACACTGAGTGGTGCAGTTGACAAAATAGAAGGGAAAAACATCATTCAGAGGACCTGGACATGCTTGAAAAGTGGGCAGTGAGAATCTAATGGGGCTTAATAAGGTCAAGTGCAAGGCATTGCAGTCGGATCGAGGCAATCCCAAACATGAGTACTTTCTGGAAGATGCACTCATTGAGAGCAGTCCTGCAGAGATGGACTTGGAGATCCTGGTAGATGAAAGGCTTAACATGAGGCAGCAGTGTGCGCTTGCAGCCCGCAAGGCCAACTGTGCTGTGGGCTGCATCAGAAGAGAGGTGGCCAGCAGTGAGAGGGAGGGGATTGTTCCCCTCTGCTGTGCCCTCCCAAGGCCCCATCTGGAGGATTGTGTCCAGGCCTGGGGCCCCCAGTACAGGAGGGATGTAGAGCTGTTGGAGTGGGTCCAGGGAAGGGGCACAAGGATGATCAGAGGGCTGGAGCACCTCTGTTACGAAGAAAGGCTGAGAGAGTTGGGCTTGTTTAGCTTGGAGAAGGCTCTTGGGAGACTTATTTGTGGCCTTCCCGTACTTGAAAGGAGCTTATAAACAAGAAGGGGACTGACTTTTTGCATGGTCTGATAGTGACAGGACAAAGGGAAATGGCTTTAAACTAAAAAAGGGAGATTTTGGTTAGATGATAGGAAGAAATTTTTTCTCAGAGCAGTGAGGCACTGGAACACACTACCCAAAAAAGCTGTGGATGCCCCATATTTGGAGGCATTCAAGGCCAGGTTGGATGAGATCCTGGGCAGCCTGATCTAGTGGTTCGCAATCCTGTCCATGGCAAGGAGTTAGAGCTAGATGATCTTTAAGCACCTTACCAACACAAGATATTCTATGATTCTTATTTGAAAGACAGTACACATTCCTGCCCTCCTTTCTCAGAACATTTAAGGGTTTATCACACTGCCTTCACCAGACTTTGGATCCAAGCTCCAAGAGACAAAACCTTGGTCACAAGGCATGATGTTTTGGTGCAACAGCATCCCTCCAGGGAAGTTAAATTCTTCAGCTGGAAAGAAAGAACAACAACAAAACTACTTCAAAAGGCAGCCAACACACAAAGTGCTGTGCAAACTGCAGCACAAGCTCAATTCTTCCTGCAAGAAATTATTTCACATTAAACAACATTCTCCTTTTTGTCAGGTCTCAAAATACAGTAAAACAACACAAACCAACAACCCAGACAAAAGCTGAGAGCTCCAAGCAGTGGATTTCAGATGGAAAGAGAAAGACATTGTGCCAAGTGCCCTGTGACCCTAAGGAGCTGCTGCCTGCAGCAATTGACTGGAGCACCAATCTGCTCTGCAGGTGACCCCACATTGCCTGTTCTTTGATATTTATGGTGGCATTTCACCAGTGTATTGCCCTTTTAGAGCTCACTCCCACCATCAGACCCTAACACAGGTAATTCTGCAAATAGCTCAATTCTGAACTGAAAACTCAAGCAGCAGAGAAGAGTTCAGTTTCAGGAGAATAGTAAACAAAGAACAGGACCAAAATGACATCTCAAAGTACTCGTTTCATCTGGTTGGGAACAGCCTGCAGGCACAGGCTCAAAGCAATGGGAATGTAACGATAGCTAGCACTGCACAGCGAGTTACGAACTGCAGTTGCAGAGTTTGGATAAGACTTTCAAATGCTGAAAGGCTACACTTGGCATTCAGTTTCAGAATTGTTGCTGTTGTGAGCCCTTTGAAATCTAAGCATTCTGACACATTTTAATACTGTATATGTAAATAATGTTTTTCACATTCAGGCAGAAGGAATCAGGCAGACTAATAATGCACACATATTAGAGATAATGCCTTCGGGGAGAAATAATAATTTGCAGCTAAATTACTTAGAGAGGTAATTGGTATTTGTATCCCATACTGCCTAGCATGATATTTAAAGATGCTGCAAAATCCTCGTTACATAGTTATGTTATATGCTATGAAGCAGCTCTCAGACAAAAATCTGCTTAATAGTTAAACCTGTTGCTATAACAACCACTTTTCACAGACATGGATACACAGAACATACACAATGACATCTGCATTAACAAAATCTCTTATTACAATTGAATTTTACCTGGCAAAAGAATCAGTTAAATTTGGGGGGGAGAGGGTGGAAGGGGGAGAAAGGTCTTTTTTTTTCTTTTTTTTTTTTCTTAAACTACCAACAGAATTTGATCTCTGAACACCAAAAGTCTCTCCAAGAAAAACTTCCTGTTTAATTCACCTGGTTTTGGGTTCCACTTAAATGTTTCCCATCCAAAGAAAGGAATTCAACATCAGCCGAGCAGACATTTAAGCATATGGCTGATTCCACTTAAGTGGGTCAAAATACTGTTTTTGATACACACTGCACATGCTCAAAGATGCAACTTCTTCCAGCCTTTGCTCACAAAACTGAAGAGCAGAAACAAAAGCTCAGTGTGACACAGCAGGTCTGGCAAAGAATCAGCAGACTTTTCCTATATTTATTTGATGAATCAAATCACCGTTTGCCCCAACTTTATCCACCTTAGACCTTAATTAATTGCCTGGAATAGGAGAAGGGTATATCATAATAATAATAAAGAAAATTGAAAGAGAGAGATGAAAAACTCTTGTAGGTCAAGCTAAGGCCAGCAGAGAAGTGTTGGGGGCAGTTCAGGAATGGCAGACGGTTTGTGATGCTCTCAGTAATGGTTTGTGATGGCTTCCAGTAATTATGGATATTTACAGACTCAGGAGGTTCATCTCTGCATGAAAACAATAACATACAAAGGAGTGCTACACACAAAGCACAGTGAAAGCCGCTGACTGGGTGCAGGACTGGGTGCTGAAGATGGTTACTTCAAAATAAAGAGAATAAAAACTTCTGTGTAATACTTCCATCCATTTGCATGCACTATACAGTGGCATTATAAAGGAGTATGACAGTAATTATTTCCATCACGAGATTTCATTTCAACCTTAAAACATCTCACAACTAGAAAGACCAAAAGTGGTTTGGACCTAATATAGGAAATAATGATTTTCAGCATAAGAAGTACTCACCAAGAAATTTTCATACACATAATCACAGAATCACAGAACTGTACGGGTTGGAAGGGACCTCCAGAAATCATTGATAATCATATTACTTTTTATGATGGGCCAACTGTAGCTCCTACCTAGTTAAATCTGTTCTTCTCATTGCCAGTTATGAAAGATACCAGTGGAGACAGAAGTACTTGTCTGATTTACAAACAATTTGACATCCCTGTACCATTTCTCTATTTAGAGCATCTCAAACAATACAACTCCTACAATAAACACAAATTACTTTGACTCACTCTATTCCCTCCTCCATCAGTTTCAATATTTACATATTCTAGAAGACAGCTTCAGAAGCAAGATCAAATTTAGCACAAGTTTCACAAAGCTTTCCAGAACTGTGATTTTGTTAATAGCAAGTAGAAAAATACAGGTTTCTACACAGCTGTCTTCTGTGTTCCTCTTGAAAACACCAGCTGTGGCTTTGAATTAATGTTATTGTTTTCAACTGGCTGCACACCTTTTAAAGGATAAAGGAGGGCACTGGAAGCAGAAGTTGATAACTATGTTACGTTGTTCAAGGTTTCTCTTTCAATATAGAACGTGTAAGTAGTAAGGCAGCCTGCCAAGGGCAGACCACAGAAAGATTTAGCAGTAAAAGTTACATATTTTTTTCCTTTTAAATGTAAGCACAAACTAATGTGTGCTAGACTAATACTGTTTACAACAGAAGGCACTAAGAGTATTTTGCCATCAATGATAGAAATACTCAAGTTGCAGGCCTCCCACTTAAATGTAACTAGCCTCATCCCTGCAATTGGGAGGTCAAACAGGAGCATGAAATGTGTTACTGTGGCTGTCAGATATGCAGGATGAACAACCAGCTCATAGGAAAGGATGTTTTGCTCTTCATTTCTGAAGAGATGAGATTCCACTCACTGACTTGGTGTGTTAAGTCAGACATAATGTGGAAGAAGAAGAAGAAGACACTGTGATGGTAATGAGAATAATCATTAAACTTAGCCATTAATCTTTCAGCTATTTACTAAAAAAAAACGTTTAAGGAGTGAGATTAAGATCAGGAAATTTAAATGTATGGCTTTAATTTACAAGTAAGACTCAATATAATCAAATTAGGACTCAGTGTATAGGACTGGTGCACTATGTCTGATTCCTGTCATCTAAAACTCTTAACAACTTTAAAAAAACATGGAAACTGGGTTACTAAATAGCTTCTGTCCAATTACAGGAAAAAGCTGACAAAAAAAAAAAAAAAAAAAAAAGGAGGAAACTGCCTCATCATTTCGCTGACATTAACTGGCATCACACTCTACCTGTATCTAGGTTGCAGTCATCATATTCTATATCCTACTCTTTTCTTCTTAAGAAGACAAGTGTGTGAAAAGAGTAATCTTTTATTTAAGCCAGGTAACACATCTGAGAAAGCAGTCCCTAGTTCAGCTATTTCATAGCCTCAAGCACCTTGAGGCCAGTGAAGAGCTACCTTCCTGTCAGATAAGCAATGGCTCCTGTGCTGCAGTTTCTCTACAAGAAAAGCCAGACCCAGCTGGGACACACACCAGGGCACAGCAGCCTGCAAGTCCCCGCCAGGCCCTGAACAGGCAGGGTCTCGGCTGGAAGGCAAGTTGGGAAGCTTCCACAGTACTGTTGTGACATGTGCTAGACACATCATTCCGTTTGTGCCCCTTTCAGAGAGCTGTATTGGTGGTTTTCTGGTATTTGTTTTCCTATTGCAATCTCCTTTAGCCGCCAGCACAATTTTCAAATTACAGGCAACTTACAGTAACAGTGTGCACAAAATGGCTGGTGTTAAATGCTGTCATCCATCTCCACTAAAACTTTTTGATTATTCAGTATAAAAACTGGCAAGAAGACAGATGGCATCCTGGATATATTTTAGCAATTTTTATCTACCATCAATTATTTATGCCCACTTTTGGTTACAGATGCAAAATAGTCCATTTTTTACATTTTCCAAACAGAGGCTTTCAGTACTGGCTTCAATTACAGCTAAATACTGAGCTTCAGTTGGGATAAACTGCCTACTTTCGACAGTCTTCTCAGGCTCTACTGGAAGGCACAAGGACAGGGCTGACCTCCAGCCCAGAAACCTATCATCAGGGGCTGCCTTGGGGCCACGACTGTGCAGAAGAACTGCTGCTTCCACACAGGACCAAGAACAATCCTTTTGGTTTACCTGTACCATCAGCAAAAACAGTAAATGGTACTTTTCACTGAAAAGAGAAAATGTTCCACAGAGTTGAGTTACAGAATCATTTGAAATGGCCAGAATTTTTCTTAGCCCAATCAATATTTCTATGCCTTGGCTAGAAAAGAAGAACATGCCTAAAGGATGCAACACCCAAATCTACAAATCCCTGTTTCTAATGCAACGGTTCGTGAGAGCTTTGCTCGGGGACAGCCTGCTCCCATTTCCCCCACTGTGAAGGCAGACTCCTGAGTAGCCTCGCTGGAGATGCTCCTGGAGGCAGAAGACTGTGCATCATGAATGTGAAATGGCCAAAGCATGTCATGGAGGATCACAAAATCTATATCACAGAGGACAAGGAGAACATGAATATATGAGTTGTGGTTTTTATGGAACGCTGCCCTAACAAGCGTAGCTGTAACATTCTGTATGCTTCATTCACCTGGAGGTCTGGCCCTCTCTTCCTTGCAGCCACTAGAGGTCAACACAATCACACACTTCAGAGAGGAACACAGAGCTATGGTGGACCGATGTCAGTCATTTGGGCTGGGATTGTGAGATGGACCAGGGTCACTGCTCACCTCCTGCCTGATGGAAAATAGCACGTGTGGCTGCACAGCTCCAGTGGACCAGAACCACAACTGTCTTGAATGCAAATGGGCCTCATTCACCTGTGGAAAAGGAAGGGATGTGGTCACAAGAGTGCATGGCACTCATGATGGTCTTCCGATCTGTGGCCAATGTTCTTCTCATACTGCAATGCAAAATCAGGAAACCAATATCTTCTCTTAGATAATACACTTCCAAATACACTTCTTGCATTATTCAGATTCTCTATGAATTCTGGAGGCAATGACCAGTATTTATTTCAGTGCAGGCATACAATTCTTCAAAATCTATCTTAGAATCTTGTATAACTGTCCAGCAGTTTTGATTCCAAAAATGAATGGATAGACAAGCATACACATGCAGCAGAAACCAGCTCTTCAATCATTTAACCACCTCCCACAAACATGTATTTTCTGGAAAGCCTAATACATTGCTATTAAATTATGAAATTGTGTCTCTCACATCCCCAGTTTTACTGCTGCAGCTTGATAACCTCTTCCCCAGCTGGATGTTTGTTTTGACATAGCATGTCACTGAAGTTCCTCATTTTATCAATCCTTTTCCAACACAAACGTATATAACATCTTCCTAACATCATAAATATCAACAGTGACTCCACACCCTCCACACCCCTACGCTCCACCCTCAGTTCATTTTGCTACCTCTTTGCATGGCCTTGATCAAAGCAGAAGGAAGAAGGTGCTGGGGTGGCTTCCTTTTTCTTTTCTTCATTTGCTGCCTCTGTGAAAGGATGTCCTCATGCTGCTCCTGTGGGGTAGGGGGAAAGTGGGAGCAAACATGGTAAAGGGAAGTTGTGGAGTCACCATCTGTGGAGGTGTTTGAGGAAAAGGTATACATGGTATTTAGGGACATGGTATTTAGGGATATGGTTTATTGGGCTGTATTGGTGGGAAGTGGCTGGTTGGACTAGAATGGTCTTGGAGGTCTTCTCCAACCTTAACAATCCTATGTTTTAGCAAAATAAAAACACTAATATTTTGCCTGCATCTTTATATTTTAGCCTCTTCCAAGAAAGGACAATTCAACAGTTTCTCTCAATAAATACGGATTTAAAGTTCAGGTTACTGCAGATTCAAGTTATTGCTGCCTTATGAAAACCTCTGTGCCAAGTGGAAATATTATTACAAGCCTTATTGCGTTCTCCTGATTGACATGCCAGCATTATAGATAAACTGCTGTCAGAATTGTGACTTATTGTAGAGCACAAACTGTGACATGTAGTGATGTTAACAGCTTTTCAATTTCTTTTTATGACAGTAAGCCCATCTTCCTCAAGTAATTATACATATTTATTACACACTGCAAACTGCTTCATTGCTTTAGTAACACTATCTCACGCTGATTCTAGAAATCAGAACACATTCAATTTTAAAGTCATTTAATTTAGAACAGTAACTGCACATAATTATTAGAAGTTTCATAGAGGGTCTTGATATTCTGTACCTACTTAGAAGAAATTGCAAATTTAAAATTATTCTTTTGATCAGTAAAACATATCCTCGTTTTTTTTACTTCTTGTACTACTCTATAGATTTCTGTTGTTGAAAAACACACACACACACACAAAAACCCACAAAAAAACCCACCCCAAATCATAACAACCAAGGAATTTGGATCTAGAAGTATGGAAAAAAATCTTTACTCGGACAGTAATGAGTCACTGGCAGTGCCACCAGAGATGCTGTGGATGCCCCATCCTTGGAGGTGTTCATTGCCAGGTTGGATGGGGAAGCCTGAGCTGGTGGGTGGGCATGATCTAGAAAGGGATTCTGGGCTATAAACACAGAGGGCATGCCTACCCCTGGTGGGATCTCTCTGTCTACCCAGGCTCCTACTGCTGTCCCTCGCTGGTTCTGCAATAGTCCTGCGCTGCTCAGAGATGTGGCTTCCCAAGTGAAGCACTGTGTCACTCGCAGTGCCCAAATGCTTTCCTACAGTTTCTTCCTGATGAGAGAATCTGCACTTCCAGTGTTGAGAAAGATAGCAGAAATAACAAATACAACTTCACCAAGAAGAAGCAGAACAAAGAAGACTGCTTCCAAGATCAGACCAGGGCTCACCTACATTTCAGGCATGGATTTAGCTGCTCTGAAGTTAAAAAAAAAAAAAAAAAGTTGGAAAAGCCTTCTCAGACCTCATGAATCATTCTCAACTAATGAGAGTAAGATGTGGCTCAGCTATCAAATAAACACACATTATCTGCACTTAGCCCTGGCGGACGTGACTGCAGGGCTGCAGCCCATCGGGCTTCCAGCTATTAGGATAAACAGGTACTGACTGTGCTTCATTTCACTCTTTTACTACTGGATGTACTGGTTTATTCATTAACTGAAAGTCCTCTAGGAGGACAGTGCTGAATACACTGGTGAGCTCCTGTAATGTTAAATTCATTCTTCTACCAGTAAGATTTTAGAATTTACACAAAGAAAACAGAGGCTTCACTAATCTCTCCAAGCTCTCCCTACTCTAGGTTTCCAGCCATTAGGTTCTGAAGGCAGGATAAATTTGGGGAAAAAAAAAGGAAAGAAACTGCAACAATGCTTTAATGTTTTGCTTGTTTCTTTGTTCTTAATTCTTCAAGCTCTTCATTTCTGTCTGCAGACAGATCCTGAACACTTGGAGAAATACATTTCAGAAAGCTGTGGCTCTGAAAGGCAGCCATCACAGACACATGCATGGATGGAAAGGTATATAAGAATGTTCACATAGTTGTGGCAAGGTGTCACTGAAAAATGTGTCAAAGATCTTCCACAAATTTACTCTAAATCAGGCAGGGCTCCCACCAATGCCACCAAGACTGCAGCTTAGATAAAGGTCTATGTCTCAGATCTTTGGAAGGGAGAGCACATTGGTGAGCAAACTTCATGGCATCAGAGACAGCTAAAGCAAGCTACATCAGGAATATAGCCATGGTGATAATTAAAAATATGAATTTTTGTTTCTTTTGAAACAAAAGAACTTTTTGAACTTTTGTTTGCTTATAATTTCAACAAACCTCCACATTTCACAGCTTCATAAAAACAGGAGAGCTCTTCCATGGTTACACATCTATCCTAGCAGCAGACTAGGCACTTTCCTAAATGAATACATCTTCACCAGCATACCTGTATTCATATGATATTAATATTTAAAAAATAAAGTAAAAGTGTGCATGACCTCAAAGCAACTCAGCCAGGTCTGTAGTTGTGTGTGGACAAAGTCAGCCAGCCCCTGAAAACCAAACAAACGAGTCTCATATACAGTGTAATGCATCAAATATCACACAAAGAAATTTTTCTCATCTTCAAAATGTAAATAAAACTTCGGTTCTACAGATATGTGGAGCCAAAATCAAGGAACACTTAATAGCTCTTAAGCAGATCCTAAAAAGATCTTGAGGAGACTGCTTCCATTTTTAATTTGTCTGCAAGGAAATAAGCAATCACAGATGTCTGAGGTTGATTTGTGATAGTGTGCAGCACCTGTTTTTGTTGTGAAGTGCAGGATTTGGATGTCTGGTATTCCACCATCACCGAACCATTGAGGAACCAAAGCTTTCTCCTGGATTACTCTTCCTGCTCAGACCATTCCTGTGGTCTCACTGGCAGCAGATCCAGCCCAGCACTTGGACACAGGGAGACAGGTGACCTTTCCATTCCTCCGTATTTCTTCCTCCTCCCGTTCCTGCTCTTGGTCGTGCAGTCCAGCCTCTGCCTGATGTCTTCCAGGCACCTTCCTCAACCTGGATGAATTTAGCTCCCCATAAAACTAGTGAGGCTAAATTAGTTCCTCCGTGGGTCCAGGGAGCACCAAATGAGCCACTAGTTCAGGGGACATGGCTGGAGTAAGGCTGATGGAGATGGAAGAGACAGAAAAACACTTTCCTGATAGGACTTCCAGCATCCTTTCGAGCCACACCTCCATCGTTCTCCTATGGCTTTCTGCCCTGCTGAGCCACCAGGCAGCAGCCTGCCAGCATGCAGGAAACAGCATGGGCTGAGAAACACATGTCCCTGGGGTAGGGAGGCTGGGGGACACAGGACAGGAAGCTGATGCATCTGAAAGCAGCTTACAGTTCTATGATAACAGTCCCAAATATTTTGTCTATTAGTTTAGGCCCCAGTTTTTGGCAGTCAGAGACGGGATGAAGGCAGGATACATTGTCATGCTATTTTAGCCAATAAATATCTGCCTGTGTGTCCACCAATGAATTTTGCTGTGTAAAAAAGCTAACAGACTTTCATTTAAAACAAAATTAAAAATTCTTGCAGCTTCTCCTCTTACAAATTGCACAGAGCGGCTTGAGAGCTGCTCTGCTATGACCAATGCTTCTCATTCTTACCTTGAGCTTGGCTCATCATAGCCACCTGCTGTTTTCTACATTGTAATGAGACTGCATGTGGAGAAATAGTCCCCTTCTATATATTTGTTCAAATATCTCTCAGGCCAGTTGGGTCACCAGTATGATTACTAAAGAAAAAAAAAGAGTAAGTGGAACAACATCTCAGGGAAGCAGTGCAGCTAATTGTTCTCAGAGCTCAGAAGCCTGTTGTGAAAACAAACAAACAAACAAAATGGACACTGAAAAAGGGCTGCTTGCTGCATGCATTATTTCTGGGAAAGCGAGGATGCAGCTGCAGGTTTAAAAATGGTTTCCCCCCAGCAGTTTGTTGAGTTCTTTCGTTCTGCTGGCTTCACTTGTTTTTTCTTATGTTGACAGCCTGTCTCTTGTCTGTGTTTTACATTAAACAAGAGACAAGTGATGCCATCACAGAGGTTTGCTTATTTGATTGATATTGTTGCAAGTACTTCAAGGAAACGTGCACAGAAAGAAGACTTCATGGAGAAGTACTCCATGATATGGGAAGTTTGCAGCAGCTGCAGATCCCAAGATCTGCCAGAAAGGCTTACATTCATTGAGAACATCATGCACAAGGCAGTTTGCAGACCACTCACTTGTAATAACGGTATCAGCATCTCACAATACTATAACCATACCTCTGGAGAGGCAAACAGAGATAATATAATATCGAACAGCAGGACAACAGCCATCTGTCAGCTGGACATTCAAGTAAAAGTAGCAGGGTAGAACATTTAATGCTTCGTCTGCTTTCAGCAGGGAGATGTATGCCATCCTAGCCAGAGCATCCCTGAATGATGAAGCAAACTAAAATGTTTGCATTAAAAAGTAACGAAGGGAAGCTATTCTTGGAGCCATGTGGGCCACTAGATTCTTGCTAAATGATGCAGAAATATCAGCATGAAAAATTAATACCTGAAGTGGATGATTCTTACTCAGGAAAAGGAGGCGGTACTCAGTGGTCCTCCAGCTGTCCCTCCTGCCAGAGACAAGAGTCCACTTTTGTGCTGCCTTACACAGCAGCAAAGACAGGACACAACTGTGCTTAGCTCTAGGCAGGGAGAGGGTGAAGTACTGTTAGAGGGCCTGCTGGACAGAAGGAGGTTTGTTTTATGGTCCATTTCAGGACCTCAACAGCTCTAACAGAGAAAAAAATCCAGACGGTAGCAGCTGTAACACGGCACAACAGCCTGAACATGGCATGCTCACAAACCTGACAGGGTGGTAACCCATCCTCCCCATGACCACGAGCTGTCACACACTCTGTTCATACAGCCTGAGCCTCTGCCCGATAGAGAAGAACATCACTCTCCCACCTTCCATTTGTAGATTTGGACTTGTTTCAGAGTCCTACAACAGCACAATCTGATTGTACAGGATAGATGAGGCATGGTATTGCTGTATGGCCACAGATATGTTCCTGCATGGAGCAAAACCTATTTCTAGGATTTTGTCTATGTTTGCAGAGCAATTTCAAAACAGAATCAAAGACTCAGTTCAGTATGAGAACTGATCAGGCACTGAAATATCAAGCAACTGGCCTTGAAAGTCAGGGTAAGAACCAAAATACAATGCCATGCTCAGAGCTTTTATCTCCATTCAAGACACTCTTCCTCACAAAACTTGATGAGAGAATACAAAAGGTGAGAAGCAATTTCTAGCTGAGATTAAAACTATGAATGCATTATGGCAACAACACAGCAGAGCTCAAGCACAAGTGTGGATCTGAAATACAGCTTCCATGAAGGGAAAGCAAGATGTGGGACAAAACCTTGGTGTTACGCAGCTATACAGCAAAAATACTATAAAGCTGCTCAAATCCTCAAGGCTTCATTTTCTAAAATACAATCTCACATGACATTGGGTGCAGATCAGGACACGAACTCCAACTGGGCTAAATCTGTTCAACTGAGGAGATAGTTTAAATAGCAGGACACACATCCTGCTGGATGGACAGCGCAGGAACCAGGAAAATAACCTCACCAACGTCTGCATGTTGAGCCTTCAGGCAAAGTAAATGACCTTTCTCCTTTTGAACCCAAACAAATAAATAAATAAATCTTGCTTCACTTTCATGACATATAACAAATAAACCAAATAATAATAATGACTCTATGTAATTTTGGATAGAGTATTATTTCTGGCATATCTCTCTACAAAAGAAAATAACTGGCAAACAGAAAGGTTGATATGAGAAGGAAATAGTTTCCTCCTTTGCTACTTCTAATATCAGTCTAGGTCTTTTCTGAACAGCTCTGAGACTGAGGAGTACAGCAAATGAGTAACAAATGAGGCATATCAAAATTTCCTTTACTGATTGACCGTGAATAGTACACTTACTCCACCAGTCTAACATGCTATTATTTCTAATAGAGCTAGAAGGGACAAGTACTGGACTCTGTTAGGATTTGCCACATTCACGCCGATAAAACCTCTCCAGCTAAATACAAGACTTGAAATTTCTTGGTTCTTGTCAGTAACTCGATGGGACTACATATGTCTGGGCATAGGCTTAGAACTACAGCCATATACAGTATCCCAGAGAAGTCTGGAGGGTCAGAAGTCAGCCAGGGAGAAAGGTTCTAGTCTATTTGATCTAAACATGACATGTCAGGTTGACAGAGTATACTGGGGAGAAGGAACAGTCCTGAGAAATAGAGAAAATGCAAGAACTGTAGCACTCTTTGTTGAAAAAACTGTGCTACCAGATCAAGATGAGCAGAGACAGTAAAACAATTTACATTAGCCACACCATAAAAAAAAACTTGCCGTTCCTGTCACCCCAATGGTTTAGCCTTTTCTACATAACGCAACAGGACAAATTTGCTCTTAGAGGGATTCTTTTCTTTTTTGATGGCTTCAAAATTATTGCCATAAAGAAAATGGTGAAAGAAAAGTCATACAAAATAGATCACTTGCCCATTACACAATCAATTAGACTAAATTAGGCTACTGCACAGTGATGGTACTTGATGAGAAGCAAAGGAAATTGTTCAGGCAGTCCCAACAGGAATTTGGTTAATTATTGATAGAGACTTTATATAGACGACATCCACTGTATTAGAGGAAACCCCCAGTGCTTTAGTGCATGGGTGAGATGTTCGCTTCTAGCTAAATAAGCCAATCTGGCCAATAAACTTAGAACGTTTTCTTAGTTGGTCACAAGCAGGGAGAAAATTGTAAGACAGAAGTCAGGAGATAAATCAGTCTTTTTGAACTACTGAACCCATAACAAGAAGTCTGGACTTTAATTGACTCAAATGTTTAAGTTTGTTAAGACAATGAATGTAACTGAATGTCTAAAAAGAAAAAAGGGACAAGTCTTTGAATCACAGAACTTCTCAGGTTGGAAAAGACCTTAAAGATCATCAAGTCCAACTGCAAACTGACCAAATCACCATAACTCTAGCAACCCTCTGCTAAATCATGTCCATGAGCACCACATCCAAAAGAACTGTAAACACATTCATGGATGGTGACTCAACCACCTCCCTGGGGAGCCTATTCCAATGCTTAATAACCTTTTCTGTAAAGAAGCGTTTCCTGACATCCAACCTAAACTTCCCCTGGCCCCTTGCTGTAAGCAGCTTTCATGTATTTGAAGAGAGTAATAAGGTCTCCCCTCAGCCTCCTCTTCCCCAGACTAAACAACCCCAGTTCCTTCATTCGCTCCTTGTAGGGCATATTCTCCAAGCCCTTCACAAGCCTTGCTTTGGACCTGCTCCAGCACCTCCATGTCCTTTCCGTACTGAGGTGCCCATTGGCAAATTCATTAATATGAATGTATGAGACCACAGAATATATCTGTACCAACTGCTAAACTGACTTCATTTCAGTTTTATTCCCACTATTGAGTATTACTTGGTTTATAGTTGGGGATTTAATAGGATTTCATCTTGAATATTAGAGCTGAAAGTTTTCATCTCATCTGGACTTCCTGAAATTAAATTAACAATTTTAAATAAAAGATGAGGCAGGAAGACAAGGAAGAGTCCAAGCACAATACTAGTACTGCCGTATTTTGAAGGATTTTGAGGAACAGGCATCAGATTGAGACTCCAGACAAATACAGCATGCTTGACCAGTGCATCTGTTGCATTAACATACCACTCAGCCAGCATGTTCCTCAAAATAAGTGGGCAGGTATTTTGCCCTGAAGTGAGTTTCTTCTATTGAGTGTTTTGTTCATGTAGGTTTGCATACAGCCAGCCCATCTATACGTGCACAAGACCCATAAGGGAACAAGTACAGTCCTTGCACAGCAAGGAGGAACATTTATTTTCTGTCAGAGTTAGGTGCAGAGAAAGCTGCAGGGTGCAATCAATCTCCTAATTGATATGTGCATGACACTACAACTCATGGATCCCCTGTGATCTCCAAAGCCTGCTATTTACGGCAGCCACTGATATGTCAGACTTGCAACATATGGACAAACTTTTCATTTCACCTATGCTTCACAGAGATACCCTACTTGTCTCTACTTCTGCTTGCACTGTATAGGCAAGAGAGCTGTTTCAAGATGTGGAGGCAGTACGTCCTATCATCTATTTTTAATGAAGTTTCTTGAGAGAACAAGCACCTAGTACATTATATCCCTGCTTCAAAAAGAACTAACTTTCAGAAAGTCAAAGTACTAATGTTTCCCAAGCTACGGAGTGAATTTTCTGCGAAGACAGTCCAGTAAATACTGCTTTTTTTTTCTCCTTTTTCCTTTTTTCAAATAACTGCTCTGTAATGTTAGCAGACTTTATCTGATAAATCAGTCCATCAGCAGATAAGAAGAATGTTCACAGGAGAAGCATCAGTCAGAAGGGAAAAGGAAGAGATCACCTGGCAAGAGAAAAAGTTAAAAAGAACCACTGGTGTGCTTACCATCTTTTGTGCTACTTCCTTGGTCTGAAAGCCAGCATTAGAAACACTTACACTACCTGTAAATGAAAAGAGAGACCGTAGATGCCACTGGCTGTAGAGAGAAGGAGTGAGGTGGAATAGAACAGTGCCCTGACTGAGCCCTTTGTGCAAGCGAGCATTCTGGGGCACATGTTCAAGGTGCAGACCAAGGATGATCATTTGTAAGTTGTTGTCTGACTGGAGTGGGTTTTGGTTATACATTCTCTTGGAAACATCCTCCCCTTTACACAGTCCACATACACTTAAGCCTTGCAATGAGCTCTGGAGCTCTTTTTTTCTCAAAACATTATTTTTGATTCAGTCCAACAGCTTATGCACATACATACTCTCATGTACCATTTCATGTGACCTTCAGAGCAAAGAGGAATCTATCATCACACTTTCACCTACTGTCCTCAGTATTTATCCAGTCACTCACTAACTGCTGCACCTCCCAGGCATTTAAAAACAACAATACTTTTTCTTCCCATCCTGCCTGAGAAACTTACAGATTCTCATAATTGACCACCACGTAAATATTTATGTTTCAGACCAGAAATTAAGCTTCAGTAGGAAACATTTTCCTTTCTCGCTAGCATAGACATAGTGGGGGTGCAGGAGCTGAGCTGAGAAGTGCAGCAAGGACATACGACTGGACTTGTCCTGAAATCATTTGCAGTTGTGTTCCCTGGTGCAGGGCTGGTCTGCACAGACCTGGCCTGGAATCCACTGAGCTCTGGGCCTGCCCGTGCTCTGCAATGTGCACTGTGCAGAGCTGAGGTCAGGAAGTGAAAGCTCGCTGTCTGTCGCATGGAGCATCTGCTGCAAGTACATGAAGAAAATTGCTCATAAGTAGTGCTTTCCACCAGAAGATCTTCTACAGGTGGCAAAGGTGAAGCAAAGAAAGAAATGACTTTACAGAAGTGACTGAACAGATTGCTAACAGAGCCTGGAAATGATTCTATGCCTTCAAACCCTCTATCAGTAGACACAGCAATCAAGTACTTAGGGGATTATGAATGGTAGGTGGCAGGGTGACATTTTTCTTTCAGAAAGGAAAACACTCCTTTTCTTCACTCATGCTGCTCTTCACAGCGTTTTGCTCAAAGATCAATTCACTAAACATTTTTCCTAAAAAAAAGGTTCAAACACACTGAGATATTTTTCCCCTTCACACAGTACTATTTCATCTATTGAAAAAAAAAAAACAACCAAAGCCTTGGTCAATACATTCATGGTTCAGACAATGAGGAATCTGTTTGCCATTGAGTATTACCAGCTTACCTTAGCACTGAGGTGGATTGTTATTTACCTACCTGCGGTCTCTGGATACCAAATTTCTTATATGCCAATTTTTATATTGGTTGTGGCATATTGGTGCATGGATTTTTCTCCCTATGTTTTTTTACCTTACCAAATAAAGTAAGTACTTTCAAGACAATGCCTTGCAGAACCTGTATTCCTGCAGCAGCAGGCAACACAAGGAAGGATTTCTCATTTTGTTACAGGTCACTACTGACATACGCTGTGTTATCTATTATGATTAGAGCATACCTGACTGCAAGTCATACTGTGACCAGTCAGCTCATGCTGTTCAGGTAACTTATCCTCCAGCACTAAGCTCTTGTAGGGATACCTGAGGTGACATAGCCATTCCGAGCTTCTGCTACCCTGCCTTACCATCAGCGGTGTTCACCCTGGGGCACTCTGATGCTGAACTGTGCTAGAGGCGACACAGTCCCTTGCAAGGGATGCTCCTAAATATTCAGGAGCACTCCAGGGCTGCATTTCTGTGGAGTCAAGGATGCAAGATGCACAGACCCTTGGGGGCAGCTTCTGCCGGTGTTTGCGCAGCCCGGCTCACTGATTTGGCTCAGACTGTAATTCTGAAAGATTTTTCTTCTTGGTTGGCTGACTGTTTTACTTTCAGATCACTCAACAAACAGGAAATGAAAAGGACATCAAACAAAGCAACACTACTGTACTGCTCAGCTGGGAAGATTAGTGTGAGTCTTTGAGGGATGGGGGTTCCAGAACCCGTGTTTCCTTGGATGGGCCCACTTCTCCCCAGTCCTCTTCTTCCTTTTACCTGTGATTATGAAAGGACTTTTTATTTAGCCAGCACGGGGAGCCCTGAAGTTCAACTGCCTAAAAGCCAGGCCACTACTTAATTCAAAACATAAGTAGAAAGAAAAGAGAATGACAGAAACTTAATGAGAGGCATACAGCCTCCAATGCCCCTGTGGACAGAGATGGCATGGGGGGGAAGCAATTTTCATCATACTGACAAAAAAAAAAAAAAAGACTCAAAATAGAAACAATAACAGAAACTAAACACACATCTACTGTTCAGTGGTCAGAGTCACCTAATCTAGCAAAAAGACAATAATTTTGATGGAACAAATGATACTTCCTTAGGCCCAGTACAAATCCTCAGCCTCCCACCTATTTTGTGATTCCAGCCTTCATTCTTACATTGCACAGCTGTCTTAAACAGTCAGTGTCAATCATTTCAGCCCATTTAAACTAAAATAAGAGTGGCAAAATAACTCCAGTTTAATTTGGAGTTACATTGATACCACAAAGATTTTCTGCCCAATGCACTACCTCTGTAAATGAAGTTTTTCAAGCCTCCTGAATTCAGAGACCTGTATAAAAGTAGGAGACTGGAAAGGCTCTGTCTGCTGATTTTCTAGTGGCTTCCAAAATCCATAGATTTCTTCTGGTTCATCACCCTTTTCATAGAATGAGTGCCAGAAGCTCCTACCTCATTAAAAGCAGAAAAGCCACCATTAGAGCATTATTCCCTCCTTCTCCAAACCCTATAGAGGAGAAATTAATTGAATGCAGTCTTACTACTGATGTGCTGTGGAGGGAGTTATTAAAGTTTAGTTAGTGAATTCTGACGCCCTGTTTCCCCTGTGGAGTGCATACTCATCTGCTTATTCACCCAGAGAACTATTTCATTTTATTTTGGGCCCTTCACTATGAGAGTTGCTGGACTGTGTTCAGAGCAGAGCAATGAAGCTGGTGATCGGACCAGAAAACAAGACATTGAAGAGAGACTGACAGAACCAGGCTGATCAATCTGGAGAAGAAGAAATTAAGGGGAGACTTTGTCACTCTATACCTGCCTTAAAGGAGGTTCTAGTAAGGAGAGCATTGGTTTTTCTTAGGTTACAAAACATGAGAAAGTAGCCTCAAATTGGGTCAGGGTAAGTTTAGATTGGAAATCAAGAAGAAATTCTTCATAGAAAGGAGGGTTTAGGCATTGAAAGGGGCTGCCCTTGGCAGTTGTGAAGTTGCCAGTCCCAGATATATTTAAGAGAAGTGTGGATGTGGTGCTTAGGAATGTGGTTTAGTGATACTACTGTTAGGCTGATGGTTGGATTTGATGTCAAGGGTCTTTTCCAACCTGAATGATTCCCTGCTGCATTAGTAGAGAATTGAACACTAAGGGACAACTCAAGATTAACCACAAATGCCATGAACAAAAATCACCTCTTTGAAAATGACATCTGGCATTGTCATCTCAAGCAACCAAAGGCAAAACCTCCATGTGTATCAGAGCTCAGTGTCTGCCAACTTCCTACTGACATTCAGGAGAATTCAACTCAAACTAGGACATGAAAACAAGGGGATTAAATGTTCTCTTTTATGGAGCTATCTCTATGAAGGCACAGAAATCAGAGGTATTTAGGAAATGTGCATAAGAACACGAGTGGGGCGGAACTTTGTGTTTGTTTTTCAAAACAAATATTGAGGCTATTTCTTCTCTTTGTATAAATTGAATGGCTATTGTAACAGGAATATTGTGCACGGCTCTTATCAAGGACTAGAATTTGTATTTCTGAGGGATATATTTGGCTGAAGCAGCTAGGAAGGATGTGCTGCCATGGCATTTAGCTAAGCTCTGCAGAATCCCATATGAAATGCAGATGACTTGAAGTCCAGGTTGGGGATCAGAGTTAAGGACCTGGGTTCACTGCTGGTTACTTTTGAAAGTACATTTATCAAATGTGCACCAGAAATCCACACGAGCTGCTCACATTTCGTCTTCATCTCTCCCCCTCACCCAGCTCCTCACAGACTCCTTCCTGACAGTGCAGCTCAAGCAGACTTTGTTCAGTAAAAGACTATTCATACAACTCCCAAACCCACTAGAAGCGGGATGTATCAAAAAGGCTCTTCCCAGCAGATCTCAGCAGTGCCACGAGTTCACATTTCCCTGTAACACTGCAGACAGACAACGCGGATCAATAATGCCAACAAAGAGGTGACACAGGTCCCTCACCAACTGCACCTCCAACAGCCAGTCTTCCCCACTCCTTGCAGTCCACACTAGGACACTGTTCTCCCTTCTCCTGTTTCTCTGGACCAGTGTCATAGCACAAGCACATTTTCTAATGCAGGAAATAGCAGAGTGCATGGAAATTTATTCTGTGTTCTTAAGATTCCAGTTGTCACGTATTTTCAGCTAGATTTAAACTCCATATGAAGGTTAATGATAGCAATAAAATAAACCAGCCCTATTATAAGCGCTCCATCTTATCTATTAACTCTGTAAATTTATACTAAGCATATATTTCTTGGTCATAAATATCTCTCCATGTTTATATTTTAAATACATAAAACATAATTCACCATGGCAGGAATTAGTATTCAGCATCAGTAGAGCTAACAGCCAAGCAGGGTACAACACCAGGTTTTGCCACCTCTTTCCAGCTGAACACACACAAACATTTAAAGAAAGAATTTGTGAGAAGCTTATTCAGCCTTTTTTCAAACTGTGAATATGTTAAAAGTATCTCAGAGAGTCCCTAGAACATGGGCAAAATGTGAGCCCAGAGTAAACACAGCAAAACACCACATCAGACAGGCAATAGAGGGAACTCATTGCCTTGCCTGGGCTTACCTGCAGCACTAAAAGACTTCAAGATCGCTTTCAGAAGAGTTAGTACAGCCCAAGCTGCAAAACTGATACTTCAGCTCTAGCTTCTCAAAAACCATGCAGTCTTCACAATCCAGCTTCTTGTGAAGGTGAGCAAAAGCCCCTTGGATGAAAAAAACAGTTTTTGCCTCAAGGTGTGAGATATATACATCTTTATTGCACAAAAATATGACAAAGACTTCTGAAAAGTCTTTAATATGCTTATCCATCCTCATGGAAACAACTGGAGTCATATCCAGGTAGGCAGTCTTGCTCTATAATCTATAATTATGTGCTCCTGGCAAGTCATCTGTACTGTTGTATTTACAATATCTTTGAGTGATTCTGCAGCATTCAGACTGTATTGAAGGCAGGAGAATTAGGATCAGAGCAAAAATAAATTAGAGAATGAGATTGCTAATTAGTGTTCACTCTACGCATTTTACTGTAATACACACTCTATAGAAAACACTGAAGTTGGAAAATGCGGTGCTGATCTCCCCACTGAGTTGTATGTAGTATTTAATGAACTAAATTTTTATAACCAAAGCCCACAGATCTGTATCTTTATGAAACATTTCTTAGAAGGTTTTGACTAAGCACTCTGACCTGTCATCACACCTACAACGGACAGATCACACGATACCACGGCATTCCTTGCACATGAAGGGTATTTGCCTTAAATGTAGCCAAAACGGAGCCCTGAGTTGTTTCCTGCCTATGTCAGCACGGTGTTAGGCTTAAATTTGGTAAAGATATCTCTGTGTGAGAGGCTCCCTTGAAATCAATGAAGTCAATTGCAGTTACAATAATAATCACTCTGAATAATCACAGAATAATCACTCTGTTTGCTGCCAGGCTGTTGATGGCAAGACTGAGGCACACACTGTCTGCATGTCCCCATCTTTACCATTTTCCTATTGCAAACATCAAACAGGACTTTTACAAGAATTTAAAGGAAAACAAGGACAATACCTCTGTATCAGCTACTGCCACTATACTTAAACCAATTAGAGACAACTTACATAACCCTGGCAGCTAAAGCCCAGGAGCACAGAGTTTCAAAGTTCTTCTGCTGGTCTGGCTTATTTCACTCAACAGATCTGGTAAACCGTATTAGTAAAGGCACTTTTCCTTCTGTAAAAGATGAGTCTACACGAGGACTGTTTTGCTAGCACAGCTATGCTGGCAAATCTCTTAAGCAGAGGCAGATCCCAACAGAACTGGAGATGAGGGTCAGAGTTCAGATTCATAAATCAGATGGCAGCGGGTATCAGCTGAGACCTGGCAGCTGCTTGCAAGCCTGCTTTTTCCTTGAGGCAAAAGCACCTCAATACAATAGTTTGAATGTCTTTTACTGTACCTTAAGCTGGCACGCATTTCCTGTGAGCTGAGAACCTGCTCTCAGAACTGCAGCTTCTTTTCTACGTACAGGTAATTGGTTAAACCAAAGTGACATGAGCCAGGCACCCACCGAGCAGCTGGGGAAGACAATACTGATCCTCCTCCTTCTCACACTTGACACCAGGAACAAAAATACTGGCACTGCCTGACATACACATTCAATTTTCCATCCTTCCCATTCTATTAGATCTTCAGACCAAAGTGGGCAGAGAGCTTCATCTTTTATTTTATGGGGTTTTTAAGCCAAAGCTCTCAAAGGCTACATTTCAGTCTGTTGCATTCTGCTAAAGGAGATTAGTGAGACCAAAAGAGAGCCCAACTCCTTCTCAGTGTTTGCATCAAACCAAGCACTGTGCAGACAATCAATAAATCAGAGACTGTCTCAGTAAAATGTTGTATATATTTCATTAAATCATTTAAGCGTGTGTGTAAGTAACTGTATGAATAGCATCCAAGTGGAGCACTGCAGAATACTGTAACACCAATGGCATTAGGGAAAGGGAAGGCAGCCTTTGGAAAATGAATAGCTGCAGATGTCGCAGCTTTCAGCCACACTAGATTCCTGGGTTGCAGTATATGATTCACTATTTGTTCCCCCCATAGTGTGAACTAAGAAGAATGGGAACTAGTTAAGTGGGTAAAACCTGCTTCTGACTGCTCCACACTGTTTTCCCAGTTCTTATTAGTTCTCTAGGGCAGCCACAGCGTGAACAGCCCTACTCCTCTTAGTGCAAATATCACAGCTGTGTATAAGACCTTGGTCAGGTCCAGGTGCATACAGTGATGGAGAGGACATGGATCCAGGCTGCAAAAAGACCTGGTCTGCACTGTAGCTGAGCTGTGGGCACGGTGCCTCCTGCCCCATTCAGCCTGAGCTGCCATGTGCTAGGAGGTCCCACAGCACTGCCACACACAGCAGCTCACTGGGAGCACCCAGATGTCACTGCTGCCAGACCAGTGACAAAAGCCAGAGTGCTCACAGCACAGCACAACAGGGAGGCTGCCAGGAAAACATCCAACAGGGTCGGCTGAAAAATGCTCCAGGCTTTTTAAAGAGTCTTATTACTTTTAATATCTGCATTTCAGATCTTTCTGTTATTACTATTTTCTCTCTTGGCAAGTACCAAAGGACAGGGAAGAACTAAGATATTTCCTGATATATTTTGTTTCTCTTTGGATAAATAAACCCTTAAACATTTTAAAAGATGCTCAAGGTTTTCTTTTCAATACATATTACCCATGTCATTTCTTCTCAAAAATACACTTACGGGAATTCTCCACAGTTCCCATATTCACATTCAAAATAGACAGCCCTCATTTCAAACTAAAACAGCCCATATCTCATGCCTCTGCACGTGGCCGGGCCACACTGGGGTGTAGGTTATACTTTCATCACTGATGTAGATTCATACATTTGTCTTCTGCAGATGGTGATGCTTTTCCTAGGCTGCTGATGCATGATGCTTCCTGATTTTTGCCCTGATACAGAGCTATGTCAGTAAAGCAACAAAAAAATCAAGCAACAACAACAAAAAACACAATAAAGCACACAAATCCAAAAGCATACAGATTAAAGTGTACTAGCGTTAGTTTTTTTTTTTCCTGATGGCTCACTTCACCTCAGAACAGATACAAACAATCCTGTTCCAAAGGACTCATTTGTGCTGCTACAGATTCCATCTGTGCTAATGGAGCGTCTAAGTATAACTAGAAGAGCAAACCCAAATGCTCTTTTACCACCTGTCATCTGGATGCAAAGATTTAACTTCAGGATGCTGAGCTTAGCAGTTGCATCCAAGTAGTTTGGCCAAGGTCCACCAAGGCATCACCCTGTAGCCTACTTGTGCAATTCTCAGCCCGTAACAAAGCTTCCCATAAAAGAGCCAACAAAACATGGAACTCAAGACAGCAGTGTAGTCCTCACCATCCTTTTCACTGCCATTAGGGGAGCACTTATAGCCACAAAACATGAGCACCAATGTGGGTTGAAGGGTTGCTTTTAACTCTGTAGATTGAGTTTTGATATTCCATGTTGTGTCACTGGAGGCTGGTCCATAATTCTTTAGAAGTAATTGACAGGTCTCTGACTAAAAAAACAAGATTCATTTGGTCATGCTACCTGGGTTTTGCTCAGTCTGACACTGGATTTGTTATCTATTGCCATCAGTTTCAGTATCTGCAAGAGCTGGATTCCTTTGGGAAAGAAACAAGAATAAAAGCAAATTCACTTCGACTTTGGAGTTCCTGAATGTTTTTTTTATAAAGCCTTTAATAAAACAAACGGAAAGGAGGAAAGGTCTCTGGTGCTCAGAGAATGTGAAGGTAACCTTCAAAATGTGAGTCAGATATAACCTATGCTGAAACATCTACCTGTCTGGGCAAATAGCTTGAAGCAATGACGCATGAACTACTGTCCAGTTCTGCTTCTATAATAAGTATCCACACCAACTATTTCAGTGCTCGAAGACCTGAAAAGTGAAGAGAGCTATTACTCCAGGGATCTGCAAAATACAACATTGTCAGTCTCTAATAGTGAAAAAAGTCCCACAACAATTCCCACTCCAAAAATGATGGAAGACCAGGTAAAAAATCATGAAGTTAAACGTTTGTGAACATTGTGGTGTGCCTTCATACTTTCTATTATCATGTACACGGAGATAAAAAAATTTAAGCTTTCATTCTCACTCAGAAACATAAAACACATTAAAGCTGCTTTGCAGCCACTTGGCATTTGTGGGGTGGGAAACAGATCACTCTCAAGCTCACAGTTACTTTTTGAGAGTTGACAAGGTCAGCAGCCTATTTTCCTGTTACCAGCAACAGGTGATTCCAGGGCCATAAATGAAGCTGACATCACTTCAGCGCATGCTAAACTGAGCCTGGCAGGTTAAATCCTGAGAAGGAATCTGATGGAGTTTTGGCTACATAGGCTTTCCATGAAATCATCACGTTAATTCATTTGCTCCAGTAAAGATTCACCCCATAGTCCAGCCTATCATCATTGTAAAAGCCAACACCTCTGTCTTCGTACCATCTATTTGTTTCTGAAAATGTAACGAATGTGTGTTGTGCAAATAAAACAAAAAATGCAGACCAGATAATCACCACAGTAAAAAAGAGACTCCCTCACATGTCTGTGCCTATAAGAGCATGCAGAACTAAAGAAGCTTATTGCAGCAGAAAGAAAAAGGAAGGCTCTTGAAACACCAGTTGTCTCTCTCAGTCATTCAGGTGAAAGTGCCAGAATGAAACAGCAAGAGCTGAAATGTGAGTGACAAGGGCTGTATTTCAGCCCTGTGCTTAAGAGCAAACTGTGATTCTGTGCTGGTAGGATGGGACGAGCAAGCAGGACAGCTGTCCTGTTTTAGAGGCAGGACATGCTGTAATATTCCCTTACCCTGAGTCAGCTCTGGAGTTGTGTCCAGCACAGCCATGCTCAGGGCTGCACGAGTATCTCACCCTTTTCCCCAGCTTTTGTTCTCAGAGATCCTTTTGGAGTTGTGAACATAAGGGACAGGATGCTCCTTTCAGCTCATCTGCAAGATTATCCTCAATTAAGAGCCTGGTTTAATTTCCTCTGCAACAACATAATACACATTTTGCTAGTTACTATGAAATATGGAGAAGGGAGAGGGAAGAAGAGCAAGTCTTCGTACAAGCAATGCTTTCAGCAGTGTCCCTCACTGCTGTTCTTCCACAGCATCAGACTTTCATTAAGTGAGATGGCTTGGCTGTGCTCTCTGGGTTCTTAATAATGTGTGCTGTGTAGGGCCAGGGAGCCCTGCTTCAGGCAGTCCCTGCGCTGTATGCTCTTCCCTATTGAAATTTGCTTCGCTGTCTTTCAGTTTTATTTGTGCAATGCACTGTACTTCAATTTTGTTTGTGTAAGGACTTCCAGAATTTCAGAGGGCAAAGCTGGTGTAGCATTACCAGGTTGTTATGGATCTCTTTTTGTCCTCCTGAGTTATCCAAGTTTAACCTTATTTAGGAGACAATCTGTCTGGTGCTGCCCCTGTACATGCTCCCCTGGTACAGCTTCCATTGAGAATTTAGCTGCGGCTCAGCAGACCACTGAGTTTTGCCTTGCATTTACAGTCAGAAAGATGAAGAAACCAGGGTTTTCTATTTTACCATAAGGAAAGGCTCCTTAACACTGGGAATATTCTCATTATTGCAACAATAACAGCAGTGTAGTAAAGTACCTTGAAACCTACAAAAAGGCCACCCACCACTGTGGATTCGGGCTATCCACCACTGTGTTCTTGTCCTTACTATCTTACTTATTCCTCCTTCCAAGTTCTGGCAGAGCCTTTAAGAAAAAAAAGCAGAGAACAAATGGCCAGAAGAGTTATCGTCCCCTGGAGCTCATACTGTCCAGCTTCACACCAACCTCAGCAGCCAGGGGGCTTCTGGCCTCCTGCAGAACCCGCCATGAACACCGCACTCATAACAAGACCTGACTGCTGCCTTGAGAAGCAGTTCTGCCTAGAAAGGAAAAAGCATATTGCCCTGCTGTTTCACAGGGAACCAAAGCTAGCACAACATGTCATCTAAGACTAAATGTTTGCTACCATAAGATCCATCCATCTTCTCTGGGAGGAGTCCCTTTTCCAGTCTCACTTGTGCTGGTAAAGGGGCAGCAAGGAGTCTTTTATCTGAAAGCTTGTTTCCCTGGAGATCAAAAGTGTATTCTTTAGTTTTCAAATCTTCCCTCTTTATCCTCACGGTTCCCATATACGGGAAAAAAATGGCAAAACGTTAGGGGGAGTGCATATAAATCACACCAGCCGCTGATCCTCTTATCCAGTAACCATAACACATCATATGCTGAGAGTCTCTCTCTGAGAGAATAAAATAAATTACATTTTACTGGCCAGCATAATAAACCTAATGTTGGTTATTGTAAATTACTGAAAGCATAAAGGTATAGTCTTTGTGTGCTCTTCTTCAAGCGTGGCATATGAAGATCAAAGAAGGTAGTTATCATAGCTGCCCTTTCTCTGTCTCTGCCTTTGACAATAGACGGATCTCATCCGATTCATTATCAAGTCAAGAGACAGAATTAGACAAACTGTTTGAAAAGAAAAAAAAAACAAAAACACTTGCTACCAAAGACAGTAAATTATCTTTGTTATAAATATCGTAACTAAATATTTTGGCATTAAAATAACTAATTCTGGGATAAAATCATAAACAGAACTAGTGAAAGGCTGCGAAGATGATGCGTTCCTTACAAAAGTTTTCACAATACTCAAGTTCTAGAAAAGTCACCCAAAGTCAAACCCCAGTCCAGCGCTCAGACAACCCCAGAAACAACGCTTGCTTGTGCCAATGGTGCTGAAGTGAGAAAATCAAATAACCTGAAGTTACTTCATGAAATAACAGAGGATGGCTGCAAATTTTGCTTAAACAAACAAAAAAACTTCCCTGGGCAGCTGAACTTTTACTTGCAGATTTCTGCATCTTCTCCCACTAGCTCGATTGGACTCAGTGCTTGCTGAGACTCCCCACCACAACAAAACTTTACCTTCTTTCAAGCAACGTGTATGACTCATCAGCTCAGTAATCATGACAAATAAACCAAATTTCCCATCTGTGCCATTGAAGTAAAGACCACTTAAAATCCGTGCCTACAGATACTTCCTCAAATGCACTGCAAAAAGTACAGGAGCAAGGACCTGCTGGATCTTTGACCATCCAGTGTCAAGCAAGAGCAGATCACCCTTAGAGGTGAGCCATGTGAGAGTCACTCAAAAAGAAGAGTGACTTACCTTGTCAGGAAAGGTGTTTTAATTATGTTTCTTGCTGTAAAGATGCACAGCGATGGCTTTGTTTTATGAGTGCTCTGGAGCCTCAGGCACTCGTTTGTATTACAGTTGGGTGCTTTTATTGTATATTGTGTTTTTAATAGTTCCTCAGAAGAATAATCATTTTTCCTTTGAGAAATCTAATACATTATTATTATTTCTGATTCCATAATTATTTGGATCACTGCGGTACATGTCAGCCACATGACTTGTGTATCTTTCTTTCTCCCTCTCTCTCAAAGGATTCTGTTGTTTGCATTATGCAATCATTTTTGCTAATACCAGGACAGATGGCCACAATGAAAACACAGAGTGCGCTTTCTGATAGATACTTGCCAACATCAACAGGAAAGAACAGAATTCATGAACTTTTAGAGAGAATGCACAAGCTTGCTCTTGAGCAGGGAAAAGTATAATGCTTTTACATGCACAGTAGCAGCCAATCTACAGACACGAAGGCAGCAAGACTAGAATAATCTAAAACAGGGCCTGAATTAGCCTTGAAGGCCATTTAACAGAGAGCTGCCAATAGCCTGTTTACCACAGATGGCACAAGTCAGATTTGGATGGGATGCAGTAAGGTGGAAACACTTCAGAAAGTATCTCCTGACTTCTGCATTTAGCAGGAGATGACTTCCCCATCCTGTATGATATGTGCATTGCATTGATCACATGCTTTGGTGCAGGAAAATGGAATCTCTTGTATCTCACTGAGTTTCCAGAAGGAATTTTCGGTTGGGAAAAACAAAGGCAAAAGCACTACCTCTTGAGGCTGCTGAGTCCCAACCTTCCATCCTTTTACTCAAAAGCTGAATGAGTTATTTCTAAACCACTGTTGCATAAAAATCTTCCCTGATAGAACTGTCTCTAGTCTATTCCAGAGCTTTGCTAGGCTGCCCACTGGAAAGATTTCCTAACAACCCAAACTGCTATCCCAATACAATTTAAGCCCACCGTGCCTCCCTCACTCTGTTCACAATTTCTTCCCTTTCTTTTTCAGCAGCCTTTTACACTTCAGGAGGCTCCTCCTCCATCTCCACACAGTCACCTCTAAACCATGCTAAACTAGCATCCAGGCACTTAACATTCCACCTATGCAGCAACTCACACCATAATTCCTGCACCAAGCCCCAAGCTTGTGTGAGGTGTGGGCTGGGCACCCCATGTTATGTACCATAATACATCAAGAATGGGCGAAGGCAGTTACCTATACAGTACTGAGATCGTTTGGATTTTAGGTGGAAGGCTTGCAGATTTGTGTGCTAACTTCACCAGACCCCAGCTCACAAAAGGAAGTCTAACACATTTGGAAAATTTCCGTTCTCCCAGTCAGACTGGATTCCCAGGGCACCTTTGTTCTTCACCAAGAGAGAGACTCTTAGGTGTCACTTAGTAACGTCTGAAAATCCATTTCCTTCCTAAGAACTCACATTGCAGAACGCCACTCAAGAACAGGAAGATTAAATCAGAGAATCCCTACCACCCATTAAACGCATCTGAAAAAGACCAAAGAACTGAAAGGAATTAGATTTCAAACCGATGTTCCTGCTACCATCAAAATTATGATGTTCAGTTGAGCACAGATGATATGAGAAAGCAGAGAGTGTAAGAAAGCCATCTTTGCTTTGTTGAGCGTGTGGTCTCTGATGCTGCCCTGGTTAAGGTTTGACAGAGCACATTAAATTCAAGAGTCTCAAAATAATTAACCCAAGCAAGGTGTAAGAAAAAGAATCAGGTGTCATTGCCAGAGTAAAGCTCTGCATTTCTTTAAAACAAGTGACAAAGAACAGGTCCTACTTAGGCCAGTATTCCTCGTCTGTACAATCTAAATGCAGATGCATACGTTAACCAGATACCCTAGCAGAGCTTAGACCTATGCTCCGTGCACTTAAATCTTAAGATGAAATGTAACATTTTTAATACCATGGAAATGTCTGTACACATTTCTCTGGTATTGAGCCCTGTGCTCACACACCCTCACAAGCACACCACAGAACAGTATTTGCTAATATAATAGTATTGATTTCAACCAGAAATGAGTAGCATAGACTTGGGTCAAGCAGAAGTAAAACACTGTACAAATTCCTGCTGTGAATCTATGAAGGCAGTGTCTGCACTGAAAGCTTTTTCTTTCAGTCTCTATCAGTTCAATGCAGAAAGCATTGATACTGAGAAGAATTTTTCTTGACTTCTACGTGGAAGAGAACAGAAAGCTTTTTGCAGTTTTTCAGCTGCATTTGAAGTAAAATCACTGCTGTAAATAGCAGAAAGCAAATGAACTATGCCTATGAGATGCTGGGATTCAAAATGAGCATTCTGTTGTGAGTTTGACCACGCTGCCCCACACATAAATTGATAGAATGTCTTGGGCTGGAAGGGACTTTAAAGATCATCGTGTCCCAACCCCCTGCTGTGGGCAGGGTTGCCAATCACTAGGATCAGGCTACCCAGAGCCCATCCAACCAGAATTTGGGCTATTCCAAGGCTATATTTGATTGAAGCAACCAACACCTCTTCAACTAAGATGAGGGACACTGCACACACTCATTCAGGCAGTTCATACTAATGTCGGTGCTTTGTGAAACTGAACTTCTGCTGAAGAAGTGTACAGGCTGGCTTCTGCCCTATAGGATTAGGGCAGATTCCAGAAAACGAGTATCTGCCAAAGCTGTAGACCAGCCTCTGGAACTGTCTTCCAGTACAGGTGTATGGCTGACCCTACAGCAAATGAATAGACAGAAAGGCCCGCACTGAGAAGAGCCTGGGCAATTCCCCGGCAGGATCCAAAGTACTTGTACAGAGGCAATTTGTCACTGACAAGGAATGTTTTTCTCCCCTCTGTGATACTTTAAAACAGGCATTTTGTTATATTCATTTGCATGCCAAAGAAAAATGTCACAGACTAAAATTTAGTGAACTAGAATCCTGAGGCAAACTAATTCTAGCTCTTTGTTTTTCTTTATATTCTTCCCCTTCACTTTTTTACATTCCTTAGTTTTGATCATCTTTCCACCAAAAATGTTCTTGATGAATACATTTTGTGGTGAAAAAGTTGTAAAGAACCCACTGCATTTCTTACTTGCACTAGTTCTACACAATTACAGTAAAATAGAAGGATAACATGTCATCTCAGTTTTTTTTTTCCTTCCCATTAGACTTTTCCTAACAAATGCTATTTTGATTTAAAGGTTTTGGTTTAGGGCTCTTTAATGGAAGCAACGAAGAATTAAGAAACGTAAGGTGATTGGTAGAGGTACCTTCCCCAGATGTACCACTTTATCACAGCTGGTAGAGGCTGACAATTCCACTCATTCCATTTGCATGAGCAACTCCAAGGATTCCAATCATAGATAAGAACACAGCAATAAGTATTTACCTCAGGGCTATGACACCATTGTTGACAGTGGAGGTGTTTTTAATTTCCTACAGATCACACCGAAGTGCTTCTCCCAATAATCTATCAACTGAAGTTTCCCATTAAAGTACTTGATAGCAAGGGCCCTCATCTCCCTCCAGCAAGTTATAAGCATGGCAAAACGAAGATGCATTTCCCACAAATTAAAATCATTCTTATGATTGCAATAGCTGAATCCCCTAGAGAAGTGGCACATTGGAGGTGGGAGGATAAACAAATACTCTAATCACATTCTTCTGAAAGCTGAAATTTGGTTTCAAGATCTGATTTTATTTTTATTCCTTCTCCTAGCTCAGTGAGAACTATAAAAAAAAACAAAAAACAAAAAACAAAAACAGAACACCTAAAAAACACATCCTGGTAGCAGACTGCTTTTCAATCTGTGATGGTTTATTTGCATGCTTATCTACCTTAGCATAACAATAGGTTTTAGATATTTGTCTTTTTTGTTACTCTTTTCACAGCACATGCTGCACTGAATGGTGATCATTCATTCCAGTAAATGAGTGATTAACCCAGGGGGTGTCAATTAACACAGGGGAGTCAATCCCTAACTCCTACAAACCAAGCAGTGCTCACTAATGTTTACAGTTCTATTGTTGGTATTTTTTACCACACTTCACATGTGGGTTTGCACTGTGCATTTGGGAGCACTAGCAGCGAGGAAGACTGAGATTCACACGTCTTTGCATACAATGCCCCAGGACCACGCTGACACAACGCAGACCACAGTTTGCATCCGCCTGGGCACACTGGCCCCATTTCCTCACAGCAAATCAAGCACCGCTTGCTGCATCTTGGTGAGGACGGTGCAGGAGAGATCAGCTGGTTTTGCAGAGGACACAAAGGGAAAATCAGTTTTCAAGAGACTGATTCCCAACTCACCACTGTCCCAGAGGCCACTTCATAATTCTGTTACAACACCACGCTTTTTGCATATTGCCATGATCTGGTGGCTGTCTCCATACATTTTAAAGAGCTGCTTTCTCTGGTTGCTGAAGATATCCAAGGTAAGTGCCACATGAATGACTGAAGAAAGACACAAAACCAAGGGTGAAGGATGTTCAAATTGGTCCAATACTGAACTCTCTTAAAGAATGCAGCCAAAATGCAAATTCTTATTAATTATTTACTAATCCCATCTCAGTTTAAGAGCTGTTTCAAAAAATATTAAATCTGTTTCAAAAGCACTAAAAGTAAATACAGTAAGTTCACATTTATCAGAGCACAGCATGAGCATATAAGATGTCATTTTCTCCACCATGGGGAAACTCTGGAAATGAACATTGGCAACCATCAAAACACATTTTATTAAATCTATTTCATTCAATAGAACATTATTAGAATCGCAAGGCTCAGTGAAGACAACTTACATTTAGTTAGGGTAGGTTTCTGAGGTCTTAACTGATGCTATAGAGAAAAATCTTAAGAAATGCTTGACCTTGAGAATATGAAAATGGATGTCTCAACAGCTCTGCTTCACAGACAGCGGAAAGTTTGATCTTCTTCCAACAGGGAATTTCAAAACCTTAAAGGCTGTAGCAAGTCAGATCGTTGTTCCTCAGCCAGCTCTTGCTAGAATAGTCATAATAACCATAATCAGAGATTTATGTATTGTCTTTAATCCCTATAGAACTTAAAGCCGTTTGCAAGAGACTGTGATCATAAAAAGCATGTACAAAAATATATATCACACTCATACTCCTCACTAAGAAAAGGCCAGCCTGCAATGAGACATAACAGCTGCTGAAGAAATCGCAGCATTAGCCTTGAAGAATAAATATGAGGAAAATATAATAACTAATTAAATAGCAAAGGGGATTTAAATAGGCGAGTTATAATCATTATAACTGAACTTGGCTGGAAGATGAAAGCAAACAAGAAAGAAGTATCAACTGAGAAGTTGTAAAAAATCAGTGCATTAATTGTAATGCTGGGAAAGATTTCCTGCTGCACTTGCCTCTGCAACCCCAGTTTCAGTCCCTAAACCTAGTACCAAGCCCCAGTACCAGCTGATGCAGTACAGAACGAGCCAGAGGTCTGTGCATACAGTTCATTGGAGTCCCCCATTAAGATACCTCTCCCCCATAAATATTTTCTCCAAGTCCACCAAAATGAAAGTGGAATGTCACAGAGGCAGTGACACAATAGCTCTTCACACATGTGCTGCTACTGATATTATAGGCAGGGTAGAAGATTTTTAAAAGTTCTTTTTCATTTCCATGTAAATACCAATCTGTTCAACTCCGCAGAAAATTTGAAGCAAGGTTTTTATATCTATTAAGCAACAACCAAAAAAAAAAAAAAAAAAAAAAAAAAAAAAAAAAAAGACATCCAGTTAACGTGATCCTAAACAGCCTGAAAAGACATTTATCATTCATGCAACTTCCGGAGATCCAAAGGCCAATTTCACATCATCTGGGGCTTAAATTCATGGAAAGCTCCTGTGAGAGCTCCCATGGCTGCAGACGTGCATTCCCCATTCTTGATGTTGCCAAACATGTGAAGGATATACTGCAGTGTGTTCACATTGAAAACACTTTAAATATTACTGTGTCAAAGAGCAAAGCAGAGCACACTCTGACGAGGAAGAAATTTCCAAGAATTTTCTGAATCAGGCTTCAGCTGAACTCAGCGGCTTCTGAAGGAAGGCTTTCACTTGGAGAAAAGCAGCTGCCTTCTGTCCAAAGCAAAGAGGAGACACTTGTGACGTGCAATGTAGCAGAAACACAGTGCCCATGCAGGGCAAAGTGCTGCAAAGAAGATCGATGCAACTTTGCCATTGTCATGAGAGGGTTACGTTTGTAGATGGTTATCACCACAAGGAACACTTTTGCACCAAAGTGGAAGAGGAGTATAACAGTGCAAAACGTTAGCAAGAGAGATGGATGAGATGCTGAGTCTCCTAGATCTGTCTAAATTTAATTAGAAGTAACTTTTCAAAAATGATAACTGGAATCCTCTCACACCAGGTTGCTAAACTGCTATCTTTATGAAGTTATATGAAAGTCAACACATCAAAGATTAGCCAAAACACTATCTTGGCTTAACTTTTTTTTCAACCTGATAAAGTATATGTGGACCCTAAACACCACGCTACAAGTCACTGAGCTGAAGTGGTTCAGAAAACGAAACAGCTTATGTTAACTGGAATACTGGTAGCACTGTAATCTCACCTCAAACAGGTTCAGGATCACAGTCAATAACAGGGAAACATTTACAAATGGCAAACAGCTTCAGTCAAAACCACATCTACTCCAGGTAACAGTTATGTTTCCTCAGCATTGTTCTCTGCTGAGTAATTTCCATCAGAGAAAACAACAAACAGAGCCTTAGAAGTTCTGAACGCATCTCAAAGAAAAGAGGAAAATGGAAAGCAGACCCTCAGTGCAGTTAGGCATGTCATTTCTTTCTTTAAGGAAAGGCCTCTCTAAGGAAGAAGCGCAACTCGGCTCAGCTCGTAAAGCTATGTACCTCTGTATTCTCACAGGAGGCTGAGAAGTTCCCAACAGCATTGTGAAGGCTGCCTAATGTTTCTTATTAGGCGCTCAAGAAGTCTTGGCTAGTGAAGTCCCCAAGAAAAAATTGATAAGGCTGGGTTTGAATTGTTAGAGAAATCAAGGTGTGCATGGATACCTCAGTGGTGTGCCACCAGATCCCTGTAACCACTGTTAAGTTCTGTTCATCATATGCTCTGTAACATCTTTCAAACTGTTTCCATGTATCTTATCAAAGGTCTGTCAGCAAAAGGAGGCTTTGTTGTTGCAAGTTCCTGCAAACTGTTAGGCTCTCAGGCAGTCTGCTTGGTGACACAAAAATTCTTCATTTAAGGCTAGACTTAATACTGCATGATCATTGTTTCTTTGTTTTCCTTCTGAAAAGGAAATCCTTATACCTGACAGGGAGAAAAAAAAACAAACAAAAAACTCTTCTCTGTGTCCTTTATATAATTCTTGAGGCATTGCTCTCCCAATACTTGCATACCACCACCAACAACAACAAAAAGTGAGATTTCTCTCTCATATTGTTGGAAGTTATTGTTGCTAGAGGAAGTTGTGCTCCTCTAGCAAGCCATAGGCCAGCTGAAATCCATTTTCAACTTCTCTTCTACCAACACTTACTGGTATTAGCAAGCACAAAAAATTCAATGACACAGATTTGAGGATTCATAAGACAAAGGTTCAAGTTTCAGTCAAATACTTCACTTCAATCCTACCATTTGTACGTAAGAGAGTTTCTAGTGTGCATTTTGATGGCAGAAAATAATCCAAACACTACTGGATCTCTCTCCAAAAGTGCTTCTAAAGAAAAGTTGTTCTCCAGTTTCACCTAATGGGTATTAAGCAAAGTTATACAGTAACTTTTGTGAACTGAAGAAGCTTGCCCAATCCTATCAAGAATGACTATTCAAACAAGGCTGATTTTTTTCCTCATCTGTGTACAACTTGCACCACGTTTCAAATCCCCAGTGAGTCAGCAGAACACTCCAGCTTCAAGCGTAGGAAGAAAATGAAATAAGAAAGCCGCTAATAAATAAAGTCCTGCTAAGCAAAGCCCCAGCATGAACTGTATGACAGGTGGACCACACCCTATTCTTGATGTGCACATCTAACTGTGCTGCATACTTTTAAAGTTGTCATTGCTTAAACAAAACAAAACAAAAAGAAAGAAAGGGTAGAATTTCACTGCTCCTCCATACTGAGTGTTCCACATTTGGCTGCCACAGAAGAGATGAGCTGTCTGTTCCTACAGCAGTTAGATGGAGGAGGCACATGGCCATTAGCCAGAGCCAGGAACCAATAGTTAAAGTGAGATGCTTATCCTAGTTGCCCATTATGTAGGAACAGTGACAGAGAAGTGTTTTATTCATGCAGATAAGCAATTTTACTATGAACTGTTTAAGCTCTCATGCCAACATCTAGGCTTGTCTAAAACAACACTATATATTTAATTAACTGTAACTGATCTGATTGCTGACGGGAAAAATACATGCTCAGTGTGCTCATGACTCAACATTCAACCAAAACTACAGAGGTCAAGAAAGATCAGAATTAACTGTTTCCCATCATTGGATCAAACAGCTTGTTCTAGCTACAGCTCAAAAAAAGAATTTTGTCTCCAGTGAAAGTAGCCTTCAGTCAAGTGGATTCAGAGTCACTGAAAAATACTAGATCAGTCCAACTGTATATAACCAGAACACACAATTCCTGCAGTTTAGTGACTTGAGGGGAACTGATGTTGCAATTAAACTTTCTTTCCCCCCCTCACCCCCTCCCCCCATAAGAGGAAGAAAGAAAGTACTATGAAAGTGTGGACAGTCCTGAAAGAGTTTGGAAGAGGTAAGGCAGCAAGTCCTCAAGTGACAGAGT
This sequence comes from Lagopus leucura, assembly GCF_019238085.1. Lineage (NCBI taxonomy): Eukaryota > Metazoa > Chordata > Aves > Galliformes > Phasianidae > Lagopus > Lagopus leucura. Next base: position 7,660,750 of record NW_024962274.1, read on the forward strand.
AGAACTGAAGGACAGAATTAGAAGAGACAAAATAAAGGTACAGGAAACATGAAAAAGATTATCCAAGTATGATAGTGAAGTATAGCAGCAGCTCAGACAGTAGGAAACTTTTAGAAGATGACAGCAACCAATTTATTTAGGAAAGAAAAAAAAAAAAAGAATTGAAAAAGACACATGGTTAAGCAGCAAGTGGAGGCATGAGATAATACACCTGAGTTATAGGTTGCACACTTGCTGTGTTACTCTTACATCCAACAGCAGGTATTTGATCACCACCACTTCTTGCTCCTTAAAGAGGTTCCCCCCCAGTTCCTCCATTTTCTTCCTCATTGCTGAAACAGGAAAAAGTTTCTATAGTCAATGAAATGTTTCACATAATCAGAAATATATTTAGTACCTATAGCCCCACGTGCACTCCTAAGTCCAGAGCTGTTCCTCCCTTACAGTGCAGAGCCCCTGTTTGTGTGGGTGCACTCCGGGTCCCATCCCACCCCAGGCCCCATTCCAGGATTGACAACCCAACGGCAACTGGCCATGAGGCAAAAAGACAGAAAGAACTTCAGCCTCAGCTCACAATGACATTTCAGTCTTTAATCATTTCTCTTTTTGATTTTTTTTCCATTTTTTTTCTATTTAACTGAGGGTGACAACAACTGTGATTGTTTTGTGGTGGGTTTTTGTTGTGGTTTTTTTTTTTTTCCTTGAGATTTTGTAGATGGGATTTTCCAAAGAAACCAGGTTTTTCTACTAACGGGATAAGGAAGGAAAAAAAAAAGAGGTAAAAACAGTCATAATTAGTCTAAAATCAGATTTCAAGACTGCCTTCAGATTGTTATTACATAGATCAGATGACGCAAAATCTTGTTTGGACAAGATCCTTATCCTTGAAGCAATGAAGAACTACACAATGGATAAGAAGTGGTCTTCATTGTGAAAATGCCAGTAACTGAACAATTTCAGCCCGATCATTTGGTTTTCTGTGTTTCAGTGCTCTGGCACACTGCAAAAAGTACATAGGGCTCTGCCTACTTGCCAGCAGCTGAATGAATCACAATCACCCTTGACAAATAAAGCAGGCTAAATATAGGCACATAAACAGAAAACATTACAGACTTGTGATGAATTAATTTACTTGCATGTTACACAAGATTGAACAGCAAACAGAATGGAATCTGTGGAAGTGACAATAATTCTTTAAAAGCTTAAAAAGGATTTGGATTGAGTTCTGCACTGCAGTTGAAAGTGACTCTGGTTCTCACATGAACATCTTACTTTGCAAGTTATGTACTTGCTTGGACTTGGTATAACCTGAGAACTTCTTGTTACAATTCTTTTTCAAATGAGAAACAATAAAATGACAAGTTTTACAAGGGTATGGAAGATTTAGATGACTTTTAAATCTGTCATCTCCCTATGGCTTTCCATCTCTGCAGAAATTTTTCCTCTGCTTAAAAAGGACTCCTCCCCAGCCGAATCCAGCCCAAAACAGAACAAATTTCCTGCAAGGCTTGAGCTTTAAAAATCGTGGAATGTATTTACTTTTATTTAAACAAACAAACAAACAGAATTAAGAACAAGATCTGTCTGCATGGGGCTCTGAGCACCCTGATCAAGCTGTAGATGTCCCTGTTCATTGCAGGACAGTTGGACTAGATGAGCTTGAAGTCCCATTCAACTCAAACAATTCTGTGGTTCTATGAACTGACTATAGACCCTCTTTTCCCTGGAGCAAACAGTCATGGTTCAGTCATTGCTGAACAAAAGTAGAAGAGTATATACCAGGTTTTTCTAGGCTGGGCATCCAGAAGCACTCCTAGTTTCCCAGTTGGCTGCATCCCAGCTCCATGTTGAGAGCCACCCTATCCTCCAGCCAACTCACAGCATCCTCACAACAGAAGGGGTCCGAGCCAAAGGTGATGGCCTCCAATACACTGCACCTCAAGTAAGCAAACATTGTTAAAAATCTCAAAATTTGAAGTCAAAGAGAGTAGTAAAATCCATACCTAGGAAAAATAAAGATGCAGAACTTTCACCTGGATGTTGACAGTCAAGTCCTGGGGGTCACCTAGGTAAGAATACTGCCATTATGTGCAAGAAGGTAAGAGGGTACTTTATCATTAGCAGTTGCTGAGAAGCAGCTGTGTAAGCTTTCTCCTGAATACTGATGGTGGGTTGAGCAAGAGCTTGATTTGCAACACTCACATTTCATCTTTGTTGTTCACTCCACTATATATACACATCAGAGGACACCACAGAAAATTCTGGCATGTCTTTAGTTTAAACTACTAGTGTAATACTTGGACTCACACATCTCTCACACTATAAATGTTTTGCTAGCATGATATAACATTAAAGATGAGGATGAACCACGGCCGTAAGCAGCATTTGCATTCCACTTTCAGAACCATTTGAGTTCCCAGATAGCTTTTGTTGTATTACAGGTCAATATTCTTAATGGTAGCTGACTTTATAAATGAAAATCTATTATTAAAACAAGGCAAAATACAGTATAAGGATGTTCACCTTCTCCTTAGATTTTTTTCATCCCATAGGGACAGAGCAGAGAGTTAAGGCTGGGATTATTTTTCAGCTGCTCTGTACACCAGCTCATTTCACACATGGCAGCACTGGGACTTTGAACACTCATATGGAATACTAATCATCAATGGTTTTGATCATCTGTAATTTAAGTATAGGATTGAAGCAGTCACAAACAGCTGGGAAGATCCAGCTGGTATTTAAAGATCATTCTTTGCCCATTCTGATCTGAAGAAAAAAAAAAAACAGCTGATTTTGGACCAAATTCAGAATGGCTTGGCCTAGGATAGTGCTAGAAGCAGGAGCTTGTTGACAAAGTCTGTTGTTTTGTTTGTTTGTTTGTTTGTTTTTGAACAATTTCTATTATTAATAAACTGCTTCATTAGCTTCAGAAACTAAGACTCTTTCTAAAGATTGTGTTTAACAAATAGATATACATACAAAAGAAAACAAAATCCTCCCTATTCAGTTATCTACTATGCAAACATAAACTTAACTTTCCCCTCTGAGAAATATAATTTTTCTGAAATATATGGAAGCACTGGCAGCTGATCACAAGTTGTGATCCTGATAACAGCAGATGTCAGCATTAAATCATCTGAAAGCAGCTCAGCTGACCCAGGTTCAACACATCCATTGAAGCTTTACATAAAACCAGCTGCACTCAAAATATAAGCCAAAATTTCAATTACATTGGATAAAATCAAATCATAGATTTACTTAAAGTTCTTGCAGGAAAGCAGTTTGGCTGATTGCTTATGTGGGGTGAATGCAGCTCAGTGCTGGCCCTGAGAAGCAGGTGATCACAAACACATCACAGCTACACACAATGGAAACATTTAGAGAAGTTGCTTGCTACACTGCACATACATGTGGTTAAAACAAGCAAACAAAAAACCAACAGCATAAAAGATATCATACTCAGAACCTTAAATATTACAAAGCATTTCTTTTCCTTTTTCCAGAGGCTGCTGGTTGGAGAGGGTATGAGGCGGTCTCATACTTCTGGAAAACACACTCAGCAGACTTGCAGCCCCATATGGTGTTCATATGGCAACTTAGCTGCTTGAGAAGGTGAAGATGCATTCTGTATTTATGTTGATGCAACTCATCTGAGTGGCCCTTCATTTACTACCTCACCTTAACACAGAATGATGAGCTGTGGTTTGAATTCTAGACTCTGTACAAATGTGGTAGGAGGAGGGGTTTTCAAAAACTGTAACACAATAAAGAGAAAGGGCCCGCACTAGCTACTTCACATAACTCATTTTAAGGGAATGAGTTTCTTGCAGAAGATGCGAGTTTCCCTGGTGAGTGCCTATCTGCCATCCTGTGGTTACAAGCCCAAAATGATGGTTGGTTCACATTTACTGTGTTCATAGAGGCACAGAGGAGGGCTGCATCTGCCACTCTGAGCGTTGCTCACACGCACTGATTTACCATTAGATTCTCCCAGCAGCCCTGGCTGTGTTTTGGTCCATGAAGTAAGAATCAACCAACACTGAATATAAACACACGTTCACAAACGTCTGCTCAAAGTTATGAATTCCATTAAGATGTGCTAAGTCTGCTTTAGAAGGAAATTACTAAGCAAATACTGAATTATTCAATCTAATGTTCCATGACGTCTCATATTGCTCTGCTGCAAAACTGGGTTTGAAAATTCACTATTTCATTACATAGGGCTCCTGAAGAATTTTACCTACTTTCCAGGTATTGTATTTAAGGGTCTATACCTATATCCTTTTTCCGTAGGCAAAAATAGACAACCTCATTACAACATATATAATAATGATATTTGCATTTGTTTCTATTTGTTAAGATACAAAGAAAACAGCAAAGGGTAAAATTACTAAAAATATAGCTACACAATAAATCCTCATCTGGAGGAATTTTGCAATATGCTGAAACTTGGTTACATTCTGACTGGAAAGTCTCCAAAGGCATGTTTTTCCATAGGAAAATGCCAATTCATCAAAATCAAAGCATTTAGCAATTGTAAAAAGCCAAATACCGTGGAAACCTATCTTGTACTGGAACCATGCCCAGGCTCCTGCCAGCCTGCCTGCAGCTCTGCACTGCACAGATGGGAAATCAAATCATCAGGAAACTGAAGATAAAAGGCTTGACATGGAGATAAAAACATGCAAGTCCCATTAGCTCCTGCTTCCACTATCCTGACTTTCCAGGGTTTTCAGTCTGACACAACTCACCCAGAGAGTTCATTGCCTGCAGAGGAGTTGGGGGGCAGGGGGAATGAGGGTGCAGATGGTCAGGCTTCCAAGGCCAGGAGGTCCCAACCCCAGTTGAGCCCCACTGTTCCCCTGCCCAGAAAGGGATGCTCAGACCTATTCTCTTTACCATTAAATGCTTAAGTTCTATAGAGAGATCTTATGCCCAGCTGGAGAACATTTGGTATTTCCATTACTCAGAAATGGGCCTACACTTGTGATGTGCAGTTATGGAAACCCAAGGATTGTACCTATCCTTACCTAGTGAAGGATACTGCAGTCACTCACAATAGAAGCAAGACAAGACAAAGCTTGAAAAGTTAATGCTTGAAGCTTGCAGTCTGGACAATTATAACTTTGCAAAATAAAGTTTGCAGAGAAGGTCGTGTTGAGGCAGCTCAAAAATCTAGCTAACCACTGATCTAGATATAGACATAATGGCAAAGAGCTTGTGCCAACAAAAAACTTTGTCTCAGCAACAAGTACAGAACAACATGATGATCTGTGTGCTCAGATCTGCCAGCCAGTGTGCAGGTGAGAGTGCACAGCTCAACACATCATTATAAGCAACTTCACCAGCTCTTCCACTGAACTGCTACTCCCCAGGGCCATCATCCACTGCTATTCAGTCATACCCTTCTCCTTCAACAACTTGCCACATGCCAAGGAATCCAGCTCTACCTCTTCTTTTTCTTTAATTTGGATGCTTCTACTCAGAGTTGGAGCCAGTAACAATGGGATTACGTGAGTGCAAAGCAACAGATGCTTAGCCTAAGCAAGCCAGACAACTTGAGATCTTCCAGGAGTAGGTTTGTTATAATGGGTATAAGCATTTTCAAATCAGTGGTGACTTAGAGGTCTCTTTAAGACTAATTCAGTGGAGCTTTTGGAAACTGGAACTGACTACCCTCTTCACCTTGCAGGAAACACATGGATTGCATTCCCTAGAATTCAAAATAGTTGCCCACCAGTCTTGATGGGATAGGGAGAGTTTAAGCCTCCAAAGCAAGAGGAAAGCAAAATTCAAATACCAAGAACAGATGTTATTGACTTAACTGGACTTTACTGCAGAAATGGCATTTTCAGGTTTTGTTCAGCAATTAAATCATGTTTCATCATCTAGATGTACTAAACAATGAGATTTACAGTAGTAGAGTTAAATATAGATAATATCCACTGGCCTGTATCTGGGAAAGCATCTCACAAATTTTCAGCTCTCAGCATGCCACTGGAATGCAGGATATGAAGTACTAATGAGTCCTTCACAGTTCTGAGAATTGCCACATACAGCATCAAGCAATTTACAAAGTTTCTTTCAAGTGGTAGGACCTGCATCTTCTAACGTGGAAGTCAAAACTGAATTGACAATTCTTTCTATTTGCCTTCATCTTGTTCTTGAAGTAGATTTTCATGCTTGCTTTCTTCCAGTATTCTGGATGCTTTCCTTTCCTGACAGACCTCAGAGACCTTCCTTTATAGTTGATATACCCATATGGAACTGGCCAAATCAAAATATTTTGAAGTTCTTACCATATTGTTCAATTTCAGATGCCAAAGGAGTCCATCTTAAACATGCAGTTTAATTATCGAGAAACTTCTCTCTTTCTCTCTGAAGAACATCTCTGTTCACTTTACTGGGGTTATTCTTTGTGAAACTCTTCACTGGAAGCCAAAATAATTATGGAGATTGCAAAGACGAGATTCCCTGAATCTTTGAAGCGTTCCTTATCAGAAATTTGTGCAACCAGGACCATACAAAGAAATCTAAAGATTTCAGTTATCAGAAAACTACAATATCCTCAAGGAGTGACATGCCAGTGATCTCTACAAGGAACACTAGTAAGCAAAATGGGCAGGGGGATAAGAGGAACAACAAAAATCTAATAAAGTTATAATGTAGGATTTCCATCATTCGCTTCTAAACTTGTCTTCTGTCAGAAAGTATGACCTTAAGAGAATCATTTCTTGGAACAACTCATTCTGGAGCACACAGGGGAGAGGATGTTCTGACCCCTGTCCTGAAAATGCACTAGCTTGTCTTGGCGCAAGTCAAGAAACGAGTCTAGTGGAGCTGCTAATGAGCACTTACTGCCATGTATAACTGAATGCAATGTCCTTGAGGGAAAAATTAACAGGGAAGGGGAGAAAATAATAATCAAAGGACACAGAATACCCAATAAGGAGAACTTTTTCAAAACTTTGTTAAAGACACCCTGAAGCATGAATACAAAAATTGATGTTCTTTGCTAAGACATTGCTCCTTATTTGTTTGAATCAAAAACATATCCATTAGAAGACAGAATATAACCCCAACTGAACATAAGTAAACAAGAAACCAGAGTTAAATTCACTGGTAGTTGAGGCCAATGTCTTCTACACAGCTCACAGACATCGATCCAAAAGTGCATAATTATCAGAGAGGAAGTTTCCCCTTAGTTATGTCAAGTCCTAAATCCTGATATCTCCGCTGATTGTTAATCTATGTTGTCCAGGATATTAGAGAGTGGAGCTCAGTTTTATCAATTACCTACTGACGTATCCAAGAGTAGTCTAGCAGATACATTATAGCATACACAGTTTTGAAAAGGGCGTAAAAATGAGAGCTATCAATGATTTAATGAACCTGACTGTCAGCCACACAGTATGAAAAACAGAGTCTGAGGAGTTTTGTTTGTTCATTTGAGCATTGGAAAGTTTGCACAAAAATTGACAAGAAAGGAATTTGCTTGCTCAATATAACCATGTTATAGCCATCTACTAGAGGGTGTATTGCATCTTCCTTTGAAGACAGGAAGATGGTCCTATCATTTGAGACAAGGAGCTAATTAGGAGTGATTACTGCTACGTCTGTGTGGGTAGATATGAAGAGGTGCCTATAGCTTGCATGTTTACAAGGACAGCACAAAGTAAAAAGGCCACCATATTTTGAGAATTTGCACAGCTGTGGGAATTGTCACAGATTTCTCTAGTCTGCAGAGCATCTTCTTCTGTTGATTATGTAGTCCACAGATGTTTGACAAGTAGCACAGGCATAGTTAACTCTGCCTCTAAAAATGAAATGCAAGTAAAGATGTTTATTAACCTCTCATTCTTAAGAAAAGAGATGTGATAGGATTTTAAAAGAACAGTAGGAAGGAAGAGTCTGCTCTGATTAACCTCTTCTAGGTGCACTACCTCTGGAGCAGAGCGAGTGGTTGCTACAGGCAGTGCTGGTTGAGATTTCTTCCTGCAATTGCAAACAAACTAAGCAGTGAAACAGTTCACATGGTCTTGTGCCTTGTTTTCTCAGAAACACAGATCCACAGATAATCACAGTGCTGCCACTGTGCAATAGAACTGAAAGGGTGCACAGAAGTGGTCCTTTCAACTCCTGCAGCTCTCCTGACACAGCCCTGCTTGGATTCACCACATCCCTCTCCTCTGCTCTCAGGGCCTGGAGTGAGTGGGCCAGCAGGTTCTAACTACCCTGAGCACTCCTCTATAATCCTCTGCTACAACATCTTCCCTCTTTAAGGGTTCATTTCTTTATGTCCAAGTTCGCTCCAATACCACAACCCTACATAACCTTAGATCATCCTTCCATAAAAACAGCAGAGGTGTGAGAAGCGATGCTGTGAAGTCTCAACTGCACTGCCTGCCCACATACCCTTCACCCACTGGACTGAGAGATGCATTTGGTCCTCCTCTGAGCCATGCAATAGGCACACTGTACCTGGCTTTTGTACCGTGCTGAACCTTTGCTCGACTTCCACACTTGTGACCTCAGACCTGCCTCGTCACCATGGATGTGTGTCTGGTCTCCTGACTGGACCTGGCTATTCCCAACGGTCCTTTGAATCCGTGACCTGCTATTACACCAGTTGGATGCTGTGTAATCAGACTCTTGCTACACAGGTAGCCGCTTGCTTGACCACTGTTACCACCAGATCCCTTTCCCTTCCCAGGCACACCACCCTAGTACACAAGACATTTCATCACAGCCACTGCATGCACCTGCTGAGCAGCACCTATGTTTCAGCTCATGCAAATGGTCCAGCATTAAATATCTGCTGAATCAATATTTTAAAGAAACTGCTACAAGTATCAAAGCTGTGGCTGCCTCATCTTGAGAAAACTAGGGAGAATTAGTCTAATGTGGATGTTGTGATGGAAAGTTCTTTGGCTGACTTTGTGGGGGGTGGTTTCCATCCCTTTGTGGAGCCATGGTTTATTTTGTTTCTTGTTCTGTTTCTTGATAGTTTGCCAGCATCCTCTGGGATAGATTCTTCCTCAGCATTTTCTGAATCTATGTCAGTACAGTCCAACAGTTCCTCCTCCCAGCTCTCATACACGCAATGACTCAGCCTTGGCTATCACTTTCCCTTTATTGAACTTCATGACAATTTTTTCAGCTGCGCTGCTGTGTGGTCAAAACAAGTATGTAAGCACTGTGCCAAAAAGGAGTTTCAAACAACAAGAAAGAAAAAGCAAGAGAGATGTTTTGAGACATTGAAAATGGATCTTTTAATACAAAGCAAGCAAACTACGCACTGGAACTCTAGCATTTATCTAACTAGGACTGGTGTGACCAATAAAATGCTCAGCTGTAGCTAAACCTGTAGAAAACTTCAGCTGAAAAAAGCTTTGAATATTCCTCTTGTTTCATAGGCCTCATATTATCAGTGGGCACTAAGAAGATGCCTTTGAGACCTGAAAAAAGTAAATGGCGGAGTGAGCTGCAGAGATGGAGTCACAGACATGCAAGAAGGATTAAGAGGCAAGACTCCTTAAATTACTACCCTAGGATTGCTTGCAAGCAAAATAACCCACTATTGTTGTTAAAAGCAAGGATGACTGTATCAATGACTGGAGTTTCACTGAGAAAGACCATAGGTGTCATGGTTTTGTGATTTTTGGTACAAGTGATGTCTCCAGTCAGAAGGAGGATAAGGAAGCTGAAGAAATTGGGGGACCCTCAAAATTAACTTTAAAATTTTCCTTTACACAGATAAAAATGGGTAACAGCCTCCCTGTTCAGATAAACCTGGCCCTTTTTATCCCCACAATTCAGTTCTAATTGAAAACACACAGGGAAGAGAAAACCTTAACCAATACAGAATGATGCATGCCTTCCTGGCTCACCAAGGTAGCAACATCAACACTGTGATGAGAGATTCCTAATACCACCACCCACAATATAATGTGAGTTGTCAATTTAAAAGTCTCTGTGCTGCACCACATCACAACATAGTTATTAAAAGCTTGATGCATCCATGTTTCCTTAGCTATGGAATAATTGCTTTCTCTGAAATTGAGCCTGAGAAAATCCAAACTGAAACTCAGGCATACAAGAACAGCCCACATTTTTTCCCCATGTTTCAAAACTTAGAGAAAGACTCAAATTCAGTAGAAGGATTTGATAAGTTGTGCACACATTTTTTTCTCTCTTCCTCAAACTACTTTCATCACCAAGTTGTTATCTGCTGCAATATTTTACCCTGAATGCCTATAACTTATATTGACTTCTCTGTCAAAGCTTTTGTTCTATTGATTTTGTTAGAACTTACAGACCCAGAGATCAAGTCTTGCTTTGACTCAAAAGCTGGATATATATATATATATTTTTTTTTTTTTGCTTGTTTTCTAGAGAATTGTTAGTCCCAGCTGCTGCTAGAGGGGGCACACAAGGCCTTTGCTGTGTTCCTGTAATCTTTGTTCTCTTGTAAAAATCCACCAGTATTCAGATTTCTAACTCAGTGAAGACACACCATAAACAACTCCTCAGCCTCTCAGTGTCTTTTTTAGGTCACAGCCAGGTTTTCAGACATCTTCCCTGAGAGGGACACGTTGTTGCCTCTCCTTAGGATACCACTTATATAACCACATGTTCTCAATGGTGACGCAAGCCTCGTGCGTTCCTGGCCACAGCAGGACAGTGTGCGAGACATGCAGCCTCCAGGAAACAGCGATTCAAGTTATGATAATGCTCCACTTGGGATCTCAGTCTGGAGATGGGCCTGAACTGAAACAGAGGACAAATGCATGTATTCTCTGAAGATCGTAGCTATTTGTTTGTACACAAAGGATTGCCAGGGATACTACAAGGCTTCTCGTCTATCTCCACAATAATCTACTCCAGCTTGACTGAGCCCACTTCTATGCCATGGTTTACCCTGCTCAGCCCTGAAAACTGGAATCTTGTTATTATTGTATTTATCTTTTAGTGTGGTTATAGGGAAGGGCTGGAACTGAAGGGACAGAAACATCTCTAGTCCATTATTTCTCTGTCAAGCTCTTTAGGAGACAATAAATGTGGATTCTGTTTCTGTCTTACAGAAATTATAGAGTTAGCTTATTTGAATGGATAAGAATGAGCAAAACAGAGGTAACATCTTCCAGCTCTAGGAGATGACTAATAGAAAAGCTCTTATTATATTTACTATGGACTAAATGGTACAGCTTCTGTCTCTTTGCTGTATGCACTGGTAGTTTCAAGGAGAATAGATGTTGATGTTCAAGATATGATGATGTTTGCATTAAAATGCCTTGTTCTTTTTAAAAAGTTGAGCTTGATAAACAGGATTTAAAAAATGACAACGTTATGTAAAGGTACGTGAGGACAAGCTGAAAACCAGCAAGGACAACCAAATGGCTGCAGTACACTAATTGTTCATATTCTCATACCCCAAGTAAGGAACTGTGCAAGGGAGCTACCAAGGGTTTTAGTTTCAGATCTGATTTTTGTAATTATTTGTAACACACTGCCCAGTCACATTATAACAATGCATACTGTGGATTAAGGGAGCTCAAGTTTAAGGAAGATAAATCAAAAAGGTGTGTTCGCGATTGGGAATATGTGGAAGGGCTGACCCATACAAGACAAAATTCTCTAAACATTTTCCACTTTTAGGTATTTAATAATATTTGGTTAGGAGACCCCCGAAATCCCAGGCAATCTATGCACAAGACAGGTAAAACAACAAACAGCTGGCAAACATGAAGCCACAGGCGTCAAACAAGCTCTTAAGCTGTGTTCTGCCTCACTGCCAAACCTGACCTAATGGGTGGAAAAAAAATAAAAACGTCAATAAAGGAATGTGCTCACAGTACAGATGAACAACTTTGGATGTTTGTGGTGTGACATCAGAGATGCAGTAATGACATTTAGCACTCAGTGTGGGAACTTCTCATCTTTGCATGAAAGGATTAATTCTGGTTCCAAGTTCACCCATTAGGAGCCTCTAGCCATAAAAATCAGCTGGTTTGAGAGCAGGAGCTGAGGGGTTGATTTTTTTAGTTGTTGCTGCTTTGTTTTTAATATAAGATCATTATTTTTTTTTAAGCAATTTTGTTTTGTTTTCAATTCCATCACTTCTTTCCTTACAATATCCATTAGACAGATGATGTGAAGGGAAAGAACAAGAAAAGGGAAACTGAAGAGATGCCAAACTAAGAGCACAGAGTTGTGCCATGTCAAGGAAAAGGACTTGTCTTCATCTGACAGAAGTTATTCCCATTCAGCCTGAAGCTAATTTTCCTCCCTGTTCTTCATAAAAATCTGAACTAGCCTTTAGGTGACTATACTGGGGAACACTAAGATGATTTTTAGGCTCAGCAGAAGAAAGACTACAATAACTTTACTGGGAAGGATTTTTGTAATAGAACCTTGGACAGGAGGACATTTCTATTTACACAAATAACTTCTATAAGAAATTTTATAAGAAGTCTGCAAGGTTACAAGTTTTCTCCAATGCAATCTGGCCTCAGTGTCATGCTTTCATCCAGATAAACTTGGAGGTATTCGAGGAAGTCTTATGACTGACTAGCTGAGATTTTTTTGTACAGTGTTAGTTTATATCCTTTATTCTGAGAATACATGCTAACTTATTCTAGGAGACAATATCTAAAAGTAGATCTCTATTATTTCTAAATTGCAAGTTGCAAAGATCATTACCCACAACCCTGACAATTCTTATTAGACACAACCAAGGATATAATACTGCCTGTAAACAGTAAAGGTATATTCACAGTTTAAGTTGGTTTCCTGTCAACATTTTCTGTACTTTAATAGGACTGCAAAGAAATTAGTCTTTTAATGGCAAGCAGGTTAAATACACTTCCTTCCCATTTTCCAAGCATGGTGCAGGCTTCTGTAGCAGTGAGCCATGGCCAGCCAGCCCGCCTATTAGCCCTGCATTCAGGAACTGACCACAGGTAATTAGTGCTCTTCTGACAGTGGAGGGGCGCAGAAGGTGAGAGCCCAGAGAGGCTCTCTGAGCAATATGGCTTTGCTGTTCATCACAGCTGCATATAACCCCAAAATGCTTGGGGGAGGAGGAAAAGGAGCAGCAGTCCACTATAAATTTACCTATGCTAGATGACTGACAAAGCCATGATAAACAAAATAGTTCACGTGATGTTTTGTGACTCTCATTTTGTAACAAAGAAACAGATTTTACTGTGTTGAGTAGCTAACATGAGAATGGGCAACTGCAGCCCCAGAACCTCTCTCTAAATACACTGTGCTCACCATGATGTGCACAGTCAACAGGGAAGACTGTAGAAACCACAATGAGAAAGTCATCTGGAAAGTTAAAGTTATAGCACAAATGAGAGCCCAGGGAACTTCTACTACATTGCCAAAACTGCAATTTAATGTTCAGGCCAAAAACATTGCACTGCACATTAGGGAGACAGTGTGGTCTGGAGGTTACAGAAGAGGGCTGGGAACCAAAGGATCCTCTTGGGATTCTATCTGGAATGATCTGCTCCCTCTGCAACTTGAAGGAAGTCACTTTGATTTCTGTATCTCTTAGTTTAGATATGAATGTAGATGGAAAACAGAACGTCACTAAAATCTCTCCATGCTGTAGTCAGACCTTATCTATGCAGAATATGTCAGTCTTTTTGACAGTTCATTTCAGGAGGGAATGTCCAAGAAGGGGATCCAAAAAACAGCCTAGTTTCCTAATAAGAAACAAAATCAAGCACAAAATCAACAGCATTTTTATGGTTAAAAAAAAATGTATATGAATGGTACAGGAAACATTAAGCTGCAAACTGTTCCTGGAGAGGGTGGATTTCTAGAAGAAAAGAAAAGGTATCAGGAGGAATCTTGCTGCCAGCATGACACCAATTTATTAAAAAGATACCTTAGCAGTCAGATTGGATGCTGATACTCAAACGAAGGTGTACATTTGGAGTCATCTGGTCAACAGTTTGTGGTATCCACTGGTGAGAGAGAACTGGGCAACATCAAAGTGAGCAGATGTGCTGCTCTGCTGCTGGTCTATGGAAATAGGCAGGAGGGTCCTCCCGGGTCAGTGGCCTACACTGCATCAAAGCCATTCTGCAGTTAAGCGGTGCCATTTCACATGAGTGAAAGTTAGAATGTTGAGGATTCTCTCACTACAGTTGGAATCACATTATTAGAAGGCCTGGATTTGCCACGGATACAGCTTCCTAATATCTGCTAATCCATTATTTCAACTCTGAAGTCCAAGTCTGAAAGCACGGTTGTGCCTCAGCATCACTCAAGGACATTTTACTCAAGAACCGTGATCAAAAACTGCACCCAGCCCTTCGACTCAGCTAACCCAACCTGCTCGGACAGTCACACCAGGATCCATTCAGATTCACCAGCCATTCACTAAGTCAAAGGAAGGAAAGCCTCAGGTTGCAGCACCATCTTCCCTGCAGTTTCACATACAACATACTGTCACTTCAAAAAAGGGTCTAGTACATTTCAATCTCATTTTTATGATTTGCCTGTTATTTTAATTCCTAAAAACATATTTTTGAACATTCCCTTTAAGTGTAGTACCAGATAAATACGATGGGAAAGCATTCTGCAGTAAGGATGCGTTCTCCCTCTGCTCACAAATGGCTTATAAAATCCAACAGTGACATTTTGGCAATCAGAATTATTTACATAGGAGATGGATGACTAGGCATGGGAAAGCAGTCCTGTGTTCACATCAAAGAACTACATTCAAATTCTCACATGTTACATATACTCATTTTTATTTACAGACAAGAATGATTGTGTAACTTAGTGCAAGCATGACCAGGGAGAAGTGCAGTAGGCTGAAAGGGGAAAAATACCGCTTTACTTGCACAGCACAAAAGTTATCTGATTGCATCAGATAGGAAAGTGTTGCCTCAGAGTTCAAGCAGGGGCCATGAAAGCTGAGCTCCTACACTCCCAGATCTTGTCCTGCAGCACAAAGTTGCTGAGTGATGTTTCTCACTTCTATCACCTCAAAAATAAGCCCTGCATGCTGCTGAGGATTTCAGAACAACAACAACAAAAAAAAGCCAAGATACAAACAAACCTCCAAGCCAAAAACCTCCAAACAATAAGCTGAAGAGCAATCCAAGGCTTACAGTGCTACCCAGCTGCAGTTAGTCTCTCCTGTTTAGAACCTCTCTCGTAAATGCTCCCTCCTACCAATCACCTCTCACACCACCAAAAAGCCAGTTTTTTCAGTGCATAAAATGAGGCCTAGAAATCCACTTTTAAGGATACCAGTTTAAAAAGATCTCAACAGCGTATTCTGTGCTTGAGAATTAAACTCTGCAGCAGCACTAAGCACAAGCTAGCAGCTACAAACCAATTAGTTCACACCTGGGAGCGAAGGAAGGCGATAGCAGTGCCTTCTACTAGGATACAAGCACTGCAGAGCAATGAAAGATAACAACAAAGAAAAAACAGCTCACCCTTTCTGATGACCAGCAACAGCTCAAGAGAACTGCAATCTCTATCCTGAGACACTACTTTCTTAGATGCTAATGCTTAAATGAGGGCGAGGAGGTGGTGAGGATTGATCTGGTGGTAATTCTGTTTCGTTACTTGCACCTGAGCTCCCTCGATTAGCCATGCATTCTCACCTGCTGTTCAACATTGGTTCACGCTATGACCCGGCAATTCCTATACAACATCTCAAAGGCAACCCCAGTTTGACTGAAGAATTTTGGGGAACCTGGTTCTAAGCAGAAAGTATAGCACACAAGTGATATTAGAGAACAACAATAACAACAAAGGAACAGTGGTATAGAAAAGTAGTGATTCAAATACTATACAAGTTACTTAACATTAGAACTGGATTGGGATTGTGGTTTTTTTTCCATTTGTTTTTAAAATTTAAACTCTGTCACCTTGTGATTTTTCTCTACTCCTAAAGAGTTGCTGTCAAGGAAAGTCAGTCCTCCCATATTTATCAAAGATTACATCAATTTCTGAACAGCTCATTTAGCTCTTCCATGGCAGTGGAACATAAAATACAGATGCCTGCAAGTCACAGGTATGCTAGAAATTATACTGGAACTTATTGAGTAATGACAGCTCAAAACCCATCATATTTTAATGGCAATCTGTGCATGCAGGAACGCATTAGTGTGATCTTTAAGTGAGAAACTTGCATTGCACCACTGGAGGTTGAAGTCTCAATGCTTGCTTCAGATCATCCACTTACACCAGCTTACACGTAGGATGTCTAAAACATCCAGCTCTGTGAGAAAGACTGTGGTCAACACCCACGTTCCTCAGGCATGGCGGAGCACTCTGCGGTAAAGGCTGGAGTTTGTCTGCTCTGGAGACAGAAGTCTGCCAGAGACAGTCAGAGACCCTGAAGGGAATTCCCCTAGGAGCATAAGGCTCACTCCCTCCTGTTGTGACCACTTTTCTCATTGTTCGTTTTCTAACATAAATGAATAGTGATGTGAATTTAACAAGGACAACCATAGCCGAGACACTTCACAAAACAGCTTTCTCCCTTTGGGAAGAGGATAACAGACACATCATGCGGCAGATGTTAGTCACATTATTAATGTGCTACTGGAAGATGCTCAGGGAATCCTATACGTGGTAAGAAAAGCCACTAAAGGAAGTTTTTGATGACAACAGATCTAATCACTGACCACCTCTTGCATACAAATTATAAAACCACAGCTTATTTTCTAACACCTTGGACAAGTTATTTTTATCCCTTATTACACTTACTTTACTATTCAATCAGTTAATTTATAAAAAAGAAACCAGTTAAAAACAATCTGTGGGTTTTAATCCCATATATAATAGGTAAACCTTGCTTCCCATAGCTCAGCTGTCTCTGATCTAGGATGAGTGATGTGGGGATGGGAGGAGCATTGCTAGAGCTAAACATGCATTTGGGATGAATCCATAGATATTGTTTACCAACGGAAGTGATGTGTTTACTGTACAGTCAATACTACTTGATCTACTTTGAGGAAGCCAGCTGGTAGAGAAGGAGAGTAAATCATTCATTAAAATTGCAATAAGCATATTTTTTATTCCCATGGAATTGGGCTTGGGTGCTTTTGTTTGCTTGTTTTCTAACTGATGCACAAGGTTCTGGATACCTGTGCCTCTTTCTCTGTTGCTGAACTCTATTTAAATGCAAATTAACAAGCCGGGAAATTATCTCATTACTGCTTAGGTATAAGTAGATGATCTGGAACAGTCAGAATATATCTATTTCTGATTTAACAAACAAGCTAACAAAGACCCACAACTCAAAAGTGAAGGCCTTATTCCCCCAAGGTATCACTTGCAGTAAAGTACTACATCCAAACAGAACTTCATATCAAATAGAAGGCACTGCATTAGATACACACCACCTACTTGCTGAACAGTTCTGACTGGAAAAATGTTTTGATAAATTTGCTTCCTTCACACTGGGGATGGCTGGAAGTTCTAGATCATTCTTCTGGTTTGTAGGAGACATAAGTCTACCATTTTCAGATCCTTTCAGCCTGCTGAATTTCCAAAAAGGAGAGGGCAGATGGCATTCTGCGCTTCCCTAAGCTCTTCCCATTAAACCATACTGCATTCTTGGGAATAGTTTAAAAAATAAATCAAATAATATAATGATCTTTCGTAGTGGCCAAAGAGCTGTGATATACTATTTGAATTCAGGACTTTCAGAGGAGCTATGAACTGAACTGGTGTGCTTCGGGCAGAGAGGGAAATAGCAATGCCTTTTAGGATCTCCACAACAGTCATGTGCATACAATTATCTCAATCCTTATTTCAGAAATGTTTTCATTTGAGACTTTTGATTCAAAATGAAAGAATTATTTCAGCAAATAAAGCCACAGTATTTTAAATCTAATTTGAACAGTGTAAGAATTCTTTCCAGTTGTCAGACTTCAAAGATTGCTCACACAAACTCTATGCTGTCTTCCTTTTACCCCATTGAAATCAAAAGGGAGACTAAATGTCCTCTATCCATTTGAGGCTGTGCTGTTACTGACACGGTCCAGACACGTCAAACAGGATAGAGCCCAGTGGCTGTTCAACAGGACAAAGTCAGCCTTTTCCCTAGCTTTGCACAAAAGTAAAATTTGTTCCCTGACCTCTTTGCTTGACCTGTGTGGTCAATACTTTTGTTCTCTAAGATCAGGATTTGAGCTCCATGAGCTGCTGTGAGTCATGGTAGATTCATGACACTAAATGGAGTGAAGCTCATTTAGAGGTCAGATCCCCTCTCACTGCACTGAATTTCATTAACCTCCCAGCTTTTGGCATGACTCTCAGTACTGCAGTGCTTCAGCCTGCTGAAGCATCAGCTTCCATACAGGTACAGTAAAACACTTTAACAGGAGCAATCTTTTTCTTTGCTGAGGAAAAGAAACTTATGACAAAAGCCATCTTACCTTTGTTTTTTACCTGTTGTTAAGGAACTCTGTTAACAAATTACAATGCAAACATTTTCCTGAACCAAGAGATAGGTTTCTTTATTTTGACACTGAAAAAGATCACTTACTTGATTTATTTTGCTTAGTGAAAATATTTGAGGAAAGGACCAAATAAAATGTCGTGTTCTGAGAAGATCAAAACCAGCCAGGAAATCCAGTGTGACATCTTGCTGACAGTTTAGCCCACTGTACGTATTTTCATTGAAAACAAAGACCCTAGTTGATGATTTAATTCTACTTAAAATATACTTGTGTGCTAAATTAATAGCACAGCCTAAGATAAATAAGACACAAATAGAATTTCAAGGATAGCTCAACTTTTTTCTTTCTTTTTTTTTTTTTTTTTCATCATTTAGTATTTTTATGGACTTTTCCCTGCCATCTAATTAGTTCTGTTGCTTCCTCAGACAAACAATTCTTTCTCAGCTAATTGCAAATATGGATCCCAAGTGTTTGCTGACAACCATATGGCTGTAGATATGAAATGTAAATCTTTACTCAATTTTGCCTTAAAAATAAATCCAAAAATGTGCATATATTCAATCAAGAAACATGGAAGTAAAACCTGTTGATGATGCAGGGCTGGGCAGTGGTATGATGTTTTTGTTCAAACCATATTTTAAACTGCTTTTTACCTAAATCTGAAAGCACAGATAATGTGAATAAACAACAAACACTCCTTCCATAGCACACCCCACACAACCATTCCCATTGGGTAAAGGCTGTTCTCACACGCAAGCATGGACTCTTTTGCCAAAGAAATTATTTGGAAACCCTCTGGAGTCATTTTTTAAGGAAGGTAAATATTCCTTAACAGTTGAGCAGCGAAGTTCTGGTGCTGGTTCTTCTGGACTGGTTCTTACTGCTGTTAGCCACTGCTTCTAAAACTATGTTCCTCTCTAAGTGTTGGATACATGACCCTCATGGGATGTATAGTCACCACAGTGCAATTCAAAGTATTTTACAGACCAATATAAAAGTCCCAATCAGAAAACTGAAAGAAGAATCTGAAGATGTTATTCCTGAACCCCTCTTCTGAGGGTATATGTAACACCCTCTACGTAGTTGCAGAGAGAAATGAGGTCATCCCTGAGCCTCCTCTTCTCCAGACTAAGAAGGTTAGGGCCAATGTATTGATCGGAGCTTTGAAAAAGTTCAGGCCTTTTCCAATCTGTTATTTTATTTTTTCCTGTGCGAGAATCAAAGTCAGCGTCAAGGCTTCAAACTTGATTTATAATATCTACTGTATTTAAAGTGGGGCATGATATTCCAGAAGAATCTGGGGAGACTGTGGTACCAAGGCACGCGTTATTCCACGTACAGTAATAAATTTTTGTGGAGGAGGTCACAAGACATCTCAACTAGTTATAGAAATAAAAGGAAACGAGTGCTTCCATTCACACCATGCAGCAGGTAGTTAGAAAAACATAACCCTACACAGTCTGCCTACAGCATCCAACTAAAGTTTAAACCCAGTCAAGATGGCAAAAGGGACCACAGTGGCAATGAGGATTAGGGAGACTGCACAGATTGGCAAGGGTGGGAACTTCAGCTACCCCTTTCCTGGTGAGGCAAAACTCATGCAATGGCATGACTCATATTCTTCCTCCTTCTCTCTGAAATAAACTTTAAATAAGCTGAGAAACTACCTCTTAGATAACCTCTGAAAACTCATAAGAAGTGATTCATAAGTCAGCACAGAATCTGTTTCAAGCTGAATCACAGAAAAACTGCTATTTGATGATCACAATACAATCCACTCTAAGCTTTCATTATAAGAGACAGAACAACTCAAAATTCCACCACAGGAATGTTAAAGTTTATCAACGAAGCTACGGAAAAATGGAAACAGTTAAGATACAAAAGAGCAGCAACGAAAGCAGGGTGACAGCACACAGCAGAGGGGTTATTCAAAAATATCACATAAAGGGACCACATGACCCAAAAAGAAAAATGACTCAGAAAGTCACAATAAGAAGACAGCCTGGTTAAACACCTGAGTAAGGACTGCTCTTAGAATTGAAAGGTACTTCAAAATGCAGAAGACATGGACAGGTGGAGAAAATAGAAAAAGGAACGTATTCCACCAAGTTAGAAATAAAAGCACATTAAAACTTTTTCCTTGTTGGCATGAAGTACAACTTGCTATAGGCATAAAGAGTACTAAAAACAACTTTTTCAAACATACTAGAAGCAGAGGCCTGTCAGAAAGTTTCTGAATCCAGCAGATCAGAAAGATTGAATCACTTCAGAAGATAAAGCTGTTTCAGGAAACTAATTCTTTCCATTAGCACTCAGTAGAGAGGGGTCATGCAGGTTTGCCCATAAGCCAGCCTTCCTGAGCAACCATCTCATGTCAAGGAGCTGAAGAAGTGGCTTCCTCCCAGCTCTGGAAAGCAAACAGCTATGCATAGTCAAGACCTGAATACTCATCCACAGGTGCTAAGCGAACTCACATATGAGATTCTGCTGAGCTACTGGGCTGCATATCTTGTCACGTAGATCTCCAGCATTTGCAGAAAGGTGCAAGCAGCAAATGTCTCACAAATCTGTAGTGTTCAGAAGTGTTCTTGCAAACAAAAGATTGGGGAATTTAGTTTCTACTCTCGTATGCCAGTAAAATACGTAACAAATAACAAAATAATAAATACTGGAGCAAATGTCATTTAGTGAGGAAAAGATGTTAAGTTTCCTAACACAAAATGATGCCTAATAAATCATGTAAGGCCTTCCTCCTTTTTCCTTCTATCAATACATGCTTGGCATTTGTCAGATTCTTCTGTTAAAGGTGAGCAGGCAAACTGAAATACAGATTTTTGTAAAAGGCCTTTCTCTGATTTAATGCGCTTGCAAGAAAATAAATCTGCCTCATCCACAGTGAGATTAATGGATTCCATTTGCACTGCGTATAAGTAGGTACTCGTTTCTCTTTGGGGAAATAACTGTGAATTCAAAGATTTCATAATTTTATTATTTTTATTTTTAAAAAGCACGAGATAATTTTTCTAAACAGACCTAAAGCTTTTCCAGGCTCCCTTTTCATCATCGCATACATTACTTATTGCCAGCCATTCCTGATGAAATTTCTCAGGTTGGATATACTTCTTCTCTGAAAGAGTGGTCAGGCACTGGAAAGGGCTGCCCAGGGAGGTGGTGAGGTCACCATCCCTGGAGGTGTTCAAGAAACATTTAGGTGTTGTACTGAGGGATGTGGTTTAGTGGGAACTACTGGTGATAGGCAGACAGTTGGACTGGATGATCTTTTCCAGGCTTGGTGATTCTATGATTCTCTTCCCATCGCTCCAGTGCCTGCACCATTGCCTCCACTGGGCTCAGATTTTTTGCAAGAGGAGTATGTGTGTGCATATGCACATTTATATATAAAAGCTTTTCCAAGAGATCCCCAGCAGTAGCAAAACTATCATATTTCAATCAAATGTTACTGTCTTTTATATGCAAACAGCAATTTGTACAGCACAAAGCCAAAAACAGATACCACCATCCCTTTGGTAAAGCCCAAGCAAACAGAGCAGTACAAGACATCAGCCAAAAAAAATAAAATAAAAATAAAAAGGAAATCACAGAATCACAGAACGGCCAGGGTTGGAAGGGACCTCAAGGATCACGAATCTCCAACCCATCTGCCACATGCAGGGCCACCAACCTCCACATTCAATACTAGACCAGGCTGCCCAGGGCCCCATCCAATCTGGCCTTGAACACTTCCAAGTACGGGGCATCCACAGCCTCCAGCACCTCACCACTGTCTCTGTAAAAATTTCCCCCTGACATCACAGGAGTTCTGTCTACAAAAGATCTAGACCCTAAACAAGGGCAGCATTTCTAATTCATAAGCATCCTCATTCACTGGACAGAGTACTCCAGATGTGGCTTCACCAGGACAGAGCAAAGAGGAAGGATAACCTCCTTTGCCCTGCTGGCCACATTCTTCTTGATGCACTCCAGGATACCACTGATCTTCTTGGCCATGAGGGAATGTTTTAATGGTCCTCAAGAACAATTTTCTTCCTACCCAGAGAGCTTTGTTGTACTAGAGCCAAAAGAAATCAGAAATGTTACCAAAGCCCCAAGTGCTTGGAGCCAGCTTATTCTACTCCCAGGTGTCTCAGAACCCCTGGCCCTGCTGGCTCCAAGCTACAGTGCCTATCCAAGGGACTGTTGCTCTTCAGAATTTCACAGGGCAGAAATCTAGATGAGGACAGAACTTCCCTGGAATATACCAGGAAGGTTCCCTAGCAATACTACAGACCCAGGGTCGGGGCAGAGACCCACTGGATTCTCCTCACTCCCTCCCAGCAGCTGGGATGCCTGGAGAAAGTATACACAATTATATTTCCCTGGGGTATCCTCCCAGCTCTGAACTTCCTCAGCCAGAGACTGTATCTACAGATTTGTGCACAGGAGCCCTTTGTGGCTTTCTCCTCCATTGATTTGTTTAATCATGGTTTGAATCATTTTGTTTTCAAAACATCCTGTGGCAAGGCATGCCACCATTTAATTATGTTTCTATGGAAAAAGTAAATTTTTTTGTTTGTTTTCATCTTGCCAACCTATTGCTTCATTGTGTTCTTATAGTTCTCATGTCATGAGAAATACTGCCTATGCCTTCATTGTTTACCTTTTCCATACCTCCTCCGATAGTATAAACTGCCATAATCTGCCTTTCCAGGCTAAGAAAAACAGAAACTAGTCATGAGGTTATATGACACTTTCTCTTCTGTCCTCCTAGTATATATCCTAGTCATTTTTTGTCTTTTTTTTTTTTTTTTTAATTGCTTTCAATCATTCTACTGTGAAAAACTACTGCTTTATCTCCATCTTCATCTCAGAAAGGAATTTTGCATGTGGTGGGATTTTTGTTTATATAGTTCTGATTTGTGGTACTCTAACATAGGAGAGATTGGGGCTTATCCTCTTAATTACTAAAACCATATAAAAACATGACAGATGTAAGGCATAGTTTCTTTGTGTAAAGGTTATGTGAACCTCTCCTCTTCACTGTGTATACATGATGACTCATTCTATTTTTTATTTTTTAATTGCTAGCAGTTTTCCCAGTAGAAATCCTTCCCTACACACCTAGAGCCTCCCAGATCCATTTAATATCTGGCATCCATTTGCTACCTGCTATTCCTTAGGCAGCAAGGCTAATTAAAGTCACATATTATGAACCACAGCCAACAGCTTTGTAATTTCACATTTGAATTCCTTTGTAACGTTTGGGTTATACCATTTCACATTGGCAAAAAGCACTGATTGTATTGATTTTGTTCCAAATTCTTCTGCTGATATCTCAATTGGAAATTGGTGCAAAACCTCTGTGAGTTCACATCAGACTGTGTCACAGCAATGCTGCGCACACCTAAGAAAGCACACAGACTGTCCTTAGAACAGGATTCCCAGAGAGAGCTCAGGGCCATCGTGACATATCACAAGATTAAAAGGTCTCATTAACCCTGCAAGTGTGCCTCTTTCCAAATTTGGCATTTAAAGATCTTTCCTTTCACACACACAAATGTTAATGCTGACATCATTTATAACTCAGCAGGGAAAATTTCCAAGCTGGGTGAAAGAAACCTTTTTCTTGCTTCTATGTGCTAGAAAAGTTTGAAGACTAAATGTAAGCAAGACCCTAGTATAATCACATTACTTGTGGCTAGGGAAAAGAGCAAAGAAGCACGAAGCATCTTTCCAAAGGCAAACAAGCAGTCAATCAGATTGTCCTTGGGTTTCTCCTTGGCTTGTTTTCAAAAGGCTGCAAAATTAAGTGGTGTGTTACCTAAAATAACGTAGCAAAACTGAAGACCACATATTTCAGGTCTAAATAAGCTGCAGAGTTTTAGTTCATGGAGTGTCTGTTGTAGCCCCTGTTTTCACCATCCATAACCAAAGAAAGAAGTCCTGCAGTATAACATTATAGCTTACTGTTGTTACTGTTGTTTACCTGATGTTTTCCTTGTATCCCTTTTTCTGTATTGTGCTAGTTATCACAGAGGCCTCCTGATCAGACGTGGTCCTTACCTCTGTCTTCCTCCCCACACACACATTTTTTGCCCACAGGAAAAACAGACTACAACAGCTAACAGCACTTTCCAGCACTGCTGGCTCTGCCCAACCCTGCAGCCAGCAAAGAAAAGTCATCTTCTCACAAGACGACTACCAGGAAGGGCAGGAAGAATTAGTTCCCTGCACCAAATAATCCCTTTTTAGTATACCGCACCTTAACAACCCCATGCAGATCTATACACACACACACACACACATATATATATATACAAAAGTGTATCTTCACTTTCAGAAAACTGCTTGTGCAATTTCACTAAATCTAAAGTCTCAACCTGCAGCAAAATAACTTTCTGCTAAGCTGACATGGCATTTGTTTCCCCGCAGAGAAATGTAGGGAAAAGGAGGATTTCACATCCTCTGACTTATTTTGTCGGGTTGAATTTGATCATACCCACATCATCAATTCAGACACCAAATACAGAGTGCTCCAGGGGAAAGGTAGCCTGACAGTTTTTTATAGGAGGAAAAAGCATTTTTTCATGTGAATATCACTGAGTTGGAGGGCAGTATTTTTCATCCTATCGGGCATGTACATATGCTCCAGGTATTTGCCATGTGTACCTCCTTCTAAGTCTTCTCTGCTGCTGAGAGTGCTCCTTTTCTCCTTCACAAGTTCATGCACACTCACTATCTTCCCTGGTGGGTCTCTAAAATCTAAAGCCCCAGATAATTTTCTTCATATGAGGGCTCAAAAACTCAGAGCTACATCTGCAGCAGCTCAACACTGACATCACACTCCCAGACAGATTCCATCTGCTCTACCAGAAGAGCTGTAACAGACAACATCAGGGAACACAGGACGCAACAAGCCAACCAGACTGCACTCCTTGCACCCATGCACTCGGCCTCAAGAGCAGAAGGCTCGACTCTGTAAGCAATGCAACAACGTGGAGAGCTCCTCCCATACAGCTCTTCTGGGACCAGTTTGCACTGAGCTGGTGGTCCGGTCATTCTCTCAGCAACATACACCCACCTTACACACGCAGTGCTCTTCTCTATTGCTCCCATGGGAATACATTTCTATTTCAACCTGGAGACAGAAAAGGCATCATCCAGTTTCTTTCACTACTGGTAACATTCAGAGCTTTATATGTGTTAAGTTGCCCAGTTCCTGTTGCCCAGTTCCTGTTGAATCCTATATAGGTAAGGTATTTAAGTACCCCAATCCAGTCTTGACTGACTTAAGTAGTCGATAGACATTCAACCAAGTCTCTAAATTATAAAACAATTGAAAACAAATAACAAAAACAAAACAAAAAGAATAGCCACACAACAAATCAGCAGAGACAATTAAAAAAAATAACAGGAACAAGGAATCTTGTATGCAGCATCCATGCCAACAAAACCAGACTGCAGTGTCTCTGCACCTGTTAACACTCTCAATGATAAAGCTACTGTTGAGGTTTTTGTGGTTATTTCACCCTGAATTTCTGCTCAGTTAAGAAAAAATGTAGATTAGGCTGCAAGAACCTTTAAAATATGGCCATGAATTACAACTGAGAGACACCTTTGTCTCAGATTACTCAAGTCACACTGCACAAGTTAGTGGGATATAAATTCTATACACACATAGATGTCATAGAGTCTATTTCACAGCATCATGCTTTTATCTCACAGATCTGGGCTCACATCCACTGAGAGACATTCCAAGAGCATGTGGGGCCTTTGCATCCACAGCCACGCAATCAACAAGGCAGAGAGGTTCTTCTCACTGTGTGCCATCAGCATGACTGCTCTCCACAAGCACTGAGCATTTGAAGAGCCAGCTTTGCTGCTCATGCACAGTGACTCCATCCCGTAAGAACAGGAAAACTCAGTCTTCATTAACTGCCCATAACAACCAGTTCTGCTCTCATCAAGCCCAGAAGAGTGGATTCTTCATAACTGCTGCACATGAGCAGAGCAATTTCACAGGCACTGACTTTAGGACAGTTCAGTAGTAAACCAGTACCCCAAAGACCTATGGCATAACCTGAAGCCACCCTTAGTAAATACCACTGCGCAGCAACTCCTGGATTCTGCTTTGTGGTTACACAGTGCAGTCAGATCTTCTGCTTGCATGGCACACGTTATATCCACTGAACAAGCAGCTGCTGGCGGTTTCCAAAGCCTGGAGAGGTCTCAGCTATCCCAGTTCCATCTCTTTGCTCACCTGAAAGCTCTCCCTAGAGGACCCCCAACCTCTGGCAGCACCCCATGGCTGGCAGTGATGTTGGCACACACCAGGCACCTGGCACACTAGCCCAAGGATTTCAGCCACCGAGTTCCACTCAGCTTGGTGGCACAGCACAAAGAGTAATGTGTCCTTTCATTTCAGCAGAACAGAAGGATGTAAACTGCACCAGCAGAGAACAAATAATTTAAAGTGTAATATCATAATGAGATTATCCAAGAAATTTTAGCTGCTTACAACATCATCAAGACAATATCTGGACCCATTGTTGTAAATATTTTAGTAAGCTTTTTTCTGTGTAAGTAGCTTTTTTTCCCCACAGATAGGGTAGATATGGAGATAAAATGGTTGTTACTTGATTTGACCAAATCTAGCACAGTATCTCCAAGAATACAAACAGAGAATAACAGCACAGAATAGCAATTGCCCAGAATAATCTGCCAGCATCCTGGTATTTCTCACTCAGCTTTCTTAGCCAGAGACCACAGTGCAATCAGAGATCAGTTTACATCTTCAAACCTTAACATGCCTGCTTACCACAGCTGGCACACCTGGATGCTGGCTTACACCTGCACGAAGCCACAGCTCTCCTGCCCTCAGGAACATGAAGGGAACACATTGGCACTGTACACACTCGCATCGTTTTCATTTTACCTTCAGAAGCAGCTCCAGTGCTATGGCAACACAGACAACAAATAAAAAGCAAGACAATGTGAACTTTAAACATAATTGCCATCTTTATGACTTTAATGAAAATTAGCTTTGGGAAAATTCTAGTGCATTTCCACATTTTGTTGACCATCTTTCACCAGTAATTCAATAGGTCCTGAGACTTGGTCTCTGCCTACGCACTGCTTTCCATGGACAGGTCCCCAGGTAATAATTATGCTTTGGCAGTGTATCTTCATACATCTCCAGCAATATTAGAAAACCAGTGCCCAAAGCCAAACCACTGACGGTTGCTTTTTGCATTTTCTCCTTCCACTTCCAAGTGGCTGCTGCTACCCTGAGACAGCCAGCAATACAAAAGCCTGGGAAGCAAAGCAACAGGAAAGGCCCATTAATATACCCTGTAGCCTTCAAAAAAAATAGATCATGGAAAATAAACCTACACATTCTTTCCGCCTTCAGTTTGCTATGGCTTGGCGCCTCTGCTGACTGTGCTCAGGAAGACTTACTTCCAGCCCTTCACCAAAGCACTGTATACTAGAGATCCCAAAAACTGTACTGTGCCACAGAACGGCCATTCTCACAGACATTAACGTCCCATGTGAAATAGCAGAAATTAGCGTTGAACTTAACTTACCTCCTTGGTTCTTAGATCACCTTGGAGGTTTGATGCTGCCTTTCTTGCTGTTAAGCAGAGGCTTTGTTCCTGAACCATATGATTACACATACATATGAACGCTTGCACAAACATGCACACGCAGACAAATTTACTGAAGAATCTGAAAGACTGTAACAGCTTTCACTAAACTTTCTTCTTAGAACATTTAATGTCCATTTAAAGACTAC
Source organism: Lagopus leucura (assembly GCF_019238085.1). Lineage (NCBI taxonomy): Eukaryota > Metazoa > Chordata > Aves > Galliformes > Phasianidae > Lagopus > Lagopus leucura. The sequence goes on from NW_024962274.1 coordinate 7,688,992, forward strand.
TGAATTATTTATGTGCAAAGCTTCTATATATGTGATGACAGAAGGGATGGTCAGTTAAAGGGAATTCCTGGCAGTGTGCTTGCACACCTTCCTGGCTTTCCAGAAAGGAAACAAACAAAAAATTTAGAATATTTAAGATTTATTGTGGATTTCTGGAAGTTGCACTCAGCCCAGTGGTTGTGGCAGGCGGGTTATTGTGCATGTCATGGTATTTGCAATCTGCCTGCTGCTCCCTCTTGCTTCATGCTTCACTGTTCATTTGAAGCAAACCTCAAAGCTCTTAGTGCACCGTCATGGGACATTTTGGCTAAATCAAGGACTGAAACATTAACCTTCAAAGCTCAAAAGCATTTCTTCCTGCTAAAACACCAGGCTCCCAAGCAAATGTGTCCCATATGCACACATCCTCTGTGAACTGGGCACAGCTGGGGATACACTGGACACAACGCGCCCACACAGTGATCTGTAGGTCACCCAGCAGCCATGTGGGATGCACAACAGAATACCATGTTTGAATGTGATGAGTCATGCACTGTTTTCAAGTTACGGGTTTGCAGAACGTATTGCCTTGCAAAGAATACGTTGCTGTGTTAAATACCAGAAACTTCTCAGCCACCCCAGAGAAATCAGGAACAAAACTCAAGTTCTGTGATCTCCTTAGGCTCTCTAGTTTAACCCTCCCTAAGCAGCTCATGAGCTGGAAGGCTCATATCCCTGATACATTGCAAGCATCTACAGACAAACATCCCTAAAGCACAACAGACCTGGGAACCCACAAAGCCCTTGTTAAACAGAGATGTTTTTATTGAGGATTCCATACTACACGTCACCACATTTATTAATTCCTTGATCAGAAGAGCCTGACTGCTTTCTTACTGCAACAGGGTATTCCAGTCCACACAGAGGCAGAAAAATTTGCAAGCCTGGGGAACAAAAAAGAACCTAAATACTCCTTCCAGTCATGGAAGCTGAAAATGTTGAAAAGGTTTAAAATTGTCCTTCAATTAATAACACACCTACAAGTGACTTTTCCAGTGGGGTTTGTCATTTTAATCAGGCAGGAACATTAGGTACAAAGTACTGATGTGTACTTAATGTTCACTAACACATTTAGTGAACGTTCACACTTCTGCAGAGCCATGGGATCAGTGCCCCAGCAGCTCAAGCAGCAAATCCCCTGCTTTTGTTCACTAAATCGATAAGAATGTCTTCAATACAGGCTGCTGCTTTTCTCTTGCCTGTGTTTGTTTACAGGGAAACCCTCGAAATAACTATCCTGCTTCCCACATCCTCTCTGTCAACCAGCAAGCAAAGTAAGCCACACATTCATTTACAGATGTAAAGCCATTATGTTACATGTTTGCCTTCCAGCATCATTACCTCCTCACATGCACAGGAATGAGATCCATGGCTGGGTATCATCAACCTGTCACATACCTGAGGTAGCAAATAGTATCAATTACCATGTGGAATTCAGAAAGCAACCATGTGCATGCAGAGAATGATTAGACACCTGTTACTCCCACCAAGTTTAAAATGCTGTAATAGTTCCCTCTAAGACATTCATATGCAAAGTATCCAAACAGAAGAGTTCTGGGACATTTTAGAAGCTTAATGAAGTGTTTCACTTTACCATGGTGTCTCGTACTGACCTGTTACTGTACGCAGTAGGAATAAAATGGTTTTAATCTTGACATGTAGACATGACATCTGTTCCTTCTTACTTGAGCAGGACAGAGCAGAGGGCTGCTTGTTTAAACCAGAGCCCCCACTTGGCTCTGGTTCCACTGCCCAGTAAAAACAGGTCTATAAGGGAAGTGAGCAAAATGGCAAAGGCCATGGTGTGCGATGCCTCTCTCCCAAACCGGTCCAAAAATCTAAGTTTGATGGCTGATGTTTCATAGGATTTTCCCTGACATTCTGTCCACTGCAGCTTCCCCAGTACAAGCAGCTACCAAGAAAAAGACAAAAACATTCTCATCAAAACTCCTAGACTCATTTCTAGTTAAGGGTGCCGTAAAAGAACATGTTTATAAATCAGATGGAAAAAGCCAAAGAACAGTTTAAAGAGAGATGGGTTTCTTCTTAGAAAAATAAATGTCAGTCCAGCTCCACCTTCTTTTCTATATACAGGACAGACTGAAAAGACTAGAGAAGGTCACACAGGACATTTAATTTCCTCATTAGATCAAAGAAGCAAGGAACGTAGGCTGATTTTATTCAAGTCCTGAAGGAATCCATATCTCATATCAGATGAGATATGCCTAGCCGCCACTGTTCAGAGTAGCCAAATCTCAGAGCATCTTGATATTAGTGTGCAATTTTATCAAAATAACAGTCACTGGAATAGGAATTGAAATTCAGTATATTCTTGCTTATGAGTACTTGCTAAGCACTGAGCTAGAGAGTATTTCTCAGTTTTTATTCTCTGGCTCAGGAGAAACATAATTTGTACTGTAAGGACATAGGTCCAGAGGGAGAAATTGTGAGTGTAATGCCCTTTCTTCCTAAGACAATCCAGGACACTGGTAATTCAGTGTGATTGGGTTATCCAGCTCCACCCAACTAAAGGCTGGAACTGACTCAGGGATTCCCAGTTTCAGTCTCTGACTGAAGTAAAAGGGAACAGAGTCTGTCAAGACAAAAATGAATCCCAAGAGCAACTAGTTACAGAAATTGACCCGAATTCATAAATAGTTTCAGGATGACCTAAATACCATTTTCCAACCTTATTAATCACAAGGTTTGTTATTTTTGGTGTTCTTTTCCCCCTGATTTTGAAGGGCAGTTGGGTCATTTGGGGCACTTCACTGTGCACGTTAAATACCAGCAAACATAAGAAGAAAGAGTTCTATTTTTATACAGCCTGGACAGAAAGGAAGTCACTTTGGAATTCATTAGTGCATACTTGTAAGGCTGTACTTTGTTTTTCTAGAGTGACCATCATTGCAAAAATTATCACTGTAAGTAACACAGCAGACTAAATGACCTCAGTCATCCTCAAGAATGACATTCTCTTAAATTAAAGGTCACAAAATGCCTGACAGAGTTGCCCTTTTTGTAAGTCACTGGAAATATCAAAACTTCTGAGAATAGAGGATGACCTGGTATCATCTTCAGACACAAAGCAAAATGAAAGGATGCCTAACTAGAGGATCAGAAATATCAGACAAGACAGAGTTGAAGCAGACATCAGTCTGTGGGAAAGAACAGTTGTCAGTTGGCACGTGCTGGAGGTTGTGGCTGTGATCAGCACCACAAACCAGCTGTATCCCTGGTGCATGAACATGGACACAACCACCAGACAGTACAACCTGGGTAACACTATGTGCTAAGCTTCTCCACTTTGTTTTTTATCCTACAAAAGAAGCTTTGTAAAGTACAAGATATAGCAATGACAAAATACACACTGTATAAACTCAGCACATCTTTCGCTGGTCTTTTCAGAGCTGGAAGGCAAATACTAGCAGTTAAATAGGGCTTGACAAGCCTAGCAACTGGAGACGTTACTCAAACTGGGGATATGTAATTAAGCAATAAAGTGTACCATGCTTTGATTGCTAAGGAGTAATAACATGCCTCAGGGGGTGTTAAAAAGCATAAAGCTGTGAGCAATGGCATCTGAGAGTTGCAGTTATGAAGAAAATCACAAGTTTATTACTCATGCTGTGGGCTCAGAGGCTGAAGGCCTGCCCAATGAGTGCCCTCTACCCTAGCCCAGACCTTCCTCTCAGCTCACGAGGAGACCACCACCACCACTTATGGCCATTCCAGATGTGAAAGGCCTGGGTGCAGCCCTTGGGCTGCCCTGCACCCTCATTCTACAATGAAACTTCTCTCAGAGCCCCCATCAGTACAGTGAGCCTTTGGTTGCAGGCTCCAGTTCTTACTTTATGTTTTTTTTATCACCTTGCAGTTTATTCTGAAGTCTATTGGCATAACTAAGAGAGAATTTTACAACTTCCAGTTGCTTCATACTTGCTAACAAAGCACCCAAGGGTACTGCAAGGAAAATAAGGCGTGTAGGCATCCGCAAGGCCAGGATGTCTGCCTTATTTCTGCAGTGGTCAGATAAACTAGCCAACAGATCCATCCTCACTGGGTTGGGAGCCACACTGAGGTGCCCGAGAGCTCTCTGACTGCCCCATGTGGGGAAGGGACACGGTGTTGGTGTGGCACTGTTGTGATTGTACCCAAGTTTAGGGACACATGTGACTGAAGGCAAAGAAAAGCCTTTGAGAGAGAAAATACAAGTATCTAGGGATCACACCATGCTGCTGGGTAGATGTAGTACTTTGCAACATGGTTTAATGGACAATACAGGTGATAGGTAGATGGTTGGACTAGGTGATCTTAAAAGCCTTAACTGTTCTGTAATTCTAAGGGCTGTGTGTGCAAAGATGACCTGCTCTAATGAGACTTCAGAACTTCTATTTCAAGCTCTTAGCCAAGCAAAACGCTTCCTAAACAAGCAAGCTGTGCCATTACAGCTCAGCATTCATGTTTCAACTTGTTTCACTGTACTTTAACATGCAGGTCCACTGACAGCATGGGGAAAAAGTGAACTTCAGGCAATCTTCAAAGTCATGGGAGCAGTGACAGCAACTGAACTTGCAAAATAATCCAGTTCCTGTGTAACTAACCTCACAGCACTGAGGGTACATATGAACTCATTATTTCTACACGAAAAATATCACCAGTGGCAAATCTTGTGGAAAGATTGGGAGAAGAGGGAAAAAAGGCCAATAAATAGCTGATGTTGGAGCACAGTGTTGTTTTCATTGTCGTGCTGGCTGCTTGAAACCCAGTCTTTCCCTAAGGCTTTATTGCACAGTCATTTTTATGGACCAGGGTTTAAATGGAACAGTTTGGCCTTCCAATGTAACAATAGCTTACGTGCAAGGCTCCTTAAAACCACGGGTCCCAGGAGGAGAACATGAGGATGTCTACACGAATGCATTGGCCCTGGCCTGAAACAGCGGAGCAGATTTGTGTAAGACCAAAGAGAGGAGTTAATCATTTTCCAGGCAGTGTTTCAAATTGGATCACTAGGGATATCTGCGAGGATTCCAAAAGAAATGCTCCTGACTGCCATTAATGTACTCCCAGTGACATATGACACACACACACACAGACCAGCAGCTAGCTTGGAAAAAAATCAGTTTGTGTGCAAAGGTGCACTTAGAGTAAAACGCATCACCAGTGACCCATTAATTCCCAGGACAAATAATGACTCCCACTGCCATTCCTCCTGTGCCAGGCAAAGGGGCACAGAGCTGGATGCGGGGCATGTGTGCAGCCCAGCCTCCATCCCTGAAAGCGCCAAGGGGCCGCGCTCTGTTTCCATAACACTTTTTACATGCTTACTTTATGGGTCTCTCGATGACAATCTAAATCCTGCCTGTTCTTCAATAAGCCATTAATCTTCCAGATAGAGTTCAGGGAAGTTACTGTGTAGCAATAAAGTGCGTGTTTCCAGAGCCCAGAGGGAACAACAAAAAAAGTGAAAGGGAGTGACACTGCTTTTAAAAGAACTTCCTGGCTTGTGGGGTCTAAGGGGCATGCGGGGTTATCTGGCCCAAATCCTACCTGGAGCCTGCCCCTTCCTTCCCTCACTGAGCCCTGATGCTGCTGTGCAGGTAGCATTCATGAGAACAAAGTCAATCAAATGCAACTTCTTTGTCTTTGAACCATTTCCTTGCAGTGTGCTGAGGGTGCCAATCTCACAGAGGCAGTGGTGCAAAGCCCCCCAGTGCCCCACGCCCCTTGGCTGGTCCTGTCCTGGGTTTGCATTTCAACTGGTGGCCCACAGTGGGCATTCAACAGTCAACGGCAACAACGGCACAGTCCTCAGCAGAATGATGGGGAAAGCTCGCTGTCTATCTAGACTTAGACAAAGACACAAGACATGTGGTACTTTTACTCCAAATTCCTGGGTCTGTGGTCCTTCGTTGGCACACGTGTATCTCACAAATATTCCTGTACAAGACACTCCTAATCCCCAGTGTTTAATCTGCCCATTCCATATGAATATCACATTCCTTTTTTTACTAATGGTTCTTCACAAAACAAACCATGTGTCACGGGACAGCTTTGGAAAAAATTATTTTCCTTACCAGATGAAATCCTGTGATATTTTGAAAGTCCTTCTTGAGTCTTAATAAAATAGTAATGCATAATGAGGTACACAAACATCAACCAAACACTGAACGTAGCCCCTGCAGCTCACCTGAAGTAGCAAACCTTGAGCAGCAAAATTGAAGGCAATGTTTTCACGTTCTACTGCAGCATAATGACTACTGCTGACACCGAGCTCTGTCAGCAGCCATTTCCATCTCACCAGTGATGAATCCCACCAGCAGTTAAGTTGCACGGTCCTTTTCATCTGCTCTTTCATTCTTGTCAGTTTTTTAGAGCTTAGTGAACATAAGACAAAAAATTTACATGAGAATCTCTCTGAGGTGCACATGTTGGCCAAGGAGCAGCTAATTAGATGTGACTGAAGTTAATTCTGTTTAACACTCATCAGCTAGACACCATGAGAGGGAACATGACAAAGCCTTTAGTGCAGGAGCAGTTCCTCAGTATGGGTAGGTGCCATCACTGCATCACCCATGGGCTTCACCATCATCTCTTAGATAACTCACCCATTTAACCAAAGTCAACAGCAGCATAAAGGTCATTATCCTTTGGTTCAAAATACTATGCAGCTGCAAAAATTAACACACACACAGAGGATATGTGCACAGCCCCAGACCCCACAGTGCTCTTCTGCAGCGCTGCATGTGGAAAACCACTTCTGAAGAAGTGTTGCAGTGGTTCTTGGGCTTTCAGCAGCCACAGATCTGCTCCCTGCTGTCGGAGTGTCAGGAGTGCCCCCTGCTTCCCTGTGCAGCAGGAGCACACTGACTGAAAGCAACTGGTGACACTGGATGCCCTGCTGCTGCTATTAGCTTGGAAACAGCAGTGAGGCATTTTGTAGCAGGAAGGAAAAGGATGAGGAGATGCTCCTCTAAGGCCAGTGGGGACTGGCTTCAACTGAACGGTAATGTATCTGCTGCTCCAAAGCTCCATATCTCATTAAAAATAGTGGCAGCAGTCTGCTCCTCTCTGCTCCTCCCTTCCCTTTTACAGGAAGCTTGGCTTCACCACATCTCCATATTCTGGAGAGAGGGAAGGCTGTATCCATCCTGGGAGGCACACAGTTTACATTTCTTCCTGCAGAGAAGGAAAGGTTGGTCCTCTGTTATTCTCTAGGACACAATTCACAATTCCTTGCAAACACTGCACCTCTCACATCCTCCTGCCTGCTCTCACATTATCACTGCTGGGATGAGACACAGCTGTCTAGGGAAGGCTGGGCTGGGGACCGGCTCTGCACTGGGAGGTAAGAAGCAGGATGGAGGCACTTGCTGGGCACCAGAGCTCACACCAGAGGAAGCGGTTTGTGCTCTGGGGTTCCTTCTCCAAACACAAAGAGTAACATTTTGTCAGAGCTCAGCACCCTGACGTTTGCAACACAGTTATTCTCACATCCACCACAGGCAGTCAAGATGGACTATTGTTAAAAGTTTATAAAGGAGAATCTCAGCCAAAACGAGTAATTTTCCAGAGTACCAGAGTGAACCTGGAGCAGGGGAGGGACTGAGGCACCTCGGGGCTGCTGCTGAGCCGGAAGAGCTGGAGGGATGAGCTGTGCTCTTCCAGACAGCCACAGATGTTAGCAAGTGTCATCTGTTGCTTGTGGTTACTTTGGCATCTAATAACATCAAGGAGGGTAAAAAAGTTCATTGTTCCTAGGTGGGTAGATTTCTTTATTTATGCTGTATCTTCCACTTGAAAATTGCAAGCATTTCGTGTCTGTCAAGGGCACATCATATTCTCACAGCTATGAGTGTAAGCAGCAGCATCTGATAAACCAGTGAAGCACGAGACAATTAAACAGATCACCCAGGAAGAGAGATAGAAACACAGATTGGTGTACATCATTCAACAGTTTTTATTATCCTTAGTCACTTATTGCGACAGCAAAAAGCCTCAGTCTACCCTGACATCATATAAACTCAAACTCTGCCCAAGGCTAAACTAAACCAAAAAAACTCTGGCCCTCATTGATCTTGTATAATTTTCCATTTTTACCCTTGTTGAAATGGATACGGAAGTGTTAATGCAATAAGACAAAGGCTCATCTTGCAGCTATTTTTGGCTGCATGCAGAAGGAACTGTAGAGAGGTGTGATAATTGAAAGAATATGAAAGTAAAACACCAAATGCACAGAGGCAAATATGGTCAGTGCATAAAATAGCAATAGCTTAAAAAATTGTATTAATTTTCTGTGTCTCTCAAATTGAAAAACTATATGCTAAATCTGAAATAACCATGAACTCAGAGAAATATGAAACAGTAAGATTATAACCCAAGCACAGTAAGTCCACAGCCACAGGAGAACTTTGGCACAATGTATTTGTTGTGATCAAGCAGTGTCCTTCACCCCACTCACCACTGCTTATCTACCATATGGTGGGGCTTCTTCGTCCTTTCTTTGCAAGGTTTTGAAATCCTGAGATGAGAATTTAAGGTGGGTGATTTCATCTTCTCCTGAATGAGATGAATGCTTTAAAAGAGATATTCATGTTTGGGGACTCGTCTGCTCCCTATCCTTGAGTTATGCACCTATCCTTGTCCAACACCAGTCACTGAGGACTAAGAAGTGGCAGTAATGGCTGACCTATTTCCTTCCTTTGTACCCCTTACAGACTCAATTTGATTATTGGGGTGGGTGTGGGGATATGTATGAAAAAATTAGACAGATCCAGGGGAACCCACTGTGAGAAGGCCAAACTGGGGAGAGAGGTTTTGTGTTGAGTTGAAGCACATAGTTCTCCTGGCCTTACTATCACTACTACCACTATCTGGGAAAGTGAAGTCCTTCATCTTTCTTAGCCTTCCCTCCCTGGCTAGCTCTTTTCCTGGACCGGAGTGTGCAGTCCTGGGAGATTTCTTCATTTCCACTTCAATTATTCAGCAGGTTAAAGCTATTGAATGAGTAACTCACCTGCATGCAATCCACTGGAAGAGTTTTGAGACTGTGAATCAGCCAGGTGCTACCACAAACCCCAGACTGACAATCTTGAGAGCTGGTGTTTATATTTCCAGCAGGTCCTGGAGCTATGCATACCACATGTGGCCAACATTTCCTATCTATCAAAGGAGAGATGCGTTAGTAATTCCAACAAATGTATGAGGTAGAACATTGCCGGGAGGAGGGAGCCCAATTGCTGTGTTCTTTCGAGACAGCGCATTTGTAAAAATAAATCTCCACTCAGTTCAATTACAATCAATTATCACTATCTTCAAAACCAGATCTGTTAGCTGTGAATCTGATTTAACTTACTGAAGCACACTGGAAACCTCTACCATTCTGGGAGAAAAAGGAGGTTATCTCTACCTTCTCCTCTGTAGCAGTCAAAAGGATTATGAACCATGCTTAATGGAAGCAGTTTTCCTCCCTCCATCCATAGCTTTTCAAGGCTAGCAATATCTCTTCTGGTTTGGAAAAACTACTGCTTGTATTCCTGGGATAGCAGCCTGTCTTCAAGGCATCATGGCAGCCTGACCTGGTGGGTGGCAATCCTGTTCGCAACAAGTGGTTGGAACGAGATAATCTTTAAGGTCCTTTCCAACCCAAGCCAATCTATGATCATTGTTTCAGTTGCACACACAACTAGCTTTTAAAGCCAAAATATGTTTTAGCTGCTCTTTTTTCACCCCTTGTACTATTAAAATACTAATTTGGACAAAGAGAACTGCTCTAGTAAATGAAGGTGTGCCAGACTATCATGCGTACCCTCTGAGCCCCACAGACCAAGAGAGCTCCACAGCTGTCCACAAGAAGGTGGTCACAATTTCGTGCTTATCAGCTCACTTTAGAGCCCAAAGCACAGCATTTCCCTTTATAGCAGCTCAGTTTAACACAAGAGACTGCTGGAATAAGATAGCTTTTTGATCCGCAAAGCAGAGCTGTAACTTACATCTTGTTCTGTTTTTCCTTCTTATCGCCAGCGTTGTCAGGAGTCTCTTGATTCATTATTGTGGCAATGGAAACACTGAGGCAGCACCACGGGTGCGTGTGGAAGATGCAGCATTACTGACCCGCTCTTCCAGGACACTGCGGGTGTCCCAGGAGATTACACTGCTGCTTACATAGCTGCTGGGCAGCTCTGGGTCCACAGAACAGGCCCCAGAGTAATTTAAGCGGGAGGGAGTGGAGAGAACAGAGCACAGGGGAACAGGTTTTGTGGGAAAGCAAACAGACATAACCTTACACAACCTGATTTTTGAAGCAATCTAGAATAACCCACATGCAAGTAGGTCTCAGCCAGTGCCCGTGACCCCATACATACCGTCACAGCTTGAAGGAGCTGCGGAAGTGCAAAGTTGCCTCTGAACACTTCCTCCCTTCGGTGGGAGCCAGAACCCTGCAGCCTCCCGTCCCTGCTGCTGGAAATGACAGCACAGCAACGAGACCCGGGGTCACACACAGCCTGTAACAAAGCCAGCTACGTACCATGGCCAAGCGCTGGAAATCCAGTGGGAACCTGTGTCAGATACTTGCACTAACCTCAACCCTAACCCACGCGATTTGCTGCAGCACACACTTAAAACTAAATCCCACAACACAGACTGGTGGCAGAGAAAAAAACTCTCACAGCAACTTGTCCCTGGAGGAGGACTTGGCGGCAGCAGGAGCACGGTGCGGGCCCAGCACACAGCCCTGGTGCAAATGGCTGGCGGTGCTGCAGCTCTGCTGGACACATGGGTCCTCCCAGAGGAGCTGAGGAAAAGCTCCTGTAGACACTGTGCTCGGTCCCACTCCTTGAAATCTATTCGAGATAGTGAACAAACACGGAAACATTTCCAGGAAATGTGTTTCTTTATTTAAATAAAAATGAGTGCCAGTAGAAACAATAAACTTTAAATACGTGAGACAATTATATACAACTCAACGTCAGGAATTATATACATCAGGTTTTTACAGATACAAATACATTTATAATGAAGTAGAAGGACGAAGGAGGAAGCAATGGAAAATGTGACAACTCACGCATGTCAGTCTCGTTTGGAAAGTTTCAGGATTCAAGTGATTCCAGGCAAAATGCCAAACTGAATTTGGCTTCTTTCAAACTTAAAACAACCCCTTTTGGAGTAAATCTACCAAAAAGCTTTATATGGTCTGATCCAAAGTTCACTGAAGTCAATGGAAAAACTCCTGCTGCCTTCAGACTGAACTGGAGCAGGACCCCTTGGAGCACAACGCAGTTGTTGTTCTGCTGCCTGGGACACCTCTGGGCTGCAGCACCTCCGCTCCAGCCCTGCATGCTGCTCTGCTCCAGACAACAGCAGCCTCCCCAGCCTGGCTCCTTCCCGCTGTTCTGCACTCCTATTTTTCAAGCTGTCCCTCAAACTCTAATGCCGGTGGACATATCGCAGAGCTATTTTAACACGGGAAATATGTGGAGATGTTTTACAAGCATTTTGCTGTGCAACGCTGAAGTCTCAGGCTCTCTAGCCCTCATGCTTCAGAACTATTCTAACCATTGTAATAAGTTACTATAAAATATAAGGTATGATTGAAATAATCATACATTGCCACAACATCAACATTACTCCTTTTAACAGTGCAATGATTTAGCAACTAAGTTCATGAGCATTTGAAAAACCACAGTACTATTAAATTAGAGGGGGGCTGTTCATGGTGGTTTTAAAAACTAGTTACTAATGCCTAATGCATGTGTTACATGCGAGCTGGAAAAAAAATAAAGACGTAATGCAACGTTTATCTACGCTGGTTTAAATAGAGCAGAAAAGCTGGATTATGTAGTGATGTAAATGGATTCAGTTTTACTGACCTCAAATGGAGAATGTGACTCCAGCAGAGAAGCACAACTTCTTGTGCCTGTTACCTGAAGTCAGTAGGGCTCTGCTGGTGACTTCAGCGAGGCCAGGATCTCACCTTTGCTACGTGAAATTCATTCTAAGTTCCACCCATTTTCAAGGGGCGTAACAGAGCAGCATTTGTTCAAGCCTTCCTAGATCTTGCACCTTGTAACAAAGATTTTTCAGGTGCTTTGTTAACTTACGGATCTTTGGTTTTAGTGATCAAATATACATGTCATTGAAGAATACAAAAGCAAAACTCAAGACCACTTTTCCTACTGTTAGTTCAGCCAAAGGCTGGATTGCAGCAGCAGTTGGCATACCTGACCCAGCCAGCACAGGTACAACTTCAGCAAAGACAAATGTAGCAATATGGATCTGAACCCATCTGTACAAACCTTCTGGAAATATAGGGCCTCCCCTTGCTTTTTGTTTCCATCTTTCACTCTCTCTGTGCCTAAGGTCAGTCTCCAGCCATGCTGCAATCTCCCTCCAACACCATCATCCACAAAGGTTTGGCCTTTGAGGTCTCACTGAGCAAATCTGCTGATGGCTGTAGTTTGTTATAAGAAAAACACAGTGGAAGTACTTCTAGTCTATCACAGCTTTGTGTGAATGAGCATCACCCATCAGCTTTAACAGCCAGGTTCTTGTGCTATCTGCAGGATCCTGCAACATGCAGAGACATGCCAGTAGTAGTTACCTCATTAGAATATATATATATATATATATATTCTCTTTGCTCTTAGCTCTTATGGTGAGAAATTAAAATGGTAAAAATAAAATGAAGCATCCCAATTATGTGCAAGTTGGGTGTTGGAGCTTGGTACCACCGCTTCCTTGTGCTGCCAGTTCTCAGGAATATCGTGGGCCCCAGGGCACAGTTGCTGGTGGAAAGTTCACAGGCAAGCAGGAAGGTAGAACCACAAGTCGTCAGTGGGAGCTCCGCTCGTGCTCTGGCTGCACCCAGGGGAGCCCGGCAGGTGCTAGGAGTTCTTGTGGATGTTCTCCACAGAGCCCTCGCTGCTCTCGTTGAGGAGTTTTTCTGACACTTCCCCCAGCTCAGCATCCAGCACCTCCTCCTGGATGGTGAAGTGCACATCTGGGGAGGAGGATTCTGAGCTGACGCTGCTGCCTTCCATCGAGCAGATGGCACAGGACAGGGAGGGCACCATGCTCTCCTGCAGCATGTTCAGCATCATGGGGATCTGGACAGACTTCAGCCCTGATATGGTTGGTAGAGGCTTCACAGCTTCTCCCCATTCTCTCTCCTCATCTTTGTAGAGCAGAAGCAAATTGGATGTCTTCTCTTTCCTTTTTGATTTCATGTAGCCAAGCATGATCCCTATCAGGAAGATCCCATAGAAAGACATGACGATCAGGATGTAAAAATACTCATTGCTGTTATTCTTCTCCGTGCTGCGGGACTCAGTGTTCAGCATGGCTTGGGTGATGTTTGCATGGTCCATCTTCAGCATGGAAACAGTACGACCACAGCTAAAGCCTGGGGAAGAATTGATGTGGAAACAAAGATTAAACCTCATATCAAAGATTTAAAGAAACATCTAAAGGGATATATCCCCAAGCTATTCTTTATTACTTGTAATTGGAGGCTCACAGGACACATCTGATTGAAGCTCGCTGTCTGCCATGCCTCTGCAGTAATATTGTAGCTGAATGTACTGTTACCCAGATACAGAGAACATTAGAGGAAATGATACTTAATACTAAATCACGGTGAGTGATATTCTGAAGTACAGAACCCCCAAGGCACATAAATAAAGAAAGAAAACTACACAGAAAAAATGCTGCTAGACACTTAAACTTAGATTTGTGCTATTTGACCACATTTCCAAAAAGGGGAAAAGCTTCTAAGGAAAAAAATTAAAAAGCAACTTACGTCGGTATGCAAATAATTCTTCCCTGTGCAAAGCTCAAGAGACCTTTCCTCTCCCAAACGCCGGGTGCTCTGAAAACTTTCCTCTGCTGCAGTTGGAATAAATAGCCCTCAAGAAATGTTTCATCACGTGTTTTAGAGGCACAGTTTATAATAGTTTTGTGTTGGAGTCAAAGATGAACTTGAAGGATTGCAGTTCAACCCACTGAACTCTTAACAGCTGTGAAAAGAAAAAGATTTGGGAACTCAGATTTTACTCTTTCCTCCCCAGCTCAGCAGTGGTTCCTTCACCTCTGGATCTGCTCCCTTTCACTGCCACCCCAATGGTTACATTTGAACTGCTACCCTGGGAGCTGCTCTGCAGCGTGACAAAGCAGCAAGCCATTATCCTGTGCTTGTCATCTAATATGGAAAATATGCATTTGGGTTTTATAGTGGGTTCTGTTAATTATGTGCTGCTACACAAACAGTATTCTCTGAAGGGATGGGGGAGGAATTGCTCAGAGAGGTTGTGGATGCCCCGTCCCTGGAGGTGTTCAAGGCCAGATTGGACGAGGCCCTGGGCAGCCTGGTCTAGCATTAAATGGGGAGGTTGGTGGCCCTGCATGTGGCAGATGGGTTGGAGATTCGTGATCCTTGAGGTCCCTTCCAACCCTGGCCATTCTGTGATTCTGTGATAATATTTTTTTTTGCCCAGAACTGGTGACAAAGCCTCACAAAGTGTGTACAGATCAAAGTGGAGACTGAGCTCCTGTCCTGATAGCACAAGATGCAGGGCTGTGGAGAACTGGGATCTGGGTCAGGGATGAATTTTGGATGGAGGGCTGCCAGTGCTGTCACACTTCAGGCATCAAGCAGCAACGATGGGACTTTGGTTCCTGCCAAGATCGATGGAAAGATGCAGCCTCCTCCAGAGGGCAACTTGGAGCTCAGGTTGGCACTTCCCTTCTCCCTGCATGCAAAGCTGTACGTTTTGCATGCTATTTGTGCTTGTACTGACCAGCACCACTGAGTTAACACGGACTGCAGTGCGATGGAGGCTAACCCCTCTGGGCAGAGGGCTCTGAGTCACACACACACTGTGGGCGCTGCAGCTGGTGCTGGGCTGAGCGGGACGCCCTGCACTCCCCAGAGTATGAGGATGTGCTGAGTTCCCAGTCATGGGCTCAGTGGCACAGGAGGCTCTGAGACCCCCTACAACACGTAAGCAGCAGTATAGGCCATGGGAAGAAGGAGGCCCTGCTTGCACCTTGGGGATTTCACTTCCTTATCCCTTGCCATCCCCATTCTTCACACACAAAACCCAATTAGTCTGGCCCCACATATGTGATGTGAATGTCACCCCTTCTGCAAAGCTTCAAGGATGTTTATGTAACAGGACACTCCACTTCCAGAAAACAGTTGACTGGCCCTGGACTTTCCCAATGGTAGGTCTGGTTTGTTGGGCTGTTCTGTTTTGTTTTTTTTTTTCTTTACCATGCAGTCACTCATGGATTCTTTGCATAGATGGCAACTTTTTTTTTTCAAAACTGTCCTCACGGCCCCTCTGAGGTAAAGGCAGATAGGATTAAGCTCTCTTCACATGCAGGAAAAGGCAAGAAAGAGAGTTAAGCAACACTTAAATGAAGTTAAGAGTTCAAGAGAAGGCAGAACTCTGTTGAAACCAGCGTTTTCCATTGTTTCTCTGTACTTCACAAAGAAATGAAAAAAAAAATTACATTAGCCAGATTCCCTTCTCTGCCCCCTAAAATACAGGATCCACCCTTTACAGTGTTGGCTTTATCTCCCTGCACATTCCCATGTGATAGCTCAGGAGCTGTTGATGTTGGACTAATGTCTGCTGGGATTTCATCTGACAAAGTCTGTCTGCAGCACCAGCTTGCCAAGTCTGGATTCTTCCCCCCTGTTTCCAACAAATTACTGAACAGGCAGCAAGAACATACAAACTGGTAGGCTGAGGCTCAACCCAAAGCAAGTCTCTGGACTTTCTGGCTAACTTTGGGAATTTTTATTTCACATCTTTCTCAGCTCCATGAGACAGATACTTTCCCAAATAACATGATGGCCATTTACTCCCTTATTCAGCTCCAGAAATTTGGAATTTGAAGAATTAAAGACAACACATCAGACTTTACCAACAGCCTATTACACAAGACATTCACAAAATAGTAAGAAAACACCCAGAACAGATGGGACAATGAAATTTCTTTCAGTACTAGGAGAAACACCTTTTCTTTGCCTATAACAGCCCTGCAGGCCACCTCTGAAGCTACTTCACACTGAGAACAAGAGGGCCTAGAGCCTGTTTCAATGCCGGTGTTACTTAGAACCCATCACTCACCTGAATGTGAGTAGCAGTATGACTTGCCAGGGCACCAACACGCAGCAGGACAACTCGCTCTTCTGTATGTCCCATGTTTGCTCCAAGGCTGCAGATTCTTCATGCAGGTGAAGCCCTACACAAGAAGAAACGTACCACTCAACAGCAGTACTTGTCAGGTACATCTACACATCTATGCAGTCTCCTGAAGTCCAGCAGAAATATTTAATTGCTTAATTATGCATAGTTATTACTAAGAACTCTTTGCAACTATATTTACTTTGGCTAGCTGATAACAACAGTTATCCATCTGTTAGCCCAAGATACTGAAAAGCATTTCAGTTCTAAAAAGACCTAGAAGGAATCCACCAGCTTTCTTATATAGACAGAGAGGAGGGATAGGAAGACACTGGGGTATAAGCATCTGAAAAACATGTCACTTGTATACTGGTGCTCTGTCAGCTTTCTCAATCTGTATTCTTCAGAAAATACATTTCTTTAAAAAGTAAAAGGAAAAAAAAAAAAGAGAGAGACCTAAAGTTGAAGATGGAGGCCTTTTAACTCAGCATTTCTAAATGACTTTTGTTGCAAATTAAGTTACAAATTGCACAGTGTAAAACTATTGATCATGGGAAATTAAACTTGCTTAATTTGAAGTAATTTATTGTTGTTTGAATTTACTATCTATGTCCTGTTGGAGGTTTTCCCTCCTCCTTTTAGATCAAATTTACTTTTTCCAAAGCTCACAGGATTTCCCCCAAAATTTCTTTCAGATCTCTTATGCTTTCAGCAGTTGCTTCTCATGCATTCCTCCTCACCATTTTTGCATCACTCCCCACCCAAGCTATAACATTCAAGAATAAGCCCCGTGGCCTTTGCTCCCACCTTCCAGATTTACCCTTTGGAAACCATTTGGACTAATAAAGCAGAGAAGCAGTTGGGCACTCCAGTAATGAAAAGGTCACAACATTGTTGCCAATGCCAGATCATTTTTCTCAAGGTCTCTGGCTCCTAGAGAGTCTTCTGTGGTAGCAAACTCCGTCACCAAAGGACACAGAAGTTGAAGCTTAAGGCATCCCATGGGGGAGGAATTCTTCACAACATGGCTTAAGGGACAGCATAATGTGAATCTTTTCTCCAAATAAAAATTTGAGGATGGACAGAAAGTGGAACAAAGACAGAACCCATTATCAAGACAACTTGAAATGTCCTTAGAGACTCAGATGACTTTCTGCAGGCTACCATGGAAAATAGAAGCCTAACCCTTCATTACGGTCATAATCATGGTCTGATGCTGCATTTATCTTGCTTTTTCCACTTACTGAGTTAATAAGACTGAAGATACAAGATACAACCATTAGAGAGCTAGTTCCTATGGGAAGCAGAGCCCATTTCGTAGGTCAAAGGTATGACTCTAAAGAGATTTTGAGCATGTACAATCTTGGAAATAATCATCTGAAGTTCAACAGCATGGAAAGAAAATAGGAAAGGGAAAAGGGGAAGGACAGATGGACTGTTCTTTTCCTCCCGCATTTTGACTTTTAT
Organism: Lagopus leucura; assembly: GCF_019238085.1. NCBI lineage: Eukaryota > Metazoa > Chordata > Aves > Galliformes > Phasianidae > Lagopus > Lagopus leucura. The sequence goes on from NW_024962274.1 coordinate 7,706,691, forward strand.
CTGAAGTAATGGCATGGCATCTGCTTCTTTCAAGTTCCATGAAACTCAGACTGAATTTTCAGTGAAGCTTATGAGTGTTTTGGAATAAAAGAACTAGTTCAAAAACAGCTAGTTGTGTTCTCTTTCTGAGAGAAAGACACAGCAGCCTGACACAAGCCATGTGTGTCCTCGGTAACAAGCTTCCACGCCTCAGTTCACTCACTTGCAAAATGGATTCAATGATACATACAAATTATATGCGTTGTGAGGGTACAGCACTGTAATGCATTTGCTGATCACTACCTGAGAAGGTAATATCTGTTGTGTGTAAGCATGGCAGCATTACCACACAGCTGGCCTGGCATCTTACACTTCTTACACAGCGCTAGGTTCAGTGTCATCCTCCATCACTCTTCCTCGTTTCTCATGTTACAGAAATAGATGACACTTTGATATACTTCATGCAAGTAATTTATAGAGGAAGGAGGCAATTTCTTAGTGTAATCAGCAATGCGCTGAGTTACCAGCGGGATTCCAAATGGAAACTTAAGGCTGAGTAACCTGGGTCTGTTCAGCCTGGGGAAAAGATGATTGAGAGGGCATCCAATTAACGTTTATAAATGTCTGAAGGGAGATGGGAGGCAAATGTATGAAGCCATGCTTTTCTAGGCGGTGTGCAGAGATAGGACAAGGAGAAATGGCCTAAAACTTGTACATAGAAAGTTCCATATTAACATGCAGAGGAATTTCACACAGTAAGAGTGACAGAGACTGGAACAGGCAGCCCAGAGGGGTGGTGGAGTCTACTCCTCTGGAGATACTCAAGATCCATCTGGATGCCTACTTTTGCATCCTGCTGTAGGGCACCTGCTATAACAGGTGGGCTGGATTCGAATTCTTCAGGTCCCTTCCAACCCCTGCAATTCTGTGATACTGTGAAACAATTCTACAGAGATGTTAACTGTGGAAAATTTAATAAAATGCTGCAGTTCTGCCTTGGTACCTTACAATCTTCAATGGTAGCAACATGCAAGCATAAGTCCAGATGCACAATTCAGCCTTCTCACCAACTTCAGTGTTTAGTTTGCTTAATTCAAGTTTTACTTACAATTCATAGCAGACTCACATACCATGAAACGTCAAGTTTTGCAGGCATTCCCTGCACCCAGAGCAGCAGCAACTCTCATTTTTTATCAATAACAGCAAATACAGCTTCTAAGAAGAACCTCTCAGCCAGTGTTGCAGCTTGCCCTAGTGCTTGCAACCCTTGCATGGCAGGGGATAACCCAAACATGACATCTGAATTTTTGCAATTGCCCTCCAAGCACACAACAGAGACCTCTAAGGTAAACTGGCTTCTGATCCTGAAAGATCACAAGCAACAGAAAAACCTCAATGCTGTCTGGAATAACAGCTTACACTAAGGTTAGCATTTACTACAAGGCATCAGTTGTAGAAGCTGCACAGTTTGGAGACAGACATTTTTCAACCCATAGACTTAACTCAGCTATGAGTAACTGCAAACAGAGTGAAGATGGATAACTCTTCATGATAGCAATAATAAGAAATTATATAGGAATTTTCAATGGCTGATGCAAGAATCTGAGTCAGTCATCATATTCTCAGTTCTCTTTGTTGTAGCTTACATATTTTGCAAAATATTTGCAAATATTTTATCAGTATATATTTCTAAATGATGAAAGAAATACACATCACCTGCTACCTTACATTTTCCCTTTGATGCAGCCCAGAAGAAGTAGGTTTGTATGACTTCAAAATATATTTCTGAACACCATGAAGAACAGAAGCTTTCTTTGTCCAGAGTCTCAAATACCAGATTCAATTGCACTGTAAGTGATCAGCTGTGTTTGGGATTTTAAAGTTAGCAGCCTACCAAATTTTGGACACCATTAAAAATAACTCAAACTCCTCTACATTTGATAAACAGCTGTTTGAAGGAATTCACTGACAATAAGAATACATTCACCCTCCCTCTGAACTGCCCCTGACTCTGGCTGGCTCAAAACTAGCACCTTTATTTACACTGGAGCCTTTGAAAAAAATCAAATTGTAAATGAACAAATATCTAGAGGTTGTTGTTTTGCTGTTGTTTTAAGTTCTTTTCAGGTAGCATGAAGATCTTTTCTCAATTCCAAAATTTCTTTTGCTCATTTCAAGATTCTCCATGAGAAGTTCAGCATGTCCCATTAGTCGAGAAGCATAGGAAATAAAGGGGGAAGAAGCACTGAAAACATTCAAGTGCTTGGGTTGAGCTGTCACCTGACTGCAGACAGACCAGAAATTAAAGGATCTTGGGAAGAGCTGAGATGCTTGCACAGTGTAGAGGGAAAGTTTTCAGAGACACTGACAAACATGCAGCCATCCAGCTGAAACTCATGTAGGAAGACATGCATTCTTTCATGCCAGGAGACATTCTTTAAGTAGCATTCACTTCAGCTGGGATTTGCACCCAGCAGCTCCCACTGCCCCCTGCCATTCCCTATCACTTTGGGTTGGGCTTTTCCCAAAGTCATGCACAGAAACTGAGAAGACACGAGAGTGAGACGCTCTTACTAAAACGTAACATTTCATTTCAACTTTCAGATACCAAGAGCAGTAAGGAGCCCAGTGTGGAGACATAAGCCCTGCCTCAGATACATGCCTTGAACTCCCACTGAATGCAGCAGGACTTGCTGAGTGTGAACAACTTCTAACACGGAGCAAGGCAGCAGGCCAATCTCCCACATGGGCTCTGTCTTGATTTCAACCTGGAGGTTAAAGTTCCTGCCGATATATAAGAGAAATTACACATCAATCTCCATTAGCACTGCTCTTGAGGGCAGGTCTTGAGGGCAGCATGGTCAAAAAGGGAGGGATAGCACACATGCACCTCAAAAGCAATTTTGCTCCTTTAGAAGCTTAGAGCTGCACACAATAAGGAGTGCAGCACAGGTGTCTCAGCAATCATCCATCTCTCCTGAGGAAAACTGGGCACGCAGAAATGAGATCATCTCTCCCACAGCACTGCATGCACAGTAGAAAGAAGGAAACACACAGTGCCCTCTCAGGAGCACTCACATGGCCCAGCTGAAGGCTTGCAAAGCCTGGGAGGAGCAAGCCACATCACTCCTCTTTAGTGCTATTTTTTCTAGCCCTGGAAAATCTGTTCACAAAGCACAAGGCAGTCCATGCTGCTTCGCAGCCACATCAGCACAGTGTCCCAGGTCACTGTGACCTACAGCACGCAACGGATCTTCCACTTTCACATGGATAGCAGATGTCAAGCGCTCTGCCTCTCATGCTCAGGGCCCTCAGGCTTCATACACCATCAGGCACTGACCATCACCTGCGTTTGTAATGCTGCCTTCGAGAATTTGTTGTGAAACCTCCACATGTGCTGTAGCTATTGCATCAAATGCCACAGCCCATTCATTTTTGCTCTCTGCCCTGCTGACCTGAATCTTCACGGGACAGCAAATGCACTCAGCACCGCCTTTTCCTGCAGCAGCCCCTTTCAGACTTCGGTTTGATTTACTGCAGCCTGGCATCTGTTGACTGCACTTTTACTTTTAGAGCATAACATACTCAAAACAGCTATTTGTATTCTTATTCCAGAAGTCTGCTTTCGAAAGCACAACCAAAGGCTCCAAACAGCAGGCCAGGTGTAAGTAAGTGGCACCAGCTGGATGAAATTCAGGTGTACAGCAAAGGGGAAAGAAAGCCTACAAAGGAGGCAACAGTAACACGTGTCTGCTCAGATGGGAAGATTTCTGCATGGTAAAGGAGAGAAAGAAGGGCATCTCGGTGGGGAGATCTCATCCCTTCCTGACAGTGTTTGCTAAAGGGAAGCCTGCCATTAGTTGGATGGAATTATGCTTTTAGCATGAAGGGAAAACAGTCTCCTCTTTTGGCTGCTCCTAACATGTGAATAATCAGCCCAAAGTAAACAACATGTGGTCTTGTGTGGTCTTTTTGCTCTCGGCATTAAGCTGGTATTTCACTTGAATCTGAGAAGCGACAGGAAGTGAAGAATTCGGCACAGACACCAGAGATCCTGCATTTTCCTTGCAAGCTCTAGAAAAGCTGTTTGGTTGGGAAAATAACACTGCCATTCCTGATGGAAAACGCATCAAAACATCTCCAGACACACAGAATTTAATTAATGCTCCTTCAGCTACAAAACTAAAGAATTTTGACACAGCTGTATTCACAGAATTCCTCAACTTACACAAACATACAAATATTTATGTGTCAGGGGACTAATAATCAATTTTTCAAATGAAACATTAAAGAGTTCCTGAAGGTGACATAACTGTGCATTATTTGTAAACACAGCTCATGGTGTGCTGTGGTTGCTCCCATAAGTCTCCCTCGTGGGGAGGAAACACAGAGCTCACAGATGAAAGGGTTCAACACAGCGGGACTTTGTTCCCTTTGCACTGCAGACAAGGAATCTGTTTGCTGCTTCCTGCAGCAAGGATCCCAAACAACGAGGACTTCTGTCATGCTGATACCCATTTTCAAATGAATGGCCTCATGCAGCCCATACATACCCAGCAAAAGGCTCACCTCCTCTGAGATTAAAAGCCCTCCCACTTCTCACCACCTTTTCCACCCATGCCTCTGGTTCCTCTCCTTTGGTTTCTCCCATGTTTTTCCATTTTCAGTATCAACATCCTTCACAAACTGGGTTGCCAAAGCTGCTTCATCAAAGCCCTCAAAAACCCAGCAGCTTGCCTTCAGCTGTAAGGGAGAAAGGAGTTTAAAGACAATCTAGATAACACCATAAGACAAGAAGCACCCAGCCACATGCACACACTGCTCAGCACCACCCATGTGTATTACTTGTCCATGCACCTTACAGTTCCTCTTTGGCATTCCCACGTATAGATGTACTTACTATGCCACATCAGATCACAGGGCTACTTTTTCTCCAAGAGGTTTCCTCCGATGGTTGCTCATTCTGGAGCAAAGACAGGGGCATCTGTCCTGGAAGGTTCTCAGCTCTTACTACCTGTTCCCCCTCACTGGGACTGGAGTCCACACACAGAGAAGGCTCATCCAAAGCCATCTGTTTGTCAACAACAGCTTCAAATAAAAAAACTGGGTGTAGATGCAGTTGCAGTGGGTGTATCTTGGCATTAGGATTAGCTACCAGCATAAGCGACGAAAACACCTTTCTAGGTTAAGGAGAGTTGATGACTAACTATGTTCAACAAATTGTTGCTGAACCAACTGACATATCTGGAATAAAAACAGCTAAAAGGCAGCTGCAGAACCATTCCCAGCCAGGAGCCCCATCCCCATGGTGCTGGGCAGACAGGGCTGGTATGCCTTGTGGAGTGCTGGGCCCATGGGCCTGGGAGAGCCCCTCAACCAATGCACTCCACTTCTGAGGACAGAGGATATCTGCCATGATACAGCCAGCCAGGAAGCGCGGGCTCACCCTGAGTACTTCTCATTTCCGTGGGATACAGCAAACCCTCCCAGGGACTGTTTCCACTAAACTCGGGGTTTGTTTGTTTTTCTATAAGGTAAATCACATTGTCCCCCTTGGTCTTAATACCTAAATCCCACCACAGATGAAATTCCCACTAATTCAGCTCTGCAAGTTGCCAGCCTCATAATATCACATCCCATTAATGTTGTGATGTAGTGCTCCAAAGCAACACTGCAGACCTGCCCCAACTACAGACATCGTTGCAGCACCTCCAGATCTCAGGTGCAAAGTTTGCTGATTGCTGCCCTGCCCCTCCTGTACAGCCCACAGATCCTCTGCTCTGCCCACACAGATAACGAGGGGAAGCCTGGGACGTTGTCAATGTAACAAGTCATCCTTGAGAAGGTTTGGGGTATCTTTTTTCTATTGAATGTTTTCAGGGCCTGATGAATCTATAATAATAATAATAATAATAATAATTTTAAAAATGCAGGCACTGACTCAGGTGCCCAGTTCTCATATACTTCAAATAAACTGTTCTCTCTGTAATTTAGCTCAGGAAAGCAGTCAATTCAGTAAATTAAAGATTTTAGAAGTCTTGTGAGTAAAGCGAAACAAGGCTTTACCCTCTAATTTATTCGGGCTTTCATTTCTGTAATCTTTCTCAGCCCCTCACTTCAGATCAGGTCAGCCTTCCAGCAGGTCGGGCCATCGGCACGTGGACAAACCCATGTGCAGCACGCGCTGTGCTGAGCAGCCACAGCTGCGGTGGAGCTGCCGTGTCCCAGCCTGGTGCCACCGTCCCACACGTTGCTGTGGCTACAAGGCAGGCTGGGCAGCCAGCACTGCTCAGGAGATGAGATTGCCATGGCATCGCAGTGAGCGAGATGCTGCACAGGGCAGGGAGCGTGCTCCAAGCGCTTGGCAGCGGCTTAATTAAGGAGAGAATGTGCCACAGTCCTTCACGTGTGTGCTGCTTTGGGAGTGTTTTGGTTAAATCGGGGAGTTTTAATGCAGCGCTGAAAATGAATGGCAAAATGAAGGACCTTGTTAACAAAAGAGAGCGCAAACTACAGTAGATTTGCACTTTTGTAATAATAAATTGGAAACAAATTGTATGCGCTAATTATAGGTGAAAAGCAAATGAGAATCTCTTGCATCACTATTAAGTACATATCACTGCCTTCCCAAGGGAGAAGGACAGCAGCTTCCCAGGAGGCAGTTACAGCACAAGCAGTGCTGAGCAGTGAGCAAGCAGCCACCCACATCCCAGGGGACTCCGCATTTGGGGCACGCAGCACTCAGGCACTCACCCTGGAGCAGGCTGCATGCAGCAGCAGCCCTCCTGATGGCACCTGGCACCCCGAGAGCCTCTCGTGCAGCCCGGATGCTGTGGGCTGTTCTGTTCCACCCTTGCAGCCCTCACTGGAAAAGCAGGTGGAAAACCCCCAGCCCCACCCCTTCCTCACACAGCCCTGCCAGCCCCACAGCAGAGCTGCTCACAGCCCCTGCACAGATGCTGGCTGGGGTCTGAAGGCTCCACTGTATGGGCAACATGCAGCTGCAGAATCGTTACACCAAAGCTGGACACACCACTTACGCACAACATGCATAAGCCCTCCTCAGCCTTAAGGCACAGAGTGAGTTGTTTAGGATGTGTGCGTGTATTTATGCAACATGTTATATGGATTAACAAACGAATGATTTGCAAAAATCCTTCCTCTAAGTGACACCGACAAATAGGAGCTCCTCAGAAGAAAAGCAAACACTCTTTCTGTGGGTCAACAAGGAGAGCAGAAAGCTCTGTGCTCACAGGAGGGCTCAAAAGCACATCCTGTGCCCGGCTCCCTGCACCTGGCAGCAGCCCAGCCTCACTGGTGGCCAAGAGGAGCTAAGGACAAACACGTCAGACTGCAGCACGCAGTGATGGGAACTCCAGAAGCTGTTAAAATAGACCATTTAACCAGAAACAGCACTGCTGCTCTGTGATGGGTGCCTGTGGGGCCAAGGCAAGCCAGGTCCAGTCCTTACATGCGAAAAAACCAGAGTGGGCCAACCAGAAGAGTGAGTCCCAGCACAGGGATACCACAGGTCCACAGCCACTGCACACTGCTCTGCTCACATCACCAAGGCTGGGGGGCACGGCCTGAGGAAAGCAGCACAGCAGCATCACTGAGGGCAAACACCACTTAGAGGATGTTTGAATAGCATGAATATTTGTTGCCACCCTTCATACTTAACATTCGTGTTTTCTTAATCTTTGGTTTCAGGGTATAAACATGCTCAGATGTGCCCTAGGATATTCACACAACTCCCACTTGAGATTGTCACACAGATGAGCAGAGGAAATCAGTAGAGATAGCATGCTTTGAAAATACCAATGCTCCAGTTTACTGGCACAGGAAATCGAGTTAATTACCAGAGCCTGAGCTGGGCTGTGTTACCAACTCCCTTTGCTGCAGCACTGCCCTCCCCCAGCAGCTGCACAGCCCCACAAGATGTTTGCTGCACACATATATCAAGAACCTCACCTACAGCAGTGCCCATCCTCAGCCACCTGAGGAACGTGGCATAATTATGCTTCTTTCATATGAATGCAAAAATAATTACACATCTGTATTTAATAAATAACAAAAAACCTAGCATTGTTTGATTATACCTGATGTACGTGTGCTTGGAAGAGAAAGCCACCAGAAGAGGAATCCCAGGCTGCAGGGCTGAGCTCCCTGTTAGTCAAGGGTGAGGGGACAGCAGTATCACAGCACTTCATGGGGCAGGGCAGGTGGGGGCACCTGCAGAGCTGAGAACAGAAGTCAGAGTTACCTTGGGTAGGTCTGGAATGAGAGAAAAACCTGTGATATCACGCTATTGCTGGGCAGCAGTTCTGCAGCCTGGCACTTGGCTGCACACGTGAACAGAGCGTGGAGAAGAGTCTTGCATGCTCAGTCAGTGTGGGTCAGCTTCACTGGAGTCCACAGGTGCTTCCTAATTCTGAGTAATTCATCAGATGTAGACAGGATGCAAGCATTTGAGCAGACTATCAGTCTTCAGAGTTTGGGGTCTTAGCAACAAAAGCAAAAAAAAAAAAATCACAGTAAAAAAAAGTACAGCAAACAAGATACTAATGAGTTTCTCAAGTGGGACTGGGATGAAAATCAAAACTGGAATACTTAATGGTGGAAGCTGTTCTGAAGCATCCTCTAAAGCTTAACCTTAGCTGTATGAAGTCACTGTTTACGGATAATGGGCCCTTACAGAGCTCCATCCACAGTCTCCTGATGTCAGGAGGAAAATTCCCCTTTGCCTTAATGGGCTCTGGCTCAAGCCCTTGCTCAGCAGCTGGCTGCACGTGGTGACGAGCACCGTGGCACTGCTATGGGAAAGCATGCAGCAGCCCCGTGCTCCCAGCCTGGAGATCAGCAACACCGCCTGCGGCTGCTCTCATAGTCACAGAGAAGCTGGAATACGTGGCCAGGCTTCCAAAGGAGAAAAGCTCTGGGGAGATCACTCAGTGCCAGAGTCCCAGCAGCGGTCAGCAGCAGCTCAGACCCAAAGCACACCGGGAACACCACGTGAAACCTGGAGAGGCAGGCAGATTTAAAAATACGAGCAAAGAGGAGAAGCAACTGAATGCTTGAAGCTTTAACTACACAAAGATCCCAAGAAGCCCAGAAGCACTCTGCAGCATCAGCTGAGCTGGCAAGGGGATTGCCCAGTAGGGCAGCCATGCGCTGGGGGCTGGCTGTGCCTTTCGTGGTGCTGGGTCTGAAGGGCTGGAAGCTTCCAACACGACAAAGCTGCCCTACAGCTTTTCAGAAAAAGTAAATAAACAAAGCAAGGCAGATGGAAGTCATTAGAATATGAATGCCTGCAGTCCTAGGAGTAGATTTCAATTATCCCAGATTGGTTTAGGCCTTAAAAAGCGCTTCATGCATCTAAAACCACAAAAGGACAGGAAAATCACTGCTGGTCTGAGCAGGCGTGAGTCCCCAGAGCTAAAAGAGCAGTGCCATGCCCTGAAGCACAGAGCCTGCTCTGCACACCAGCCTGCCTCCATCATGTGGGGCTAGGCAGGAACCAGGGGTCCAGGCAGCAGCACACAGCCCAGCACCGCCTGAGGGGACCACAGAACAGGGCCAGGTGCCACACCAGCTGCCACAGAAGCTCCCAAAGGCTGTTCCCTTTGCCCTGGCCCTACGGAGGACCACACAGTTATCGTACCCCCACCTGTGCCAAATGCTGAAAGTGAAAGCAATTACTTTAAAAATGGACTAATAAGAATAGAAGTGCATGCCTTTTTCATTGACACTCCTCCTTGTTGCTAAGCAGCAATCTCTTATGTGCCATCTCCCCAAAGCCACAGCTGCTGGAGAGGTGACAAGTGACCCCTGGGCACACGGGGAGGGATGCTGGCCAGGCAGGCAGGGGCAGCTGGCTACAGCTGTTGTCACTCGATGGGCACCAGAATGGGGCTGGAGTGGTTTTTCAGTTTTGTGGTAAACCAACACATCTGTAAAGTCATCTGTGGGAGATCAGCAGCTCCTCCATCCCCTGTGTGAACTGACAGCGGCAGCAGCATGGCTCTGACTCGCCTGTGCTCTGCGCCGGCCATGGCAGCACTGAGAGCTCAGGGCCAAAAAAGGGAGGAGACCTGCAGGGCACAGCACACAGGACTTCCCTGCACCGCACTGCAGAAGGCTTTGGGCTGCTGTGGCTGTCGTAGCAGCACAGGTGTGCACGGGGAGGAGGAGATGTAAGACTTAAACCCAGCCGCTCCGCGTGTCGGAGGATGTCCAGGAACCGTGCGACTGGAGGCACTGCTCTCTCTGGCTGCCTGCTGTTCAGTAGCGCTGCTGAATGCACGCTGTGTGCAAAGGGATAAAGTTAGACTGCCCTCTACTTGCTGTACCCCTACTTGCATGTTTCACAGCAACATGCAGGGAGGAGGTTCTGCTGGGGATCGCTCCCTGCGACACCATATTTTCTGGTGCAAGTATTTTCTACAGCAAAAGCAAGCAGCTCTGGGGAAGCTCAGTTTAGAAAGGCGGCTGTGCACGGGGCAGGCTGCGACAGATGCTTAGCAGCAGCAGGAGCGAGGAGGGTGCTAGGAAGGTAGAAGCCCACCTTCAGCAAAGCGAGCAGCAGAGAAAGGCAGGGCAGAGGCCCCTAGCAGCCAACAGGGAACAGAGAGGGGCCGTACCCTCCCACCAGGTGTGGTTTTCACAGGACACCATTTGTTGGGACATCAAACAAGTAAAACACTTCTGGAAGAGGCATAGTATGTTTTGCTGATGGCATCCTTGGCAAAACAGGGAGCAGAGGCACAGCAGGCAGGCAGGCTCCTGACACCTCTTCAGCTCCTGTCCCCCAGAAGCTCCATGCTGGTCTGCATCAGATAGAGATGAACCAAAGTCTTCCAGCCTGCTGCAAGCCACCAACACAGCATTAACTGGGATATCTCCAGGTGTGCGCATGCATATGGATGTATCTTAGTGGAGTAACAGTAAATCACAGATTTATCAGTCCCTTTTGATGCAAAAAGTATTCAGGAAAAATCAACCTTTTTCTCTACTGTTATATGCCTCTTATGCAACCTTGGCTGTTGGGGAAAGAAAGGATGCGATTGCTGAATAGGTCAGATTGCTCACTGGCATTCTCACTGCGCTCTCAGCCTTCCTTTGTTACACAGCCTGAGAGAGAACAGGCTAAGCCACGACTCTCAACGGAATCAAGCAAACACGTTTCATTTCCAAGAACATTGGCTCAGTAAACGTGGGTGAGATTCCAGAGAAGTGAACTGTTTAGACATAAAATTCTTAGTGCCTTTTAACAACTAGCTTCCTTACAGCTTGCTAAGCATCTACAACATAACTTCCAACTGCATCAAGTAGTGGAAAATTCACTGGATGATGCTTTTTGAGTAATTCTCGAGTCAAACGCATTACACATTTAAGCTTTTAAGCCAACAGATACACAGCATACCAGGAACGGAATCAAAATAGTGTGTTCACAGCAAAAAATTCTGATGTAAATCTTATTTGGAGAAGACTGAACTGTATCTGATCAGTGACATGAAGGTAAACCTTGAAAACAAAGCCTACATTAATTAGTGACCCATCCAGGCCTTTTTTCTAGATTGACGTACAGTGAATTTCATGGCTGCTTGATACAATAGCCACTCTCTTTTGCTATTCATGTTTTCACTCTTCAAAATGATGCCATCTTCCTTCTCTCCCTCTCTACACGCCTCAAGAAGCAAGCATCCAATCTGTACCAATAACTTTCAGAGGGATTAAAGATACCATTTACCAGGCCTGTACAAAGCAGTCACTGGGGCTGCAACCGAAAGCCACACAAACTTCTCCATTAAAACCATTTACGTTTATCAAGTTGTTTCTCAATTACCTGCAAATAATTAACCACCCTACCACCACTAATAGAAAATATTACAGATTTAGAGAAAAACCAGTTTGTTCTAATACAGTGAGAAAAGGTGCACCATAAGCATTTCAAAAGAAAGCAAGCTTTTTTGATCACTCTTCCTTCCTGCCCATGGTGCCTTCTTGCAGCCCAAATGGTTATCCATACACCTCAGGCCATTTTGTTTTTCCACGGTTTTGTGTTTATTCTTTTTAATAGGTGTGAGCTATCTGAATCCACTCAATTCAAAGATTTTGTATTTGCAGGCTACATTAATGGCCTAGAGGTGAAAACAAGGCATTTGGCTATTTTCCTGCTCAGCAGCACTGCATGACCCCGAAGCCTAAATTAAGCTGTTCCTGTTACTCGCATGGAACAGCACACCCTTGAAGAGATGCACAGTCACAGAGAGCACGGCCTGTGCGCACAACAGGAAATGGTGCTTTCTTTTCTAACAGCCATTTCTCATGCACAATTCCGGGGATAACAGTGGCAATTTTCCACGTCATTTGCCTTTCCCCAGCTATTGCCACCCAGAAAACATTTGGAATGGACAGCAGGAAGACTCCCCCCTCTAGCCACATGCGGCCATCCACCCAGCTGCAGCCTGCTGCACACTGAACAGCAGGCAGCGCCCCAGCTGCTCACACACAGTGGTACACGAGCACAGCTGTTGGCCTTTGTTCAACTTCTATGGCCAAAAGAGAAAGTGTATACACGTATATACACACACAAGGAACCTGCTTTGCAGGGGTTGGACTTGATCCCCAGAGATCCCTTGCAACCCCAATGATTCTGCGACATGCAGAAACACTAAAAAACACATTGTTCCTAAGTCTTGGAAGAAAGTTTTGTTTCTTTCACAGATCAGGACAGCTGACCCGCTGCCTTTCAGGCATTTGGGTACTGCCATTCCCCTCTTTTGTTCCTTCTGCTTTTTTTCCTCACGTAGAAAACAGTAACAATTCAGAACTTCAGGATACTTTCAGCTATAATGTTACTGCAATAATTATTTTCCGCAATACCTTTCCAATATTTCCTTAAGTGATTTTTCCCTCTGACAGGCAGAACTCCTTAAATGGCTACATACTTATCCTTTCTGAAATCATTTGCTATCATAAATTACCCACTACAACAGTCTAGGATGGTTTATGTTATTTAGAAAGATCCTCCTAAAGGCATTTTAGCAGCTGTGGATGCTTAAGGGGAAAAAATAAAATAAAATCGTGTTATATGAACCTAAATGAATTTGGAATTAAAAAGTAATTTGAAGGAAAGATGCCAATTACTTTGAAAAGAACTGAAACCCAGGAGGGAGCTGGAGCCCTCCCATGGCTGGATAAGGAAGCAAAGATCAGCAGCCCAGCAGAGGCAGCTTAACACTCAGCCAGCACTACAACCCTATGCATCTGAGGAACTTGTGAGGAAAGAGGAAAAAATATGTATATATAGAGTTGCCTCCAGGCTGAATTACCAGCAACAGTCTGGGAAATCAAAATCAGAGTCTTTGGTCTATCTGCTCAAGATCTTCAGAAGTCCACTTGCAAACATCTAGCGTCACTTCACAACTTGGCCCTCAAGCCTACAAACTCAAAGCTTGAACACCAAATGGAGACACTAATACACCTGGAGAGTAGAACGGTCAGCACCTGCCAGCTGTAAGTAAGGTTTTAGCATAGCTGGACCTCTTCAAAAGTGGGAAGTGAAATGGCAAGTCATTGCTTTACAACTGAGCTGGCAAGCCGTGTGCATCAGGGCAAGCATTACCTTGTCCAGATACAGAAACCAGCAGCAATACTTACATGCAGAAAAATAAATCACCAACACATGGATATCACTAATAGCTGAGCGGTCAACCAGAATCTTCCCCATCTGCCAACACAAGGGCATGGCTATTAACACAGAAAACCATCCAGATATCACACAGGAGCAGCACAGGCAGAGCGCACATCCCAGCCAAAACTTCCCCTGTAAAGCAACATTTTGAATGTGCTTTCAACTAATTAACTCCCATTCTTCAACTGCCACATTCTCATTTGTTAGTCAATCCACTGATTTACAACTAGACATTACTGAGGATCAGACTGATAAAAATGAAAACCTGCTTTAAAAACTGGACATATGGCGCCTGATTTGTGAAATTAATTTTATTTTTGAAACATGATATCCAATTACAAATAAATAATTCATACAGCATAACTCAATTAGGATATACGATGCTCAGGCAGGTCCTAGTAACAACCAAGATCACATTGAAAAGGAGTTTAAATTAATTAACCAATTACAGAAATATACAACTGGTCGTTCAATTGATTTCTCAGCCCAGTCCAAGATGTACACAAGTTGAAAAGAGTTCCTCTTACCAGAACAGATGTACACAAATTAATACCAACTCCAAAGTAGTTACTGCACCACATGAGGAAAAAGGCTGCACCGCGTGGCCGACACGTAGCTTTGGTGCAGAATGAAAGCTTGTACATTCTAGCAGGATACAGACTCACCCCACAGCAATTTCTGCAGACAGATTCACAAGCTTTATGGGATGTTTTTGTGCATGGTTTCAACCACACGACTTCTTCCACATCCTAGCCACCAAACCGCAGCATGAGGATATGCGTTATGTTCTTACCTTCAGTTCCACGTTGTTCGTTGCTTTCACTTCGGCCAAATATTCTACTGCTAAGCTACAGCTTCCCACTGAGGTATGGCTCTTACACGTGCAAACTGCAGTAACAGCAGCATCAGTAAACTCAAAAGGCCTTTGCTGACACTATTTTTTAATTTCCTGATCTGTTCCACGAATCAATATCCTCCACAAAGAACATTTATCATGACCAGATTGAATTCAGTCTGAAGTCCTGATAAATGCATTAAGTGGTTATGGGACTTACAGGACATTCACAGCATCCTTGGAAATTCTTGGACAGCCAAGATTTTTTATAAATGAAATACATTTGTATGCTACATAAATTCTCACAACAGAGAAAGTAGTTACCATTTCCAATGGTCCAAAATTCTGCAAGATCTGTATTTACAAAGCTCTGTTAAAAATTCCACTGTCCATTTGGGGCCCTCAGGTGAGGTATATACCCTTTGTTCTTAATTTGAATTCAGATTGTTCAAAAGTTACAGCTCTTCTCGTTGCAGAATTCCCCACAGGATGAAGACTGCTACTGCTAACCAAGCACTTCTCATAGCTCACTCTACGGCTGCCTACAGCATTTGGGACACTTGCATTATGTCCCTCGGGTGGTTCTGCTGTTTCTTTTTTACACTAGCCATAAGAAGTCTGAAAAAAGGGAAGATACCAGGCAAATTGCTGGCTGGTGATAATGCACCGTGCATCTACACCAGTACTACCAGCATTTCAAACTCCCCCCAGTTGTCTTTCAGCTCAGCAGTGCAGTGCACATGGTGCAAACCTGGTGGCAGCCCCAAATTCCTACCAGTCGCAGCACTCACTGGCCTCCAGGGAAGAACAGAACGCAGAGCAGCGTTACATTGCCACACTCACAAGTTTTTTAAGCTCATCCAAATATTTTATAAGTCTTTCAAAACTTCAGCACTGAAGCTCAAATTGATGAACCACTTCAACTTCACATCCCATATAAGTTCTGCAATGAATCTGATTCCGCAAGGAGGAGGAACTATGTATACTGATATCAATGTTAAACATAAAAAACCTGAACTGGAAAAAAAAAAAAATCAAATCAAATACAGACTGCAACTCAATCAGAGAAAAAAAGACAACTACTAATACCAAATTATTTCAGTTTCATTTACACAATTTACCCAAAACTGCATGTAAACTCTGGAGTAACAATTTCCAATTCCTTCTGAATTTAGCAAATAAATCAAACCTGCTGCACGATGCACCAAGTGTTACACACAGTAACAGTACTGGAGTGGTTTATTAATTTTCACCAAAACCACTTGAGCAATGCACGTCCTGTGCTGAGTGCAAACATCTTAAGAACCTGTTGATGGAGGGCAGACACATCTTGACACTTCCCTTCACTCCTGGCAAACTCCCACATCCTGACAGTTCATTTCCAACATGAATCTTTACCTATTTGTCAGAAAAAATCATCTATTGTCCAGGTATCCAAAGGCATCACTCTTACAAAAGCAGTCTTGGTTTGTTTTTTGTATTTCCACTTCACCTGTTACACCACAAACATAAGTCTTTTTCATAGGAGAGGAAATTGATGATAATACAACAAAGAACACAAACCTTATCATTTTTCCAAAACTGAAACCTACTGGATAACATTCAACTGCTTTGAAACTGCTTTCTGTAACCAGTGGAAAGTGTTAATTGAAATAACATTTCAGAATACTTTTTAAAGAGAATTCACACATTGAGGAACTTCCACAACTGCCACATCAAAACTCTGAGTGCTAGCAGCAGGAATTCCCTTCCCCAAATCAACCTTCTGCTGTTCAGAATTGCCACATGCTGCCATAACATGCTATTAAGTAGGTAGCAACAAGACTTCAACTTTTAGCACTGCCAGTATGATACACGCAAGAACTGTCTCCAAATTAACACTATTTTTGTATTTGCTCCATCACAAAGTTGAGGGATGTGTATTTTTTCACACTGATGTAACCCTGATTATTTTCTTTCTAGAAATATTTTGAGAATGAAACTCAAATCCGAAACAAATCTAAGTGTTGTCACTGAAGATGAAGAGATTTCTGGTAACTCTTCAAACAATATTGACATATCTACAGCAAAACAGAAACTGAGACTCCTTCCCAAAGTAAGAATTTTGGTGTAATGATTAGACAAGTAACATAAATACAACTCTGGCTGACAAATAGCTCAAATATCTGTGTTTGAAAGGAACAAAAAACAAACCTCTGAATAGAAGAACACAACATTAAAAGGGAGATTTGTAATGGCACAAAGGGCAGCTAGGCACTGTGTGAACTGAGAACATAACTGCTATTAGGACTTCAGCCTCCCCTCTCTCCAGTAAGATCTGGGATGCAGCTAGCACAGAACAGGGCTGTTATCATACTTGTACAAACCAAACAGCAAACCCACACTGTTGTCCAAATCTAACAAGAAAACAGAACAGGATTTGTTGCAGTCTCTCTGCTAGACACTGTTAAACGTACAAAGCATTAATTGAAATTAATTCTGAGAGTTCTTATTAGCTCCATGCAGTTCAACTACTGTACGGAATGATCACGAGCTACTTCAAGAAGGGGCTTCTGTATTTGAGAGATTATTCCTCCATTTCATTTCTGCTGTGTTAATAAGTGTTACTTAATACAAAAGATGCTCACTAACACCTGCACAGCTACCCACCTTTATGCAGAGCTGTGCCATGACCATCTTTTCACTTTCAGACAAAAACAAAAGTAACCATTAGGCACATATTAAGGATGTTTTAAACAAGCTGTAACGTCAAATGTTTTTCCCTCAGATTCACACAGAAAAATACCACAGCAGCAAATCATCTGGTCCTCTGTTCAACAGTGACGTCATTATAAGCATTTTTAATTTACAGAATGTCACAACATCAGTACCTTATCTTGAAATAGTTAGGTAAAAAAAAAGGCCCCCAGTATCACCATTTCTTACATGGCCAAGTTCTCCCTATATACATCCAAATGTTAAAGATACAAATAAAACATTATACAGGATTTATAAATGTTTAAAAACTTGAGGCTTCAGAATCATGGTTTCCCAAAAACAGTCAGGAAAATCCAAGAACTGACAAGGTAGCAGAGAAAACTGGATAAAAAAGGAGACAGACACAAGTTTGCTGCCGTAAGATTTTACTAAACTCGCTGGTCATCAGGGTGATGTTATCAGAAATAACAGTTTAGGCTTCAAATGAGGAATGGTGGTTTGGTGTTTGATCTCAAGTGCTGAGACAGGCAATTCAAGTATTTCCTATTTGATCCAAGCTCACTGTAGCAACGTGGTGCAGAGAAGTACTTATTTGACATGTGTCCCGTACATCCGGTCGATGTCCCCCTGGTAGTGCGCCGTGAGCTCCTTGCGTTTCAGTTTGAACGCATCTGTCACTAATCCAGTCTCAGGGGTCCAAGGATCAGGGCTCAAACGGATTTTCACTGGTATTTCAAATTTCTCCAGATTAGCTACAGAAGAAGATAATAACAATAAAAGTCGCACAACCGTTTCTAAATACCAAACACGACGTAAGCATTTGGACACAACTTTATACAATCAATAAGAAAAAGCGAGGATCCGTATTCTCACACAGAGAAGCATATGATATTACTGAAGAAGTGCTCCACAAATTCCCTATGGTCAGGCTCAAAAAACCCCAGAGAGATCATATACAGAGCTGTAGGATCTACCAGTGCTCATTTTCCAGTTCCCACAGAAATAGTGGAATAAGCCTCAGATGTTTGGCTGCCTGTGCTGTTCCCTAGCTTCAGAAAAGCCTCAGTGCTTACTTTAAACCTTATGATACCAAAGGGAAAAACAAAACCATATAAAATAACACAAAAGTGTATGTAAAAGGTGCCTCAGGATTAAATCAAATATTCTGTTTCATCCATTTTAACGAAATAGTTGCAACAATAGAATCTTCTTTGAATAGTTAGTGCTACTCAAAAAAGAAAAAAAAAAAGCAATGTTGTACATCCCAGCAGCTGCTTAGAAGAACTTCCCTGTATGCTCTGTGCCTTGAAGAAAGATCTACTAGAGATGTGGACAAGAAAATAAAAGTCTATTGCTCTACTGAGTCTGTATTCCTCATAAGATTATGTTCCAGCAGCACAAATGTGCAAATACACTACTTGCACAGCTTAAGGTATTCACAATATGAGTATGAAGGAGAGGTGAAGGTTAACAGGACAGACTGCTGGAAGTACAGAATTATTCAGGGGAGAAAAGATGAAGGCAAGATGCAAAGAGCTACAGAAGGACATCACAGTACTGAATGACTGCAAAACACAGCAGTGGCAAACACTGAAGAAAGATGTAGAAGAGGACGCATAAGAAAAATTTAACCTCCACTGTGACTATTTAAGAAACATTCTGTGGCAATAACACAGTTATATGACAAAAGTTTGGCTCTTAGTAATGGTCAAAAGCAAAAAAAAAAAAAAAAGCAGAAATTGTTATGTAAGGAGAAACAGAATATCACTGTGCCACTGAATAATTCCACAACCAGAACAGCTAAGTAGATTACAAGCAATTAGCATGATAAAGACACAGCTGAGAGGGAAGCACAATAGGCACTGAAAAAATCCGACTGCATTGAGACCATTCACTGCCTCTTCCAACACAAGAGCTCAGCAGAACCAAATGACCCTAGCAGATGGCAGGGATAAAATACACAGGAGGCATTTCTTCACCTTTAACATCGCTGAACTGAGCAACCCTGCCACAAGACAGTATGGATACTGATATTTATATAACTTTAAAATATGACTGAGGCGTTAATCAAAAAAAGGTACTGCTTTACATTTAGGAAATCCCTGAAGTGTAAGACAGGAGAGCCCACATCACTGTGGGCTTTTCTCAGTCACCTACATGTAGGCAAGTAGCACGTGAGACTGTCTAGTACTCAACACAGACATATAATGGGTCTATAGAAGACCCACGTTCTTCTGGACTAGCAGCAGAAGGCCAAGATGATACTACAGAAAATCCTAAACAGCATTAGACACAAAGACATAGGGAACCAAACTGTGCTTGCTGCATTTGCTCCGTCAGTATATTCTTTACTTGGGTACTGGCCACATTAAAAAGTTACAAGACGACATGAACCAGAACTAATCTGGTTCTCTGACCCACTCATGCTTTGCTGTTTACTTTTGTATGGAAATTTCACTCTGTGTATGTTCTATGAATACACAATGAAACCCACATGCACAAGGAAATATTTTTAGGGCGTGTGCTTATCCTTTTCACAGACACTTTCTGTCCACAAATCTACTAACAATTATCCAGCCACTCACCTGCCATGGCAGCCTCAGCTAGCACCTTCAGTACCTCTTTTTCCATCTCTGGACTGTTACAGATTTCTTCCCAGGTTCCTTTAAATCCTTTCTTTCGAGCTAGTTCTGCAAGCTCCTTTTGATTTGGCACAACAAATCCAATGACGTAAGAATGGAAACTGAGAAGTATAATGTATTTCAGTATGAATTTTGTGAAGTTAATGACTCATCAAAAATAACATTACAGCTTGAGGATATTGCAGTTCGTACAAGGATATGGCTCTTAACAACTGACTTCTGTTCACCTGATTGTCTTTTTGAAGTAGTACGCAAATCACCTCTGCCTACTTAGAAGTAAGTAGAAAGAGAAGCTACTTACCTTACAGCAACTGGATTGCTTCAAGGTGTGCTGTCCATATGCATATTCCACTGTGCCTCATGCTCAAAGCTTTGGGGAAGCAGTACCCATACGATGTCAATGTGCCCTGCCTCTCCTCATGCTTTGCATCGTGGGATGAAGACAGGTGTGCAGCTTCCCTACCTCAGTTTCCTCTCAACTGCAGAAATCCAGTTACTGTAGAGGAGCAGAGGACTGCAGTGAAGAGGGGTTGGAGAGCAGATTGTGGAATAAGCATATGCACAACACATCTCAAAGAACGCCTGCTTCTGTAGGGGAAGTAACTTCTCTTTCTCTTTCAAGTGGTTCTCCACACGCTCTCTACTGTTGGCAATCTTTGTCTACTTCTGATAAGTCTAGAACATTCAAAGCCGTTATCTCAAAGTCTTTGGAAAATAATGAAACAACTGTCCCTGAAACAAGTAATTGAGATTTTTCAGATGATGAAAAGCTTAAGGAAAACGTGAACAGAGCCTTACGTATAGAACTGCTATGCAACTCATTTCTCTCCTTTCCACAAAAGCCATTTATCACAAACTGCAACTGTTTTTGGTTGGTTGTTTTGTTCTGTTTTTACTTCTCAACTTTCTTGTTCCTTTTCCCCTCTTGAACTTCTTTAGGAGTCTAAGCAATACCCCTTCCTCATTGGTTATGCCTCACAGAGCTCCAATCAGCTGCAGTTCCCAGTTTTCTTCTGGACACTTTTTAGGTGGTCCACCTTTTCTGAAGTGTTGTGTCCAGAACAGAAATTGTATAACACTTAGTAAAGCAAAAAGATCACTGTGCATCTGGTTGGTTACACATTTCATTATGCCACGTATTTATCTGGGTGCAACAGCATGACATTTGGCGATCAATATCAATTCCTAGTGAACTACTACCAGCTGGTGTTTCTTTATATGCATACAAAAAAGATAACAACAGTACTCTGACTACAGTGATCTTACTATATAATAAAAATCAGGTCAGCGAAGAAGAAATTATCAACAAAATGAATAAGTATGCTTTGCTAGGTTGAGCAGTAAAACAGATGGCTCTTCTACTTACGAAATGCTTCAGACTGACTAGACAAATCTGTTTTAGATATTCTTATTCTTGGCCATTTCAAAAATTAGTTACGATTACTTCACATGCATTCACAGATGTTTTGCCAAGTATTACATAGTAGATGTGTCAATTGCAGGAGAATTGCTGAAATTTAATGGCCTTTTAGAAGTATTCTAGTACACTGCAGACGTCACGTTTACCTTGGAAAAATCAGCAACAAAATTGACAGTGCACTTCTAATAATGCACTCCAATCCCAGCATTGCAGAAATGACCATCTGTAGAAGACTATGTCCATCAATTACAGAGAACACTCAGAACATGCATGTAACTTCATGCAGCCAAATCTGAGATGTGCCCATTGGGTGAAACCCACAATGAAAGCTAAATATTGTGAAAGTTTCTCAGCAGTGTTGTCTCCAATGCCTATTTTTCCAAAACTGTCAAAACTGATGTCACACGATCACTGTTAGTTACAAAATAACACAGAACCAGGTGAACAAACCAGAAGCTTATTTTTTTATCCACTACTACTGAGCAATTCCCTGCTGTCTGCTCCAGCTGCCTTCAAAGTTAAGTGGAATTATAGGGGCCCATACTGAACAGAGCATTTTGGATTGCTGAGAAGCTCCAAAATGACAACAGGAAAAAAAGACCATCCGAAGTATGTTTAAACATGTAAGTCTATACTATGTATAGATAGGAAATTCTAGAAATAGAAAATTAAGATATGTTTGAGCCCTTATATGCCTAATTTAGTAGTACAGTTAGAAAGTAAATCGAAAGCACATTTATCACTATTTGTTAGTTGTGAGTCTGCACAGTATTTACAGTGCTTTCAATTCAAGCTTCAGGGTTTCTGTTGGTGATCTGCATGGGTGCAAGTCAGCTTGTGGGTCATTGGTTTTACTTTTACTCCCCCCCTTCCTCTGAAGAACAGATCACAGCTAAATAGAGCAAAGAGCAAGATGTGCTAGGGCTTGTGTAAGGACTAACTCTAAAGAGCTTGATTAATCATGAAAGCAGTCAGTTGCTTTTCAGACTGGGAAAGAGGGAAATTAAAGACTTATTTCTGGCATTTTTCAACAAATGGTGGGAAAAGAAAAATAAAAGAGATATCATTCAGATGTTTTAGTTTTCACAAAGAACACTATTCCATTGTGTTTTAAATAGGAGTTGAAAATATCCACACTTTGAGGGGCAAAACATTTCGCCTAGAGCTTCAGGAAGAGCTCTAAAAAAGAATACAGCAATATCAAAACACCAGCTGCCTCTCACCTGCTTGCGTATGCACAAATGTTATCTACCAGCGGAAGATTCTTCAGAGCTGCTTCTACTTTGCCAAGAGAAACATATTCTCCTGCTTGGAGTTTTACAAGGTCTTTTTTACGATCTATTGACGAAGAAAGAAATCTAATGTTAGTTATGCAACACTGAATTTTGACATTGATTTTATACTTCTCTGAGATGTATGTATACACGCCAGAAAGCAAGCTGACTCATGTTTGGAGTAAGTTCTGGAAGCATTTCGTATCAGATTTACAGACTTCAATTTCATTAACCTATCCCTCACTACAACATGAACCACATTTCATCTGCACAGATTTTCTGCCTATAAATCAGCACCTCCTATATCACAGTACTGGCACGTGAATAATGGAAGACAGTTAGAATTGCAGAAAAACCAGTGTCTGAATAGAAACACACGCTGTGCTCTCTCAACCAGATGTCTGAGGCAGGAGGGAAGCAGCATTTGGTGACATTTGGCTGTTTATTCTTAGACTAAATCCATATTGAAAAAGTGACTACCTGTTATTTGAAACACAACAACAAGTGAAACTGAAAATTAAGCCAAAATTACTTGAGCTTATTGTATGCAGCCCAAAGAAGGCCAAAAGGTGGAGGGCCAGACCCACCTGGCTATGATGGCAGCCAAGATTGCCTCTTACTTGTTGTATCTGCACGCTTTTTGGTACAGTCAGGCAAAGCTCTGTAGCATTTACCTGTTTGACCAACGAAGGGCAGCTGCAACAGGACCGAAGCTTTTGTTCATGTAATAAAACACATAAGCTTAGTTTTCAGGACTAAAGAGCAGCCTGAATCACTCTCTAACTTCAAGAGAGACAACTGGTAGTTTATAGAGCATTTTGACACCCGTAGACATTAAAAAATTAGGAGCCTATCACAGGTTTACGTGTATCACCTTTGTCTTAGTATATTCTTCCACTAGTTCCTTTAGTATAAAGGAATATACTTATTCTAAAGAATGGAAAGACTAAAAAAAAAAACCACACACACACAACTTATTTAATTCCTGAAAACACGGCACCAGAGAAATATTTTCACTTAATCAGACTCCACATTTAAAGAAAAAAAAAAAATTATAAGATCTACGACAGTTTATTTGAGTCAAGTTAGCTTATATTTAGCTACTTACTACTCAGTCAAGTTAACAAAGTAGAATCAATGTTAAGATTTTAATAGGAAACAATTATCTTAAAAATTATCTTTAAAACACACAATTGACTTTGTTACAGTATCAGAGTTTGCTTGGGATGTATCATAAGACCTTAAACTGTATGCCAGAAGATACAGATTTTTTGTACAGCAACTACAGCAACAAGCAGCCCTGAAAAACAGATGTGCATATACATATATATGTTTACCTGAATTTAAGAACTCACCAATAATTTTTAGACATCCATCTTGATGAAACTCTCCAATATCTCCAGTATGGAGCCACCTCTGCCCATTCTCATCAATAGTGAAATCCTTTCTGGTTCGTCCTTCATTTTTATAGTAGCCTACAGTCACATTTTGCCCTCCAATAAGAATCTCACCTCTAGGATATGGCTTATCAGTGTTGTAATATCCACCTGAGAATTGTTCCAGTTACCAAGAATTAAAAATACATTCCAAAGCAAGAATCCCTACTACTTTGTATTCAAATACCAACAAATTTAGTAAGCCCTTAGCCAAAGTTACCACTTGAAAACTCAGTGTAAGTAGTTCAGTAAGAAACACCTTGTTCCAATTCCTTCCCGCATATAAACAGCTATTTAACAGGCATGCTTACAGACAGTGAAACTCAAACATATGTGGAAGAAAAATGCCACATCTGCGCAATTTTTGTTTTTATTTTTGGCCACTGACACACACCATCAGCCTCCTACAGGCTCACGTCAAAAAAAGAAAATTTTCACTTTATATTTTAGAAACAAAACCCACCAGAATCTGAGGTTTCACATTTTCCCTAAATTCCCTTAAGTACTATGCAGGGGTACTCTACAATACATAACAGCCTACCTCAGAGGAAATGGTCTAAACACATTCAAATTTCATTAAATGTATTTTATACAGCTTCCACTAAACTTCCTTTCTATACATCACTGTTTTGCCTTTTATTAATAATATTAGGAAGACTATTTTAAAACTTATTAATGGCAAAGAAGATATCATGCATGTGCTTTAGTTAAAGCCTACTGAATCCAACTACTCCAAGAGACAACACAAGACTTGCACCCTCTCCTGTAAGGGTGGCTTCTCCAAATTGCATTACAGTGACTGGAATAAAAGCCAAAATGTAACCTAGTCAAAACACTATTCATGTGTTGATAGATTCTGTCTATATATTTTTTTAAATACAAAAAATGGCTTCAAACATAGAAACTGCTCTCCCTGAAGATTTTGTCTATATAGGTAAAGGTAGGATTAAGAAGAAAAATAATCTTCTAGTAAATACTACCAAGCAAAGTCCAACAGAAACTAGCTTAAAGTTCTTGCAAATACACAAATATTTAATCACATAAAAAACTTCTCACCTTCTTCCCAGTTCATTAACTTGATTTCACAGCAAACCAAAGGTGCTCCCACTCTCCCTGTAGTGTAGTCCCAAACTACAATGTTAAAAAAAAAAAAAGGAATTTCCAGATTAAAAAAAAAGAGTAGAAAAAAATTTATGTTGTCATGTACTTTGTTTACTTTATTCATTTATTTTATTCCTGAAGTTTAATGTATACAATAGAACAAAACAAACAAGGTAATAAGCATAAAACTTTTATCCTGCAAGAGAACAGATGTCTTTATTTAGAAGTAGCTCCAGCCACAACAATAAAGCTCTGATGATAAGCTGCACACATGGATCACACTGCAGAAAGCATCACAGCTTTTAATAGTACTTGCATGACTTTGAAATGACATTTCATAAAAACTTGAAGATTCTACTTTTTTGATCCACTTTCCTGCTTTCAGTCCCCAACACTTCTGCACCTGAGCACCTTCACAGACAGAATTACAGGAAAGGGCAACACTCATATTACAATTCCACCATTACTTTCCCTAAACATCTGAAGAAACTATTACCAAAAACCACATACCACAATCTGTTGTCATCAAGGAACATAATACACGTTCTACAATCGAGCATAATCTAGCAGTGAGCCTCAGATACATCTTACCACTGCCAAAAACAAAACAAAACAAAACAAACAAACCAGGAGCTCTGAGTGGTTTTGCCACCACAGAATGAATGAAATTTTAGGACTAAGGGGCAAATGGAATCATGAAGTTAAAATTCAGCACAGGTTTTTGCGTTCCATTTTCTTATTACTGTTATCTTCCTAATGTTTCTATACACTCACCAAAA
Source organism: Lagopus leucura (assembly GCF_019238085.1). Lineage (NCBI taxonomy): Eukaryota > Metazoa > Chordata > Aves > Galliformes > Phasianidae > Lagopus > Lagopus leucura. Next base: position 7,732,550 of record NW_024962274.1, read on the forward strand.
TATTCACTTCAGTCAGTAAATACAATGCTGCCAAGATCCCATTCACACTATCACAAGTAAGAACGTTGATTCTCTATGTAGGCCATCACAACGCGTCAAAATTAAAATGTTTCATTAATTTTTTGATGCAGAGAAATTCCCAGGATTCCCCAATTCTATTTTAAGGCATAAACCAAATGTAGGCACTGTCAAAGATTATCAGTGCAGAGCACGCAGCATGGATCACAGCACCCCGCAGAACCCACCAACACCAACCTTCTGTGATTGTTCCAGCTCCAGCTGATTCAGTGAGCCCGTACCCCTGCCCTACAGGGCAACAGAAACAAATGTTCATAAATCGCTGAGTCGCTGCAGAGAGTGGAGCTCCTCCACAAAGCAGGATGCGAATTTTTCCACCTAGCAGCATTCGTACTTTCCGGAAAATAAGGCTAAAATACAAAGATACGAATATTCATTGCTTAAAAACAAAACAACGGAGTATCTAATTTTGTATTTGAGATTATTTCACATGGCAAGACTTGAGACACACTTTCTGATGCCATTGAAAATAAATTTACAATTACCTATCGCAGAGCGGGGTCGTGTAGCCTTTGGAAATCTGTTCCATTTTGTAATTGTAGGCCAATATAAATAGATTTCGCTGGAAACTCGTCATTTCATTTACCTTATTCATGACATTTTTGTAGATTCGGTCCATAATTTCCTAGTTAAAGAAAGACCAACTCAAAGTAAAAGAAATCACGCAACCAATACAAGAAAATGATCTAGACACTACAGTATAGTTCAGACAACCAACCGCTCCCAGCTGCTTCCTCTTCCATTAGTGAAACATAACAAAACTAAAACTAAAATTAAATGAGAGCAAAAATCTGAACAGGATCACTGTTCAATCCCAGTCTGTCTGCTGTCAACTACCCACCTCCTATGAAGAATTACACAAGACAGAGTCCATTTCTCTCTTCACTACCATCTTGCACTGACATCACAAACTAATGTGAAATCTAGCACACTGCTAAACAATCAAATACTGTCCTGAACAGGTTACAATACAGGAAATACAGCCTCTCTTCCCAGAAAAGATTTAGTGACACAAAGGAAGTCTGTGCCTAGGGCTATTTTCATCACATGGTGGCTGTTTCCAAATCACGTATGTATCATTATGTGTGGTTCTTTGTCCTTATATCTCATATATATATGATTTATAAACAGCCTTTGTGAAGAAAGTATACAGACATGTAAATACATAGTATGTGCATACATATATACGAGCATATTATGATGAACAGATAACTAAAATGGCAGTGTAATCCCCACACCTATTTAAACTTTTTCAAAGTTTATGATACTTACATTGAGAATAAACATCATCATATAAAAATAAATATCAATAACATTATTTTATGCTACCTTCACATCCAAGATTCTACTTTTTATTTTACATTTACTTTAATGATAAAATTTAAATTATGAATTACATTTTTAACACATTGTTATATCCTTCAGCAACTTACCGGCACAGCTGCCATTAGAGTTGGTTTAAGTGTAGTAACATCACCTTTGCTTCCTTTCTTGATTTTAGAGGACTAAAATGAAGAACAAGTTCATCAGCAGGCACATTTCAAGACTTTTAAGAAACAAAATGACATAGCACATCTTCCAAATGATCGTTTTAATTTTCTTGTCAACAATTAAACTACCTCAGTATATCAGTCATAACTGCCAATATCCTGTTTCTTGGGATCTATAAGCAAGAACTGACACAAGTAATTTTTTTTTCTTCCCTCTCCATATGGGCTTACATCAAGACCATACCTGGTCAGCCAATGTCTGAGGTGATGAGTAACCAATGCGGCATCCATGAGACAGGCACACAAGTTCAGCACTCAGCTCCAGAACATGGGCAAGAGGCAAGTAGCCAATATAAATGTCTTTTTCCCTAAAAAGAAATTTTAAGAGAGAGGTTTATACCATACCATTAAAGTCACTAAGCCAAATTTACTCAGAGCTTTCAGAAGAACTGTAAGAGGAACAATGCCTATGAGCTTATGACCATACTTCAAGTATGATAGGCTTTGTCTCAAAAATTGCCTAAGTAGTATTGTAGGTTTACAGCATGCATGAAGTGTGATGTTTACACTTCCCAAGACCATTAGCTGTGCTAAAGCTGCACAAGCAACTCTGCAGATGATATTAAAATCTGCACCAAGCAGAAACAAACCACAGAATGCAGCACTTGCTAAAGAAGTGACCGCTGAAGGCAGATTTCAACCACACTGCAAGGCAGCTTCACAGGCTTTGCGTCCCAGTCTTTCCAGTGTACAGATGATGAGAAAGATAGCACATGGAACACTCACGGCATTTAACCCAGTACTGGAAGATGCTCAGACATCAGTGCATAATCTGATGGGTCAAAGACACTTCATATTTTACACAATAATTATATGCAGCTACCCACGTGCATCTTTGAGTAAGAGTTGGCACATACCCCAGATTTGGAATCCTTTCAGCCATTCCAGTTATACCAGCAATTATGTTGCAGTGGGAGATCATAACTCCTTTGGGAATTCCTGTGGATCCACTTGTATACATGATCACTGCAATATCAGAAGGTACAGGCCTGGCCTGCTGTTTGTTTCCTGCAATTTTCATTAAAAAAAAAAAAAAAAAGAAAGAACATACAATGCATGGAAGGCCTACCAGATTTGAAGATCTTACAAGCTAACATACTAGAGCAATTGTTCTAATATAATACTTGTGACTATTGCTACTACATTTTGCTTTCATTTGGAAAGACTGTGGTCATGCTTAAAGGCCTTCACAAAGAGAAGGAACTTTTTTATATGAGCTGAGTAATACTTCCAGTGATTGCTCCAGCCTACTGAAACAACATTTTATCTTCCGTTTCCTGTATTCCTGTTGAGGACAGAGAAATGGACAGATCTTCATTTCTCCAAAACACCTCTCAGCTTCGTATGCTTATAAAAAAGTAAGCTGCACTGGTTCCAAGCTTGTACAAGGTAAATCCCCATGTACAAATCTACTTTGCAATGCACTTCCCAGAAGAGGAACAACACACTGCTTCATCTGTAGCAGTCAGGGCATGGTTCTGCTGGGCCAACATGAGCTCCAATTTCCATAAACATTTAAATTCAACAGCTTTAATAGGATTATTGTTTTCAAATACTTGCACTGAAAACAAGAAAATATGAAAACAACTGTGTACTCAAAGGAAACGCTGCATAATGCGCAATACACGCAGCACAACATGTACACTCTATGAGAACACTGAAAGCTTATTTGAAAGTTCACACTCACTGAACCCTGTCCATCCTGCACAGTGACCAACACAGAGGAAACAAGATAAAAATAAGCTCCTTCACTTAATATGTGAGTAGAACCGTCTTGAGCATAAATAATTACTTGTAGTATTCCATAGCTTATGAGCGGCTAACTCAACAAAGGTAATGTTCTTTTACTATAGTTTACAGCACACAATGTCTGAAAGACTGGAGGAAGAAGGATTAGACACCTTTTTACAAGAATTGAGGGGCCATCATGTCAGCAACAAACCTGACATTCCCCTAAACATCAGCAGATGGGCTGATCACTCATAATGCTCCTAAAACACAACTAATCCCAACACTCACGTGCTGTCAGTGGTTAAAATACTCTGAAAACACAGAAAACAAGAAGCATTGAATACAATGAAATATTGAGATACTTTAACACACGACTACTCTTCAGAGCTGAATAAAAACTTTGCCATGACAAGTCAATTAAAACACCTAAAGTTCCATCTTCTAATTTTCAAAATGTTGCGAAGGTCAGAAATAGATCTCAAGAAATCAAGATCGTAGATTGATACTTTCAGAAATATAATAGAAGTGACCAAGTTCTATCAGATTTAGGTAACCATTTTACATTTTCATATTTGTTAGATTCACAAAATTTCATGGTAGCAATTTACTGATGCTTTCTGCTATAAAATGCAGAATAATTTTCCCTGTGTGGCTTAAATAACCTGTTCCCAAATACAACTGACCATATGAATGTGTTTTAAGTTTCTGCCCTTGCCTAAATGCTTATCCTAAATATTTTTCTTCAGCATGTCTGGTGCTTGCTTGGGGAAAGACCATTTTTATTAAATGCACTTTATTAACTGCACAGTTTTCTGAGACCTGCAATTTTTCCAAGTTTACTTAACAGTAAACCAAGTAGGATCAAATTAGGACAGATGAACCAAACAGAAAGAAAAGGTAACCTACCACTGTCTGCCTTGGCTCCCATAGCTTGCACAGAAGCCATAGTGTGAACAATGACACCCTTGGGAAATTCTGACCACGTTGTTGGTTTGCCATCCACTGTAATAATATGTCGCAGCCGTGGAATTTGAGAAACAATTGCCTGTAGAAATTCACATGTCAATCGTGAGGTTTGAGCAAACAAGAGAAAAAGTTATCTACTGCATACATTAAAAAAAAAAAAAAAAAAAAAGAGGCATAAAATATTTGAGGATTTAAAATACAGAGCATAAACTTGTCTAGCTTACATGGCTGCAAAGGTTGAAGCTTTCCACATTCAGATTTGTAGGACTAATTGAATTTTCCATTTGTAAGTCCAAACATTTCTCCAACAATTTTTTAATCAGGGTCTTATTTCAAGAGAAGCACACACTTAAGACTATGAAGATTACCAGAGATTGACTATCCACTCTCACAGAACACCAGAAGAAAAGGTCCTGGGCATCACGGAGCTCACAATAATACTTAGGTCACCACTTGATTACTGTGCTATCTGAAATAACTGACACCAAGCCAAAAACACAGAAAATGCTTAAGTACTGGTTAAGTATTTCAAGCTAACTATGAATTCTAAAATAGCTACCAAAGTTCTAAAGAAAGACGACAGAAGTCTCTAGCAGAAGAAATTCGTTTTCTTACAATGATTATTTATGCCAGCTTGCACTATATACAGTATCATTCCAGTAATTTAAGAGAAAGAAATACAAAGTTTGGAAAATTCTCATTCAAAATGCAGCAATAATGCACAATTTTTTAATTAAACAACTGCCCTACATGAAAGATCCACTTCCTCACATACACTGTAGCTTGACTCATACAAAAACATAGTTTCACCTGTTCCACCTGAGTCGCTAAGGTCTCAAAAAACAGCAGGTATCCTGAACTCAGGGCTTTGCCAAATAAGCAAACCATCACAAAGTTACCATGTGGCATTTGTTTCATAAGCCTGTTGGCCTGGCAGTAACAACACAGGGATAAGTTACCTAAGCTGTGTGTCCTGCCGGCCTGTAGATTCCACAGCAGTTGGCCAACTGACATGCCACAGTAAGTAGCTGACACTGACTCAGTCGTACCCTCAAAAATCAAAGCTTACAGAGAAAGGAGCAATCAAATCTTAGAAGTTCTCCTTATGAAAACAGCTAAGAAACCGATGCGGCACACTGGCGTTTGAAACAAGGCACCTAGAACCCCTGCTGGTTGAAGCATGACATTAAGACTCTGAACTATTCTTAATGGATTGCAAGGATTTACTGGTTTAAATGAAATCATAAAGTTAAATACAAAATACATTTTGAGGGATTTTTTTTTTTTAATTAAAAAAAGCTATACTAATGTTTCATAGGCTTTCTTTGCACTACAAAACAGCTCTGACTCTTCAAGCACCAATCTGGAGATGTAAGTCATCAATTCTCTGCTGGGAAAACATCCACGAATAAAGCAGGAGTATAATCACATACAGTTATTCATATACAGTTTATACATTTTTCTGTTCCTCCCTCTTCCTTCAACAGTTGAGTTTAGAGGCTCTAAATTCACCCAGAAAACACAGTTCTTGTGGAGGTGCTGTTTCAGACAGGACTGCAGCTCTTCAATAGCACAGATGGTTCATCCTGCTCTCAGAAGTCATCCTGGAGCCTGAATCCAAAAGCTATCATTTTTTATGTATATGAAGACAGATACAAAGACCTCACTCTACAAGAAGTCTTTGCGCTACAGAATGGTAATTCATCATTTCATACACCTACCAAACCTTTTAACAATAATGAACAGATATACTGGAAAAAAGATACAAATAACACTTTCTGACCTTCAATTTTGTTTGCATCAGCTCTTTACTAGTAATGATGGTGGTCACCTCTGTTTCATTTAGCCCATGTACTATTGCTGCACCTCCTAGGGTAGCGTACAGAGTAACAACTGGAACAAAAAAGAAGAAACTGGTGAATCTTTACACTTTCAAGTACAGTTTACAATAAATAGCTGAGATTAACCTGCTCTTAGGCAAAGTATTTGTCAGCTATTACAAAGATGGTACAGTTTTGTGCTTTAAAAATACATATTACATGATTTAAATACAGCATAATTTTCAATTAGAGTGGGAATAAAGAATAAGTAATGCATATGTGACTTTACTACTCCTCAAGCTCTAGTTACACATATTAAAACCATATTATCCTATTCTAGATCTACTATTGTATCTTCATGGTTTTTAATCATGCATCTGTACTCAATAAATCCATTGTTTAAACAGTTGTCTTGCACACAAGAAAGAAACTGCAAATATTTACTTGGCTCCTCTTTTCAGAAGTGTTGTCACTAGCCTAGACCGAATGCTAATAAGAAATTATCAGCAGATTAATACCTACATTCAGTATTATGTCTGAGACTATCAAATTCTCCCATCAATTTAATAAATACAAATAAATAATAATCAATTTAATAACCACCACAATCACTAGACACTGAACTGACATCATGACAACACAGAATAACAAGAAAATTAAATACTTTGGAAATTGACTATTGGAAAAAACTGTCTCCTGTATGTAAGGGCAGCTCATCAGTGATGGAGCATTAATCCACAGTTATTTCACACTGACTATTTTAAAAAACCCAATTTCATTTCCTGCCACTTTTATGGGAACTGCACGAGACAAGGAAGGAAGAGATCTGGGAGGAAAGGCAGCTCTAAAAGGAAGAGAGGAATGGCTCTCAAGAAAACAAACAAACAAGGTAATGTCTTTTTCCCCTAAGCATAACACTAAACAGAGGTATAACAATTTAGTATAGCTCACATTTCAAAAATGTTATAGAATCAGATATCACAATTATTAATTACAGCAACATCAGTGCTCTAAGTTTCATAACATGAAGTATCTGACTTTCTTTTGTATTTCTTTTGTATGGAGTTACTCACTCAGTACAGCACAGTAAGGAAGAACTCAGAACCAGGCATTTCTTACACAGAGAAGTAAATAGTTGACCTCTATTTATTTTTTCCTTGTTCAAACAGCCTATCGTAGTTCAGAACTGTTGCAGGGCAAACACACATGCACTGTGTTTTCTTTAATTTGGTGGGAGCAAAGTCCAGCAGAGTGCCTCCACTAGTTCCCACGAGCTCTCCCTCCTTACTTCGGTGACCCCTGTTATATAAACATCTCGCAGAAATTCAGCCTCCCCAGGCCAACAAGCACAACGGAGATGCTGTGCTGCTTGGAAAGAAAAGTATAAATCTCTGAAATAACCATTTACATAATTACTCATCCACAGAACAAATGCATCAAGGGAAAAAAACAGAGGTACACCACTTATAAGTTGGAGTACTTAAGATGGAGTACTGATGTCACAAGGAGAAACAAACCAAGTGGTGGCTGAGTCACTTCTCTGCACTGGCACCTAAAACATTTTCAGGCATTCTGAAAGTGGTTCCAGTATTCCCTTCCCATCCCTCCTGTTTTTCCCTTGAAGACAGACCAAAGCAGGATTATCTTTTGTGTTCATCTTTTCACGTACAATAATACAACTGAGTATTAAATGCAAAGGGGATCTTACAATTTCTGCTACAGAAAACAATCTAATCTGAAAAAGCAAAAAAAAAAAAAAAAAAAAAAAAAAAGCAGTAACACTAAGTTTGCCAGCTAATCATACAGAATCTTGTCCTAAAGCAATAGGATTTTTTTCACCATTTATTTCAACCTAACTAGACTGCTGAACCCATCACACCTCAGAAAGAAAAAGTAAAGTGTACCTTTACAGGCTTCAGCAAAACCAATTCTGACAAAAGCACTTCTGCTCAAGTTTCAGGAAAGTATAACTGAAAAACAAAACCATGACCTTTTCTATTTACTTCTTTATTTGATTATACACACCAGCTGTTGCATCTGCTCACACCACTGAACAACTCTTTGCAGATGAAGAGAGGATACACCAGTAGAAAATCTATTTTTTTTTTTTTTTTTTTTTTTTTTTTTTTTTTTTAACCCCCCTCCCTATTTTTCAACTACCAATCCCACTCTACTCTGGCAAATACAAGACCTACATAGTTTCAAAAAGATGTAAATATGACAGTCAAGAACACACAGTATTTCTTATCATCAAGCCACTTGTATGTGCAATACATAGGAATGAATCTCACTAATTCTGAAGTACAAAAGGCTCCTCTCTAATACCAAGTACAAGGCACGTGAACCTGGTCTGTTGGTGTGAAGGCTGTGCACCTACCATCAGGTTTAACACATTCCACATTCAAAGAATGCCACGCTACCAGAGTGGCTGCAGTTAGCTGATGTGGTATCTGAAAACTAAGAGGTGTTAATTTAAGTAATTTAGTAATGCCTTGCCACACTATAACTTCAACAAAAACTGAAGTCTATAATGAATCTAGAATGAATCTATAATTCATTCAAATTGAGCAAAATGATTACGTGAACACTGCATGATATTATTATCTGCCAATAGAAAAGTCAGCCAAGTTCACGTAAGATGACACACAGCTCAGATGCTAAACATCACATCAGACAGTGTGCTGAAGCACGTCTCAACACAGGAATTTAGAACACTAATATAACCAAATCAAAAACATATGCGTAACATTCTACACACAACATCCATGCACTCACTATCTCAGATTCCTTTTTCCCAAATTACAAAATCCTCCTAGTATTTATAAGCGTACTTCACTTCCAGTGTGAAGATAACTGATGCAAGCCTTTGTATTTTATTCCCAGGATGACCACTAGGAATCTAGCAGATCCCAAAAGTAATAAAAGGAACTGAGCAGTAGAATGGGATAAAATGCTGAACAGATGTTTTCCTATCAGCCTCTCCTCCTATGCCACGTCTTCCAATCACTCCACCATCTTGACAGCCCTCCTCTGGACTTATTTTGGTATCTCAACACAGAAGGTAATCACACAGAACCACGTGAGAACTGCTACGGATTCATAACTCTGTGGTTTAATCAAATAAACAAACTGATATTTATAGCACAGAGGGATCATTTTAAACAATTATGTTAGGTTTGCTTCCAAAATCTGAGAGAAGCCTGTGTGATACACTCCTTTTCTGTAACTAGGTACTAAACCAGAAGTTTCTGCACATCTGGCTTTTATGACCTGGTTCTTATAAAGGAAGAATGAACATGGCATGGGCAAGAAGAGGCCTAGGCCCATGGGGAACTACAGCTTTTAGAGTGCCCTTTGTGAAAATAAGGAATGTGCCCCTGAGGATGCCCCCACCACAGACTTACAGTTAGGTGTAGGACACATTAAGTCACGCTGATGAAATGGCCAATAATCCCCAGACCAAACAAGTTCAGTACTCAATAGATTTCTTAACAAGAAACTCAGTGATCCTATGCAAAACCCTGCACTGAGGCTCAGGCCACGTTGCAGCATGCAGCAGGCTTTGTGCCACTGGTGGAACTCAGACACTGCCGTGGCCTTTCACGTGACTGAAGCAAGGAGAAGGGAGCAGAGTGGCTTTGCACCCCTCTCTGCATGGTGCTGCAAAGTGAAGCTGTGCAAGGACAGCTCCAGCCAGTCTGTCCTATTCTGCCTCTTCCTCCCTGAACAGACTCTGCTTTGCCCACTGTTAGTGGTCTCAGCAATGAAACAGCAGAGGACTAACGGATTGGGAACTAGGGGTTATTAATGCAGATATTATCAATGAGAGAGAGACTGACTTTAAACAGTTTGCCAAAACTAAACATGGGAGAAAAGTAAAAGAGAGACACCAGGCTGCTCTTGAGCAAAGTCTCAGATAAGCATTCCAGTTAAATTAGAATGCACTAAATGACAAAACAGGCTATGAGAAAGCTGTGAGCAAACAAAAAGCAAAATGAGAAAATATACTAAATATTAATATTAAGCTCATTATTAATATTTTAAGCTCATTATTAATATTAAGCTCAGCTTAATGTTTGAACTGAGGAGTATCTTATACCTGGGAAGAGGAGTTACTAAGAAGCTTTTCAATTAGAAAGAGCTCTCCAAAATAAGTTCAAGACTCACCCATTCATTTTCGCTTTTAGAGATAACAATACAATAAACTAACTAAAATCACAACTGAAGAACTGCCAAATATCCAGGAAAACTTGCACAGCTTAAACTTTGACGTCAACTCCTTAAATTGAGTCAATGAATTCATGTGTGATTTTTGTTTGTTTGTTTTCATGAACTTGAGAATAATATGTACTGATTTGAGATTAGAAGAAAATAAATCTCTCTCAGAAATTCATTGAGCAAGATATATTTACTGACACCATAACCCAGCTGCAAATGCTACAGGTTTCTCAATTCAGCAAAGTAACTACAAATTACAATCTCTTTCTTACACAGCATTATTATTATTTTTTATAGGGGGAAAAAATCCTCAGTGTCCTATATAAACTTCTCTTAGTGTGTACAGTGAAGAGAGAGGTTTATTTTCACTCTATCCTCTTAGACCAAAAGAAATTAAATCTTTAGGAAAGATTCATACTTACGCTGATAGTTGCACATAAAGCAGGCTTGTGCTGCAATCATCCACTCAGCTCTAGTCTCACAGAAGATAGCAATGTTTGTCTTTGGTTGCTGACCCAACACTGCTAAGCCATTTCCAAAATTAACAGCTTTGATGTACACATCTTCATACGAAAGCCAGGTGTACTTGCCAAGGATGACCTAACAAGAATAATAAATTCAATTTAAAAAACAAAAAGCCTTAACATATGTCCTCTGCAACCTTATCCATGTGAGTAAGCTGCAGATGTCCGAAGCTGTTTAAATTGTAACACCGGTTTATTAATAATGAAAATATTCTTGCCAAAAATTACAGCAGCTGTTGCAGTATTTGTGTTGGAGCTTCCACATCTCCTTGCACATCACCGCCTGTTTTGGTTTTCACAATAGGAGGACACACAATTCCCACTGTATTTTGCAGTTCAGAAGCCCTAAGAAAGGCTGTGATTATCTGACCCAAATGCCTTTGGTTTCACAAAGCTTTTTCCTCAAACAGAGTGTGACAAGTTCTGTCTAATACGAGTCTTTCTGTGCATTTGCTTTCTTAGACATTTGGACTAAGATTCTCCTACACAAATACAATAAATAGGTGTTTGATCGTATGGAAGACTAACAAACTGGAATCCAGAAAGCACTGTATCCGTGGGTTCTGACACAAATTATGAAATTCCATTCCCTTTGTTTGTTCTAAAACAAACGTCAGGGGAAGAGGAACAATCTTACTGCCATGTTTTACTGCCAAACAGCAGAGGGACTGAAGATGGGAAACTATTGGCAAGCCTCAGCACTGAAAAGCCATGTGGAAAAAGTTAAGCAACCACACTTTCCTTCCGTATGGAAAGTTGGTGCACAGTAAAATTGGATTTGAATTTACAGTTCAGTACCTAGCAGGTTCCTATGTGTCTGCTTGTACCTTGCAGTGCCATTTTCTCACCAAGTAACAGGTTATTTAGAGGATATCCTAGAAATTTTCACACGTAGATGCAATACAAAGACATTTAGTATTGCATTTTCAGTCTATTTTCAGTCTACCTTTCTTATCTAGCTACAAGCACCCTGCCAATTTTGAACACCACCATTTTCATTGGTCAAGTATTTTCGACCTTTCCTTTGGCTAGAGAGCATTAATAATAAATGCACACAAACACTACAAAACAAAATCAGATAAGCAAACTTTTCCCCCATTGCCCCATTCTGTTTTTCAGATTTATCTAAGTTTTGAGGTTACAGATTGGAACATCTAACTTGGACGTGTAACCACATTTCTAACAAGGCTGTATTTCCAGACTTCCTAGCAAAATGAAAAGCTCGCTTGAATTTTAACAGAAAGAAAACAAAATTCCAATACATTTCTTTTATCAACACACTTTTTCAAGCTGCTGAAATTTTCTGCTGAGTTGTACTCACTACAGCCTTAATCCATACTCCTCATTAATGCCTACATCTAGGGAAACAACACTCAGGGCACACACAGAAAGATGCTTGGAAACTTCCAAAGCATTTTCATTAGAAAATATCATTTATCAAAACAAAAAACCAATACTTGCCAACAACAGCACTACCACCGAAAAATGAACAGATTTCACACACATCTGCTCAAGATTCCCCATCTTGTTTACAGAAACAGCCTCACAGACAAGTAGGCTGCCCCAGAACCAAAACCCTTACTGAAGGAGGATCACCAGCAACTCCCCTGCTGTCCTAGCAGAGAACCACTGCAGGATGCTGCCTGGCCATGCGTGGCTGCTGGCAACCCCACGGGCACAGTGCCTGGGCACCGACTCGCTGCTAACACGCCAATGACTGGGACCTGGCATGACAGCCACTTTAACACACCAAAGTGCTTCTGGAATGGCAACATTTTAATGTTTCAAAAACAAACAAAAAAAACCACACACGTTTTCCTATCCATTAAAACTTCAATTATTTCAAATTTCAATTTCAGCTTGAGAAATTTTTTTCCGCCCTAAACACCTTGGAAAGTCTCAACAGAACTCACCAGTACAAAGCAACTTAAAGCAACACCCTTTCTACCACCATTCTCCACTTACAGAAGTGTATCAGAATGCTGCTCTTAAATAATAACAGGAAAAAGCAGCAGGTTCTTGTTACCACTTCTGGTAGCTTTTCCAACTAGTAAATCAACAGCCTTTGGTCTTTTTCACCACCCGTGGTGTAACTTGCCAAAGTTGAAAAAAGAAAACAAACAAACCTGATCTTTCTGAATAACACTTGTGATTCTTTCTCCTTCTTTAAGCAACTTTCAGTTTCTTAAATAATTTATCCTCACTGTTTAAGCCAGTTTGATACAAAGCAGTGAAAAAAGGCCCTATATGTGCTTTGCTTTCCTGAAACAGGAGACAACCTGCAGAAAGGAAATAACATACTGGAAGCTGCATTTCTGGAGAACTCTAGTGAGTCTGAGTCATTAAGACTTTTCTCCATCAGGCTATATTGGGTTTTACTTTTGCTACTGCCTTCTATGTATTTGAATTCCCATGTTCATTCCCTCCCCACACCCAGAGTCTCTCTGCTATCCTCTCCCCCCATCATTAACATACCTCTTTTGTATACATTCCCTTTTTCTTCCCTGCATGCTTCCTCTGCAGGATGCAGCACAGCTTAGGGTTTCACACACCCTTCCTGATGTTTGAGTACTCATCTTCAAACACATCTCCTTCCTTGGCCCTTTTTGTGTAAAGTTGCTACTATAAAGAGCTGTTCAGGCCGATGGTTAAGTGCCATAATCTTCTGAACATTCACCCACACACCTTACTTTGCAGCTTTCAGAACCTCTCCCTGCTCTCACTACTGACACATGCCAAGAAAGTAACTGTCTGGGAGTTTGCAAGAGAAGGGCCAAGGAGCCAAGATTATTCAGAACCGATTAAACAGACATGTAAAACCAAACACGAAATCAGAAGAGACAGCACCTCTCAATGTTTCCTTAGAATAGTGCACAAGTAGAAAGACACTGCCCTCTAGTGCATCAGCTTTTAACCAGATTCAACCTGCAAGTTAATAAAAATACTTCAATCTTACCCTTTAATGCTGGAAAATATTTAATAACACTACTGAATTAATATTGGGAAATTTATCAAATTACCAACGAATAAGTATTTGCTGAACATTTTTTTAACCTGGATTGTAGGGCAGCTCTATTCTATATATTTTAGCATGAAGGTGCCACAAAACGTTCTGAAAGGCACAGAGGGCACACAGTCATGGAACTGCCCAACCTGACTGACCATTTGCAGTCTGCTGACAAACAGCTCAGAAGCCTCAAAGAATCTCAACTACAATTTGAAGCTGAACATTTTTGGAAACAGCAATAAAAATGAAGAACCACACACTCCCTAAAATACTGATTACCTAGGAGCACCTACGGTGTTTTTCATCATCATAAGCTACCCTCGTTCTGCCCATCACAGCCAGAACCTTCCTGCAGCCCCCTGCAGCAGGTTTCTGCACCAGGCACCCTGAACACTGCAGCACTCCCCTGCTGCAAGGAAAGGCTCCTCTTGTACCTCACTGCTCATCTCTCTAGCCTCATTTTTTTTTATTTATTTATTTTTAATAAAGTGAGGAACAGCACGGATTGTGTATTAAACACCTGCCACCATAATGACCCAGTGTCTAAACTCACACTATTTCCTATCTCTGTTGTTCTGCTGCTTGTTTTGTTTGATTGTTTTTACTTAAAGTCTATGAACTTCTGCTTCTTTGGCCACTGCACAGGAATAGATCTTTCAAACAATAATATAAAATACAAAGTTCCAAAAACAGTACAGATTATCTTGGATATCACTGCTCTCTAAATTAAGAGTGCACACAAACTTAAAGATGTAAATCTAGCTTTAAATAATTTTAGCTTAAAGTGGACATACACTTAGTTCTGTTAAGAATCAGAAGCTTTGTTTTAATTTGAGGGGATATGTCTTTAGTCGATAAATTACTTAGGCTAATTTAGCCCAATGCAGTCTGCAAATCAGAAAGCCATCTTCTAACAGGCAATGCAATTCAGTACACAGATCCACGATCTACATTCAGAGTTGCCACTGACATACAGATGACCTCAGATAGGCACATAAGCCATTCCCACCACTCCATTCAATTTCTGAAAGGGAAAAAATAATCAACAAGTTTTGCAGCTCCCAGAAGGTACATGAATTACATGCTCTACACATAAGAACTGAGAAGTGCCATGCACCTATTTAAAAAGCTGTACCAAATAAACCTCAGCCTTAACTTTCACTAAGAGGACCTGGGCAGTGAAGAGATGCATGGTATGAAAGACCAAAATCAAAGCAGAAGAACCCTGACATTCAAAGACACCTTGTACAATTTTCACATTTACTCACTTGCTAAAACGTGCTATGAGGTAATAAGAAATATCGTCTTCCTAATGGAGAAAAAAATAAAGCTACTTGCTAATTCCACAACTTGGAACAGAACAGGGTCAAGGCAAGCATGGCAATCAACCATCATAAGGGACTGTTGTGTCAAGCTTAGATAGAATTACCTAGCTTAGGTAATTTCTAATCTAAAGGCTGAAAAAATAAGTAATTTAAGTAGGTCAACATCAACATTCATCAACCTTCCAGTATTCAGAGCATGTTGTTTGCATAATAGGAAAGGCTAAAACTCATAAGATCTTAAGCCTTGTGCTACCAATTATATTCGAAGAACAGAGCACTGAAAATTCTGATCTGTGCCCAGAAGCCTTTACTTTGCAGAACACCAACTCCTTTCTGCTTCTTTACAGGGCATCAAAGCATAAATCAGAAACGATTCTATGGACCCTTTTCTCAAGAAGAAAAAAAAAAGTGCATTTCTGAACTCAGGGAAAAATTAATGACTGGGAGGAAGTTTCACTAACAAATCTGTAAAGGCTTCAACACAACTAGATTTTTGCCAACCACTGTGATATTAACTGATTTATTACTACATCAGAATTTAAAATAAGCATTGTTTAAGGACCCCTTTATTACAGACGTAACTTCTTCTGCAGGAAAACCAACCTAAACCAAAAATAGTCCCAAAAGTGCACGCAATTAATAACATCTGACATAAAAGCAAAGGACTCAAACCCTTCTTTGCACATGTCTATTCTGGTTCACTTCTTTAGGGAAAACTACATTTTTAAATGCCTGTAATCAAACATAAATCAACTACCAGCAAAGCAACACAAACCCTGAACTTTAAAGACTACAAAAACCTCAGTCTCTTGAAACAGCAGTTTTACACTAAAATTAAACCTCCCTCTCTGCACTACAATTACAGATTAGCAGAAAAAAATCACCTTAAAGAAGGCCAAGAAAATAAAAGTTTTGCAATTAAAGTCTGGGCAATCCTTTTTCAAGCAAAAATTCCATTAAGGACCTGAACATGCAGGGTAAAACTGCAAACTCTTAATTTACGGTTAACCTCACTGAAAATTGACTACTTTTCTTTACTCCTTTTAATTATGATTTTGAAGAAGACAAAGGGAAATATTTTTTGCTTACCTACAATAGGAACTTTAAGCCACTTACACCAGCCAACTACTTAAAGTAAATAAGCAAATAAAAGGCAGCACCTATCTTTTCCTCCTCCCAACTTGCTCTGCTGGACCAGAAATGTTCCAAGAGGAAGTAAATGCATGGAATAAAAAGTTCTCAAAAGGCAGACTGCAAAAACCCTTACCTTTTTGAAAACCTTTCCTGATGGCTGGATTTCATCTTCCTCCTTCAGGATTTCCCGCGTTCCTAACAGCTTTTTGTCCTTATATTTAGTTTTAGCATACTTAAAAACTTTGTCGAGTGTATCACAGCCAGGATATAGAACTGAAGCTAAGCAGTGCAGACTGTTAACAGACCTGTATGCACCCCCAGGCCTGTTATTCACAGGTCTAGCCTTAACCTGCTTGGATTTTGCTATAGCCTGCCTTGAGCCTGAAAATATGTACCAAGGAATGTACGTTACAACCGTATAAACCAAGATAATAAAGTTTATAAACTGCAGAAGAATGGGGTTGATGTTATGTTTCAACTTCATTTTGGCTCCTTGCGACAGTTACAGGGGAGAGTTTGAGACCATGGAGCAATCAGACAGGGATCCAGAAAGATCTGCAAAAAAAGAAACGAAAAGTTAACAGTAAACTGTATTTGAGAGAGAATGTTTTCAAACACGCATTTCAATACGTATCAGAAGTAGGCCTCTATGCAGAAATCAGGCCAGGAGCCTTAATCCCCCAACACAAACACCGCCAGCCACCCGTACTGAGGAAACATTCTTCTGCCCATTTAACAGGCTGCACTGCTGTTGGTATTTGCATTTCTTTGGACGTTAAACAGTACAAACACAATTGTTATGGAATTCAAGACTTGAGTTCTTTTTTTTTTTTCTTCATAAATTACACATATAACCACATTTATTAGCACATAACCACATAACATTTCAGGACAAACACAACTCATTCACAATTTCAAAAGACTCTCTCCGATCACATTAGAAACCTGCATGTGTATCTGAACAGCAGTCTGCACATCCTTCTACTGTAAGCATCCGACCTCCATACAGAACATAAGAAAACAAGTCACGTAACCATTCTGCATGAGGGAAACCTGATTGCTGGTCACCCAACCACTGATCAGCCCAAATCCTACCAACAGCGCTAAGAAGAGATTGTGCAACTTCCTCCAGTGTCCTTACAACACCTCTATACTCCATATACTTTTTTTTTTTTAAGCACAGTTTATCATATCTAATGAATTCAATGATGCAATGCCCTAACGTGCTCTAATGCACAGTAAATAAATTAGTCTGTCTATCCAGAAGATCCACACAACCAAGAGAATTAATTAAAATTACTATGGCAAATCAAAGACAATTGTCATAATGGTTGAAGATGAATTTCTGCAACAGAGAATGAGCTGCCCATTACAAAAATAGTTTTGCCCATAAAAGCAAAGCAGTCTAACTATAATTACACATCATTCAGTTAACTTCAAATGTATCGGTACAACTACATGAAGAGCAATAACGTAAGTCAGAAAACTATTACTGATGTGTGCACAAGATGGACAGATTTGACTGTTCTTAACTAAATGAACCAAGTGCCCGTTCACAGGACACAATGCCAATCCCATACCAGTTTTGCTGTCTTACAGACACCCACCAACTTCAAAAACCCTAATAAAAAGAAAGTTAGTAGAAAAAAAAGTTTGTATCATAAAAGATAAAACTTAGTAATGGAAAGACACCTCACTTTATCACAAGCATTAGACTTGTACATCCTTTTGTAATCGATCCACAATCCTAAATGTGATGAATGAGATCAATTCCATCTTTCTCCAGATCATTCACTTTTTTAGAACTCCAAGCAAAAGTATTTCTGCAAAGCACCCAGAGACTAGTATTAACTCCAGCATAGGAGTCCTTCCTTGTAGATACTTAGTGGAGCAAGCAGCAGAGAGGGAAAGGAGTTTAAAACCTAAAATGGAACAGTGTATATATATATATACAC
Source organism: Lagopus leucura (assembly GCF_019238085.1). Taxonomy (NCBI): domain Eukaryota; kingdom Metazoa; phylum Chordata; class Aves; order Galliformes; family Phasianidae; genus Lagopus; species Lagopus leucura. Next base: position 7,750,858 of record NW_024962274.1, read on the forward strand.
AAATTATTTTTAAGATCAAAGGCAAAACAAGTGACGATAAAAAAAAATCTTAAGTAGGCTAAAGGGCAAATTCAATAATCGTTTGAAGAGACTTATGTTCTTAGGCTGTCACTGAAGGATACTTAAATGGAAATAACCACGTGCCAGACAATAAGCTGCTGTTGTCCAGAAAAATTATGGTGCTGTTGATAGCAGCACAGAACGTGACGTCTTCATGCTGAATTCTGAGTTGAGCAGACAGAAGTTCACCCGTTTTTCAGGAAGTAACACACCATGGGAATTGTGTCTGGCCCATCTCAGGGCAGACGGGAGAAGACACTTTTTCCTTATAAAGCTGAAGACGTTATTTGTGGCTACGCAGTAGAAAAGGAATTTAACCAAACTCTGTGATAAGCAAGAAATAAAGACAACTGACTTAATACCTTTTGGCAAATTCTTCTCTAAAGAAAGTCCCTATCTGAAAAACAAGCAAGCTGTCCAGAAACATTCACTGTAGGTTGCACGGCTCTTTGCTTAGGGAGGCACTGAGACCTTCTAGAACAGCAGCTTTCCCTTTGATTTTGCTGATATTCAAACAGCTTTATTCCCAATTCAGAATGAGAAAGGCTTTTCCACTTTCTTTGGGAAAAAAAAAAAGAATAAATGCACCAAGGTCTGATCTTAAGCTCTTTTTTTTGGTGGCTTATTCAAAGCCTTGCACAAAACCCCACGTTTGAGTTGATTTCTTTGAATTGCAAATCATTAACTGTGTTAAGGCTTCATTGCAACAAAAGGTCTATTTCAAACGGATTCTTTTAAAAATTAACGTTTACAAAAACGTAGCTTTTCTGCCTCAAATGCTACTTTTTGTAGATTAAAAAAAACAAGATTTTCCAAATACATTTTCTTGCCTACAGATCAGTTGAGACTCATTTCTTCTCATTGAAATCTTGTAAGGTTTATTTGAAGATGTCCTTGAAATGATGATTTGTGGTCATCACTCTCTTAATACAGCTACTCACAAGAAGAGGTTAAATAAACTCAACATTTAGGGGCAGGGAAGGCAAAGTAGACAAGAACGGGATCCTAAGTAGGTTTAGTAAATATTGGTGAGAGCCAATACACTGAGAGAGCACCCACTGCCTTTACAATGCCCACATACTGTTCTTAAGTAAGTCACTGACAAATAAAAACATATGAAGTATGTGAAACATCTGGAAGTCAGCAGCCTACACAGCAGGTTAGCTGTAAGCATTCAGGCCCCCAGATAGCACACACGCATTCTAATGCAGTTGGGGTGTTCAAACCCTGACCAAACATGCAAGAAAGTTGGCAGATGAGACTAAGCACTGGAGGAGAAAGCTTTTCATTTATGCAAAATCATTTATACAGAAAAAGCGCAGAAGCAAACATTCCTGCACACACCCAACAGCAGTTCTATTTATATGTAAAGCTATTCCATGAAACAGGCACCGAGCAGCAAAGAGTAAGAACATGGGTTTCTTCGACCAGCCCAGGAAGAGGCAACCAGCACACCCACCGCTGAGTTTGGGGCAGCACACGGCAGTGCTCAGCACTGATCTGCTTAGTGCATAAGCAGCGATTTGGCCTGATACACTTCTTACACTAATGCTGTTACGCCCTTTTGGTTTAGAAGCAAACTTTTGTTGAATGAGAAATAAAATCCTTGCAGGAATGTGTTTACTAATTGATCTGCTTACAGCAGTTGCACTACAATAAAAGCATAAATTAATAAGAAAAAAGAAACCTTACACAACTTTTTATTATGGCAGGCACAGGTACATCAACTGATACAATATGTTCCTGTCTCATTTTACTCAACAGGAGCTGTCACAGGCAACTGCAAGATCTAAAAGTGGAAAATCCCAATTACATATGTCGATTACAAAAGATATTCCCTGCTTCTTCAGTTGTGTTTTGTAATATACACAAATAAACAAATCCTTTTGCTCACCTACCACTGCACTGTATCACCTTGGAGAGTCCAGGCCCACCACATTAAGTTAAAACAAACCCTGTTACAACACGCAGCAGGCTGGTCCTGGTTCATGCCTAAGCACAGCACAACCAAGGCGCTGCAGCAGTCAGACTCAGCAGCTCGTACCACCAGTTCCACCATTTGGAGTTGAAAAAAACTACATACACAGCACTGTATATTTATCTATGCATAGAATAGACTTCAGCAAGAGTCGTAAACATTCCTGGATTAAAAAGACTACACAAAACAGTAATTGTCACAAACACCAACTTCAATCTACTAAAGACAAAGGCTTTATTTATCACACTTTAGGGAAACAAGTCACACTTAAAATGCATACCAGCAACTCAGATTTAAAATATGCAGCACAGGTAACACTTCCTACCTATTCCCCGACTGCAAACATTATAATTTACAAAGCCACTCACTCCTCAGGCAGATTATCACTTCCACAAGACCATTTCAGTGGCTGGAGGTTAAGAATCAAGGTGCTTCCATCCAACTTCTGTCACACACAGCAACTAAACAAGCAAACTCAAACCCAGGGAGTTCAGATTATCCACGCAAAAACACTGATACGTGTGTAACTTAAATTGTAAATTTCTCACACCAGTGAATCCTGCAAACTAATCAATTAATTAATAGTTGCAGAAAAGTTAACAAGGGTTATTAATAGGCTTGGCTTTATTGGACTAAATATCAGACAATACATGTAGATATTCTGATATCTTGATTAAGAAAATTAAGACAACATAGGAAAACACATTATACAGCACTCTGCACTGTTTGCAAACTTTGCATAACTAGCCTCTGCTAGTTTACACCTGGACTTTAAATGTTTCTTTGCTGATATTCAGCAAGTTAAATACTTGTTTTTACAAAATGAAGAGTTCTAGAAGTTGCTGTTACTTATTTTTAAACATTCATGTATTCACCTGCATAAAACTGGGACAGAAAGCCAAACACCCAGAAATAGTTAGCAGCCTCTATTTCACAAGGAAATCCCTGGAATGCTACATGAGTTGCAGGCTGAGGTGATGAACGCTTTTGGGAACAGAAATCTAAATACATGCCAATCTAAGTAGAAGAGCTGTTCTGCAAGATAAGTTTATCATAGTCTTATCTGAAAACTGATGTTCCTCACAGCTGCCGCAGGAGTGCCGTCACATTGCTTATAAAGAAGCAGAGCAGACAGGAACCCTACACAGCCCAACAGCCCGGCTGGTGCGAACCCAACAGAGCCCCGAGGCCCGGCTGACTGAGAACTGCACAGGCCCAGCAGACTGATCTGAGAGCAGAGCTGGTGCTCAGCACACCTCCCGAATCCCAGCCCTGTCGGCAGCTCAGGCCTTCCTGCACACAAGGCTCATCTGAGCACACAGCTGCTGGGGAGAGGCGGCAGCAGGCTGTGGGCTGGGTGGGTGACAGCGCCGGGCAGCCACAGCAGCAGTTCCCACGTGGCTCAAGCACATTTAATGCTGGGCTGCTAATAAAAACAGAACGTTTGTTTGCAAAATCCAGCTCTTCCCTTCCATTGTCCCACTACTTTAGTGCCTGTGTGGCTAGGAACAAGTCTGATTAGCTCACTGATCCACTTTAAACCTTCTTGTCAAGCCAGAAGGGTGGACCTCCCTTTGTATCAACTCTGGTGCTTTCTGGAGCCTAGGGTATCATTGCAGGAACCTAAATCAACAGAAAGGCAATGCTACAGACACCTAAACAGGCACTCCTGAACCTATTGTCACCTATAAACATCCTTTGAAGATACTAACATCAGTTGAAAAAACAGCCTTCCCTGCAATTCTGATCTTAGCAATGTTCCTACTCAGTTGTTCCTCAATGTTCCTACTAAAATGTATTTACCTTAAGCTTTTAACTTATATAAGCCTAATGAAATGGATTGGCCAATCAATCTTCCACTAATAAGAGTAATTAAAATCAAGTCTAAGGTAGCAAATTTGATGGACGAAGTACCTTACTACAACTGAAGATGTTCAAGTAGCTTTGGTATCTACATAGTAAACATCAAAAAGAAGTAAACAACAACTTCCCAAATATAGTATTAGGTTTTTGAACCACAGCTACAAATTATGCATCAAAGAGCAGTTGAACAAAGACACCAAGACCACTATACATAAAGTAAGAACTCAACATAAGAATTAAATAGAAGCTTCAACATTATCCCCAGCTCTGGCTACTGGAGAGGGGGAGTACGGCCCAGGCATCACTGCCAGTTTACCCTGCTCCAAACTTCAACTTACTGCCATTTTCCAATCGTTTAAGACAGTCCTGCTAAGTACGTCCACTGGGAGGCAGACTCTGCTTTCCATATGAATAGAACGGAAGGATCAGAACGGTGTGATATGCATTTTCTATTGCCAAACACAGCCGGAGTTCACTTCTCTTATTTCTGGGCAAGTTAAAATGCCAAGCTGTGAAACAGGCTTCTGTGTGTATGTGGGGAGGGGGAAAAGGGAGGATAGATGAAAAAGAAACGAAAAACAATCAAAATAGAAATCAGTGTTCTGTTTCTGTATGCTCAGTCTGGCTGTGCATTGCATAACAGTCATATCTGTCAGATAAGAACGTAACATCAGAAACTTCCAGCATGCACAGAGATGTTCTCATTTACTTTTAGATGAGCTGCTTTTCCTATAATGTGACAGAAAACATTTTTTAAGGGAATATAGGTTAATGAATTAAAAAAGAAACCCACAACGTATGGCCAGCCCTGAAGTCAGGTAAGACCTTGTGTTTTTATGCCATTGTCTTCCTTAACATTTGTTTTTGACTTCATGGGCTTCTGCTAGGGATAACTTTAATTCAGAAGCCCTTTAAAGAGCAAGCAGCAGACAAATAAACTTAAGCCAATCAACACAGTCATACCTAGAGACCAAAATGATGTTATAGACTCCTGAAGAAAAAGTAAAGATTTATTCTAAATCTTTAAAGATGTTCTTCACAAGAAAAGTACCAGCCAGATGAACTACACTTTCAAGAGGAGTTGAATCCATTTTAAAGGGATAAAGATATCCACAGCACAATCAGACAGCGGACCGATGAAGTGGCACATTTCACCACTTAACTGGACAGGCTGAGCTGCCAACATTTTAAATACACTTTCTATTTTGAAGAACAAATAAATGTTCAGGCTCTAATTCCTTTTTTGTTTTGTTTTGTTTTCCCAACATAATTGTGCCCAGCCAGCTACAAGAATTTACCAGCAAGAAATGTAATGAATTAACTCACCAGGAACATCAGCTCTTCTTCCCCCATGTTCTGCTGCAGTGACTGCACCTCCAGACCAGGGGAAGATCCCTGCTCTGGCAGCAGTAGTTGCTGTGAGGTTCCCAGATGGAACCATCACATTTCAGCGAAGGATTTCTGCTCCAAAGCCCAACTGCATGTTTCAGGCTGCATTTTGTACCAGTCACTCAGTGTAAGGAAGGGATAACCCCAATCCACTCAGCAGGAGAGCTACCACAATGCTCAGGAGCTATCACATAAACTGGAAAGTCACTGATGCAGGAAGCAGTGCTGTACTTGCATTACTTGCACAGAAGCCTCTGGGCATTTGGTATCTCACTTAGTGAGCCTCTCACAAGGGTTAAGTAAGACATACAAGGAGCGGTACCTCACTCCAGCAACCATACAAATGCAGAGCACAACATGTGGAGGTTTTCCTGAACACAAAGAAAAAGGACAATATCCTAAGTTCTGTGAATATGGAATATTCAAGTACATTTTTCGTAATCACACAATCATTAAAATTGGAAAAGACCTCTAAAATCATCTAGTCCAACCAACCACCTACCACCACCAGGCCCACTGATCCACATCCCAAGTACACATCTACCCTTTCCTTGACCACCTCCAAGGATGGTGACTCCACTCTTCACCACTCATTCACCACTCTTCCTAAGAAGAAATTCTTCCAAATACCCAACCTGAACACCCCCAGCATAACTTGAGGCCATTCCCTTTCATCCTATTGCTGTTACCTGGGAGCAGAGATCACCCCCAACTCACACAGCCTCCTTCCAGGCAGCTGTAGAGTGCGATGAGGTCTCCCCTGAACCTCCTCCCCCTCAGACTGAACATCCCAGTTTCCTCAAGACTGTTTGTTTTAGACTGCATACATTAATAACTGTGAAATCCCATCTCCAAATAGAACTTCACAGACTACTGCCCTTGACTCCCAAGCTGCATCTTCTCAGAAATACTGTTACATTTGAACATATAGTCCACTTGAGCAGCAACGTATCGACACTGTTTTTCTCCTCAGAACCTAATATTAAATTATCACATGGCTTATTTAACTTCAGTTTTCAAGTAGGCTCAAACTAAGCTAAGCCGTAACTTACAATACACTGGAATGCTGCAGAACACAGTTATTTGCACGAGTGCCGACCAAATGTGTGCCACGTGCAGAAGCACGACACCAGGTCGTGTATGACATTAGGTCACTAGTCACTAGCTAGTTCCAGCTCGGAACTCAGGGCTTTGTCACAGATGGCACTGCCCTGTTCTCTGCAACATCTCAGCTGGCTAAAAAGCTCCCTGAGATAAGCACTTTCAGAAGTGCAAGCAGGGCTCCACAGCAGGCTGCCTCAGCTGCTCTGCCCTCCATCCCCCCATGCCCTGTGTCCAGGTAACCCTGCAGCAGACAGCACTCCTTGCACTCAAGAAGTGCGTAGAGGTGACATTGGGCTGTTGCAGGGAAGCTTAAAACACAAACAAGCAGGATGCTTTGCTGCAACCCTTGGATGCTCTGATTCTCCAGGGAAAGCAGGAGAACTTGAAATTTATATAAGTAAGGTATGAGGATGCCTAACATGGTCATTTGAAATATCACCCTATTTTCTAACCTAGACATAAGAGGACATGAGGGCTACTTTTTTCCTTAGCTGCAACTGAGTGAATACCCTTTTCTCTCTTTTTATAATCCCCTCCCTTTCTTGTAAGCAAAGGCAAGCAGGACGATCGATGAGCATGCCTGACAACCCCAGAATACAAAACAAAGGCAAAACAAGAACTCGTTAAATTAAATATCATTTATTCTAAGAGCACTGATAAGAACTAAGAGCATGATCCCCAGCTTCAGCTCCCTGTTCAACCTTTTAAAAATAAATTTACAAACCCAAGCGCTGAAAGTCAAAGGACTACATCCAGTACCCACTGCTGGGGGCCAGAGGAGATTAAGCTGAGGAGGCAATTCGCTACTCACAGAGGTTAATTCAAGTCCTTCGAATCAGTACACAAATATCATATAGGTAAAGAGTCTCTTGCAGAAGGGAATTGTCCCTTCAGCGAAAACAAAGAGCCCTCAGACCCCAAGTACATAAACAAGATCGAAACATTCAAGTACCTGTTCTGGATAGTCTGCACCACAAGTTTTAAAAAGGTCAACATTCTTGTTTTTAAAGAAAGAAAAGTGCCATTGTACCAACTGCACTTGAAGGAATTCTGTGTATATTCTCAGCCAAACTTATTTTGCCTGCGTTATTCAAATGGTCAGATTAGATTAATACATGTTGACAATTGGAAGTCCAGAATAACCTATTAAATATTTCCAGAATCTAAGATCAGAAATCAAGAATTTTATCTATTTCATGAGCTACAAACATTTAAAAACAACAAAGTAACCACAACTTTCAATAAAGAAATAAATCCCCCAAATCATCATGAACAACAAAGCTAGCAATGTAATGAAAATACAATTTCAACCATTATACTTTTAAACTCGTACTTTAGATACAGAAACATCTATACCAGGCTGGAAGCTCTCTCCACTCTATCATGCCCTAGATACTGTGAATGCATAACATAGAATGTGGACAGGATTTTTTTTTTCTTTGTAATAAAACTTTTATTGGTAAATTACAGATTTTTAGGAACAGAAGCTGTCACGTGTCCCTGTGAACGTCCTCTTAAGTTCCTGGTGAAAGGCCCTAAGGCCATGTTCCATTGCCCACCAGCAGCCTTGGTTGGGCCAAACCTCCATGCTAGGCCACTCACATGGCAGTTCATAGCCCCACCACACTCAGTTGGGATTTGTACCTTGTTCTTGAAAATTCTGGACATTATTAGGCAAAGCTAGTTATGTGGATTGTAAGAAAACCAGATAAAAATCTCCATAAGCATGTTTCTATACAAGAAAAATAAAATCTACAGAGTTATCACAGCTGCCAAGCTAGAAAATATATTTTTAAGCATCTCAGAGCTGTCCATTAGGAAAATAGTTTCCCTCTTCACACTTTCCTTAAAACAGGAAGATGAAGCAAACTTCCCCCCACCATAAGGGCAGAGTAAGTCCAAGATCCACTCATGAGACTGAATGTGCCCAAGTCCATGGGGCCAGATGACATGCATCCCAGTGTCCTAACGGAGATAGCTGATGTGGTTGCTGAGCCACTCTGTACATGTGAGAAGCCAGGGCTGTCAGGCAAAGTCCCCAGGGACTACATAGAGGGAAACATCACTCCCATCTGGGAGAAAGGGAAGAAGGATGACTCGGGGAACTACAAGCCAGGGAGCCTCACCTCTGTGCCTGAGAAGATGGTGAAACAGATCCACTGGGAATACATGTTAAGGCACATGAGGGACAAGCGGGTGATCCGAGACAAGCAGCACAGCTTCTCCAAGGGAAGGCTGCGCCTAACCAGTCTGGTGACCTGTGGTGGAGTGATGGTGTTGGTATACCTCTGCTCTGCCCTTGTGAGGCCCAGCTGGAGTTCTGCATCTGAGTCTGTGGTCCCCAACACAGGAGCTTTTGGAGAGGGTCCAGAGGAGGGTGATGAAGATAATCAGAGGGCTGTAATACCTCTCCTATAAAGATAAGCTGAAGGAACTTGGCTTGTTCAAATTGGAGAAGAGAAAGCTGTGGAGAGAACTCACTGGGGCCTTCCAATATTTAAAGGGAGTTTATAAACATGAGGGAAATCAGCTTTTTACAAAGGTAGATAGTGATAGGGCAAGGAGTAATGTTTAACACTAAAGGAGGAGAGATTTACACTAGATGTCAAGAGGAAGTTCTTTACTGGGTGAGTGGTGCACTGCTGGAACACTGGTTGCCCAGAGAAGTTGTGGATGCCCCACCTGCCCTGGAGGCAATTAAAGCTAGGACGGATGGGGCCCTGAGCAATCTGATCTAGTACTTGATCTGATCTAGTGCAAGGTTGGCAACCCTGCCTGTGGCAAGGGATTGGAACTTGATGATCCTTGAGGTCTGTTCCAGCCCAAGCCATTCAATGACTCTACGGTTCATCAGAACCATTAAACACACAGCTATACATGCATGACAAGCCCTGGTGACAGGACTTCCAAAATCACTGTGAACTTTATGACAGCAGAGCAGATGCAGCTCACATCTTCCCACACATGCAAGCAAGCTCCCTGCCCTAGTGCTGCTGAGGCTACTGCCTTCTTCCTACGCCTGCTGCCTTACCGTCCCCCTCTCCTCCTCAATACTCACCACAAATCCTTATGATGTCTGGAGACACAAAAAGAGAAGCATTATAGATCTTTGTGTACACCACTCCTACCCTTCCACAAAGCATTCTCAACTTCTGGTTTCTTCCCTGCTCCCTTCTAACTTTCACACACACTAAACTTTTTTAACACAGATAACAGATAGCCTCTTTACCAAACACAAAATTACACACATACCAACTGTTAACAACTCACCATACATCTTCTACTTTCTAACTTTTTCTTTTAAGTTCCCAGAGAATGAGTCTGTGCATTTTGATTTTTACTAAGTTTGATTTAACAACTGCAGAGCATGCTCCACTGTTTCACAGAATACAATGTGCCTTCGCTTTGCTTTGCTTCACTTTGCTTTTCAGAAGTCACACCACTTTGCTTGGTCCGATAAACTTAGGTCATCACACACACACATGCATGTCACTGCACTAACTGCTCTGTGTCTGCTCAGGAAGCAACGAACCTCAGGAAGAGGCTTTACTTAAAGCATCTCCACGGACACAGAGGTTGCCCACATGTCTCTTAATTGTCAACCTGCATAAAACATAGCAAGTTCTACATCCTGCTCTGGAGAGCAAGATGAGAAAGGAAGAATACTTTTCTCTCTGAAGATACAGGCAAGTTGTTGCTAGATGGCATTTCTACTTTCCATTTACAATGGGTTTATCACAGAAGAATGAAGTGTTTTCCAGAGACAGGAATGTAAAGCAGCAAACAGATATGGGACAGGACATGGGATTTGCAGTACCACTGCTATTTCACTGCTTAATCAACACAAAGTCATCTCTTCCCCCATCCAGGTCTTACACTGCTTAATCTAGTGGATATAAGCATTCCAAGCAAGGATGATGCTTACACAGTACTCAATAACAGAGTATCGCATTTCCAATTTTTAAGAGAAATAGGGAAAGGCTTGCACTTAGTTATTGCTGCTTTTGACTGTGAAAAGCCACAATTCAGTAACTTTTGATAAGCCTTGCATTATCTTCCCTGCTTTTCAGGAAACTAATGAAACTGAGAAGCCGGTCTGTCCCACATCAGATGTTGTAATGAGGTAGCATGGCTTGCTAAATGACAACCATCACAAACACTGACACACGACTTCCCAAAACACGTGTGCTGACAAACTGCCACCTCCTCTTATGGGATTACATACACCAAACAGCACTACGACTGGGGATTCGTTCATGGGACAAGGAGGCACTTGTGAAGGCAATTCCTTCCCAAGAATCAATGGAGACTGCTGCAAAACAACTCACGAGTTCTGAATAGTATTTCCCTAGTTGATCTAGAAGCAAATGCAGAATGAGATTTGAGCTTTCTTCGGAGATTTCAATTTTTGTTTCACCTGTAGCCCTGGATTTAATAACGGTCATGCAGGAGGTGCAACTGGGATACAGCCTGTCCAGCTCATTTCTTTCAACATGTTCAAAAGTGCACCTTGAAGCAGAGTACTGAAATCTTCAAGGGCCCTTCAGGCCTTACTACACTGCAAGCCACCATGTAGATCAGGATCTCAGAATGGAGAGCAGTTCTTTCAACTCTAACTGCAAAATTAAACAAATAACGCCTTGCCATTTGAGAGCCTCTTAAGATTGCCTGAAGTGCTTGCAATATTCCTGCAAGTACAAGAAATAAACCTGCTTTGCAGAACAGCACACAGCTCTCAATAAGGCGGCTCAGAGACTTCCACCATGCAGGCAGCAGCTACCTGGAGACTCAGGGTGACTATGAGGGGAAGGGACTGCAGGGATCTTCAGTTCCACCCTCAGCTCAAAGCAGGGTGACCCAGGGGATGAGACCTCCCTTCTGAGGGCTTTGCACAATTACATCTCGAAAACTCCAAGGAAGGAGATGGGACTGCAACGCTCTGGAGCCATGAGGAAGGGGATGATTTGCTGCCACAGGGACATCAGGTGAGACCCAGTGGTAGGGCTGCAGGGCTGCACCCCACCAGGACAGCCCTGCAAAGGGTGAGTTTGCTTAGTAACCGACAGCACACGAAATGGATAGAAATCAAAGCCAAGTCTTCTTAGTGTTAATACACCTTACTTAGTAGTACTAAGTCGCATCTTAGGGCCATATTCAGATGCCCTAAATTCCACATAAATCCTTCTGCCTCCTATTTCTTATTAGCTGGCTTTCAGTCAGCTCCCCATTCAGCATCTTACATAAATTCTCTGAACTGCTCTCCAAAAACAACTGGATTTCTCCATGGTCTGGGAAAAGTGGATTCGGTGTAATTGCAGCCACCTGAACCCCGTCTGTAAGGCCCAGCAGCACCACTTTAGGCTGCATTACTCCTTTGGTCTCATCACTGTGGTGAGAAGCAGCAGTTTGTCAAGGTAAGTTTTGATTTTGTTACTCTTCCACTGGAAAAAAAAAAAAAAGTACTTTTAAACAAAAAGCAGATTTCTAAACAATTCAGGACCCAATTCTTCATGTTCTCCTCTGGAACACAACTCCATACCTGGGTCTCCTTGAACATGAATGCTCCACCCACAGTTCTCTCACATTTGGTCCTAAGCCACACATGCTGCTTTGTTCCTGATCCTTTGATAAAGATTTGGTCTTTAGTATGATTATAGCTCAAACTATTCACTGGTTTGTTGAAAGGAAAAGTAAAAGCCCCAGACCAGCAGTAAACACGGGCTGCGATCGTGTCTTAAATAAGAGCGCACAAAGACATCACATCCAGTTCTTCAAAGACTATCAATCTTATCAATTAAGAGCCCTTTTGGTGTTTCTAACGATTCCAGTTGAGCCAGATCTCCTCATTTGAGAAGTTCCTCAAACAGAAATCAGTATTACAGTTTTATAAAAGCACCCTAAATTGAGAACTTATATGTGCCAGCACACTCATCCCAAGATGCTCTGCTCAAGCAGCCTTACGTAATTAGGACCCTTCACACAAGCAAGACAGAGTAAAGAGACAGAAGCACTCCTCACCATTCTTAGAAGAGGAACCAGCACCTGTGCCCTGGCAGCTCACCCCACGGCCCAAGGCCTGTGCATAGCCACCAGGCACAGATCCTGCCCCAGCCCGAAGCCAGCTCTCTCTGAAAACATCACAGCACACCAGCAAGACACACAACTGTGAAATATCCTGTATCAGCTGATGTCACTGTTTGCTGAGGGTTCATCCTTTTCACAATCACTCTGAGCAGAATGGGACGCCTGGAGACAACATAACTCTCAGAAACAAGTGACAGCTTATTGTGGATCAAACAGACTATTTTATAACAAGTGTGGCAGGTTTGCTTCTCTTCCAGTGGCATTGTTTCTAGTAGTAAGAAGCCAGCTGCTCTGAGCAGTCACCAGAAGCAGACCTGTACCAAAGTGCCCAATGCCCTTCAGCTACCTTGAGCACAGGGAACAGCAGAGCCACAAGGTTTATCCCTGTTTGTCAGACAGCCATCAACATCAAACAAAGCATCAGATATGGCTCTACCTCTTGTTTCTAGGGACTCACAACCACAAACATACAGAGGGAAGTAAGCCTTTGGGTCACAGCGTTCAGCTTCAGACACTCCTGAAGCACACATGATGAAGTGACCACCAGGAGCAACAATGCTTTTCCTCACCTTCTCATGGCATGCAGGACATGCAAATATGACATTCAAGCTCACTGTGGTACAGATAGCAATGGACATCAAGTCTCACGGGTTCACCCAGATTATTGCCTTCCTTTCAGGACACATCAAAACCTGATTAGGCACCCACCATTTCTGATTACATGCCATTACATATAAAGTTACATAGTGGTGGGGCTTTTTTGGGGAGGGTTCTGCTTCAAAAAGCTCAGAAGACAACCCAGCAATGCTTCCTTCCAGCTGCCTTCATGCAGCCCACGGTTCTAATTTTCCCGGCGGTTTCTGCCTCGTGACTGTAGAAGCTCCGTGCCCAGCTCGCACGGCCCGAGCCCGGCGCTGCTCACGGCGACGGCCGAGGCCCCGGAACGCGCTCCTGTCCGCGCACCTCTGCCAAAGGCAGCGCCCAGCGGGCTGACCGCGGCACACACCGCAGCAGCACGGAGCCCTTCGGAATGCGAAGGCAGCACGGCAGCACGGGCCGGCAGCGCGCACAGCCGCTGGGCTCCCGCAGGCGGCGCGTTTCGGACCGCACAACGAAGCCCGCACGCGATGCGCTCCCAGCGGGCAGCTCCGGGCCGGGGGCCGCCGCAGCCAGATCCAGAATCCGAGCCAGAGCCCGCCGCCCGCCACGCTGGCACAGCCGGCCCCGAACCGCCACCTGCCCCGGCCCGGCCTCACCGCCGCTCCGGACGCCCCACACAAAGCGCAGCGCACGCCGCCCCTGGAGGAGCCGAGCCCAGCCCAGTCCAGCCCTACCTGACCCGCCGCGCCGCCGCGGCACCTTCAGCACCACTCCGGCCCGGATGGCCGCCGTGAGGCCACCCCGCCGGGAGCTGCTACAGGCCCCGCGCCGCCCGCTCCGCTCGGCGCTACGAGGACGCCCGGCCGCCGGACACTCACCGGTGCGCTGCCCGCGGGCGGAGGGTCCCGGCGTACCCCTCGGCTCAGCCCCGGCTCGGCCGCCCGCCGCCGGGCGCGCTCATCCCGTATGCGGCTGGGCGCCTCCCGATTGGCCGCCGGGCGGTGGCGCGCGGGGCCGGGCTCCGCAGGAATGGCGGCGGGGGGGGGTGAGGCGAAGCGGGGTTACTACAGGTCAGGCGCGGCGCGGCGCTGGGCGGGGCCAGGAGGCGGGGCCGGGCAGCCGGAGGGGTCGAGCTGCGCACCGCGCCTGCGCGGCGGTCCCGCGGCTGTGAGGCGCGGGGAGGTTGCGGGGCCCGCGTTGTGAGCGGCCGGGCGCAGGCAGCCTGACGTCAGCTGTCGTGGCGGCTGTGGCTGACGGAGCAGGCTTTGGTCAGGGCTCGGTTCCTGCCGGCCGTTACTGAAGACCTGTCCGTGCAAACACCTCCAAATCCTGCAAATGGCCCTTCGTGATAGAAGGTTCACATTTCTGGTTGTGCGTGGAGCCCTGGAGTGGCAGGAACATACCGAGTGTTGCTGGAAGTTAATTAACAGAGTAGACACTTCTGATCCGTGGAGCAACAGAAGTCACCTCGGTTACTGGAAAAAATGCTTCCAAGTATTTAGAACTGAAATGCAAGAGAAGACCATTGGCTTCTAAAAAGTGGGAAATATTATCCACAGGAGATAACTGAGCTACAAAGGTTATGAACTACGCAACCAAAAAAGATGCTAGCTGAAATAGCTGAAATAGGGTTAGGAGCACAGAAAGGTTCTGTTTAAAAGTTTCATGCTTGCTGGAAGAAGAAAGAAAGAAAAAACAGGAAAAGGAAAAGTACTTTTGGAAGGAGAAGAAACTGTTTTTCGAAGATGGCAAACATGGGCCTTTCTGCTACAGGAGAGAATTCACATCACTTTCTGCCAGTGGTTTCACTTACGTCAGTAGAGACAAAGTAAACTTAATGAATATGATGTGAATATTAATACACTGGAAGCAGTCCTACACTGCCATGTAATCTCTGACATTTCATTCCAGACAAAGAATTTTCAGGATAACGCTACAAAAGCTATTTTACGTGAAGGGAAATGGGAGGTTTAACACTGGATAGTGGCATGGGGCAGAGCTCATCTGCTCGGCATTGAGTCTTAAGTTTGAATCCTCTGTTCACATGTTTGCTCCTGGCAATTACTACAGTGCCTAGCAAAGACCTCTCTTTGAGAAATGCATGAAATGCACAACTTGCAATTAAACATGACCCTTATTAAACTGCTAGATCTGAACATTACTGAAGTATTCAGTGAGATAGCATCTGCGGATAACGTAGATTATTCCATGCCTGCAGCTGATTATCTCACAAGGTTGTTATGGAAACCAAAGCAACTGAAGTACTTCCCTTGCCCTGGAAGTACCAACTGTCAAACCCCACCTGGATGTCCTACGTGCAGGACATTCAGCAAAGAGCACTTCTTATGTCCCCAAAATCTGTCCAGTGCACACCACATCTTAAGATTATTTAGACAGAACTCAGCTGTTCAAATAACAACAAAAACACTTACAAAGAATGAGGAGATCTTGACTGGTCCTGAAGCTTTCAGTCACCAGCGTTCAAGTCAATTTTTAAGGAGTTCTGATTAAAAAGGCTCAACTGTGTCCAATTCCATTAGTCTGCAGTG
The DNA here is from genome assembly GCF_019238085.1 of Lagopus leucura. Taxonomy (NCBI): domain Eukaryota; kingdom Metazoa; phylum Chordata; class Aves; order Galliformes; family Phasianidae; genus Lagopus; species Lagopus leucura. The sequence continues at coordinate 7,766,485 of NW_024962274.1, forward strand.
ATATCCCTTAAACTGCCCTCTGTACCGCTCAGTGCTGACAGCTGCCGAAGGCAAAAGTCTAAGCTAGATAACTTGGTTCCTGCACACCTTGCAGTTTCTCACTCACAGCTCAGCATCAGAGGTGAAAGATTATCTGCAGTCCCTGCTGATTAAGCAACTTTGGAGTTAGAGACACCAAAGGTTTAAATACACATTTACACATATATATTTGTATACGTGACAGCATATTGATTTAAACAGATGTCTACATGTATTCAGCATTCTCTTGAGCATCTTTATAGATTCCTGATGTTTAACATCTAGTACAGGCAAAGCTTATATTGATTTCACTGATTGTATCATACCTTTTAACTGAAACAGTTTGGTAAAGCATAGGAAAGATGCGGAGGATTGGGAGGATATCAATGTAATGAGTGCTTTACACCGTAACACTTTTCTTGTTCAACTCTATGCTGAATACCCATAGGAAAACTAAAGAACTTGGGGATTTATAGGAACCGATGATCACATACAGAATGATTGATAACCCACGTTTCTAATTGGAAATTCAAACTGTAGAAGACACTGTATAAAACACAAAATGTATAAGACACTGTGACTGTGGTAAGACACTGTGATAAGACAAGGTGACTGTGGGAGGTTGTGACCTTTCATATATAAACTACATACAACGATAAGAACTACCAAGTAAAAATATTAGCTGATTTATATATATAAAAAAAGACACAATAGCACAATTAAAGGCAATTAAAAAGCTTTTGTGTCACCCTAGAGCATTCAGGCAGTTAAGGAGTAGCTGCAAAATCCTTAATGGCTGCTACAGATTGCACTGATGTATTCACAAATGCTTGTTTATTGTTTTTAATTTCCAGTCAGCAAAACTCATTAGCTATTCTCACTTCTAAAAGTTCCAGGCATCCAGTCAAGGGGAAAGGAACACTGCCATATGTTTTGATCAACAACCGAGGATGAATAGCAAGTAGTAACTAGCAGGGAAGATTGCTTATGAAAATACTGATTAGGAAATGCAGTCAACTGACTCATCGGGAAAGAGAACAGAGAACCAATGTTATCTTGTTAAATGTGGCCAATTCTAACTAGTATCCAGTGGGAATTAACAAAAACAAAGAGCTACACTGAAAGAGGAGAGTCTATGAATGGGTAAATGCATGTGGAAGGTTGGCATTAATCTTTGATGAGCAGACTGCTGTGTACTGATACTGAGGAAGAAGCCAGAGGGGGAAAAAACAGTGTCACAGATATAACAGATGTGAAAGCTTTTAGCTAAAATTCCCTGGAGGAACACAAACAAAATTAAGCACTTCAAGAAGATACATACATTGAAACTAAAACCAAACTGACTTATGTGAACCAGCAGGGACGATTAAAGAAGGACTTGGGTAGGACAAACCTCTTGGTCTGAATAGAATATATTTCTTCTGTGTGCCTTCAAACTTGTGAAAAATCAGTGACCCTATAATTAGTAATCTTTCTCCATGACTCACTGCATAATTGAGCACAACAAATTAATGTACCCTTACTCTAAATTAAATGAACTTTAGCTAAAAAGAAGACAATGTTTTTAAACTGTTTGTTTGGAACCTATTTTGTCTTAGCTACAAACGATAACCAGTTTATCAAAGGAGGCACTTACCCCCCGATTTTTTTAATTAAACAATCAAATCAGCATTGCAGGGTTCCATCTCTAAGGATATCCTGGTAGTGTGGCATTCCAGATGCCCTCTTAAAATGGGGACAGGATTGAACTGATGGTGCAGAAGCAGGGGAAGCCATCTGGGATGGGGCTCTGGAAGCAGGGACGGCTTATGTTCCTAAGGTCATCATTCCCAGAACTATTAATTTGGGGGTGTTGTTTTAAAGGATGGATTGTCTTTTGATTTTTGGCTTTTTGCTTTTCCTGGAAGAAACAGCATGAGATCTCTATGCTGAATAGTCTGCACGTACATATCAGTACATTTGACTCATTTTTGCCCGTGAAGCTTTTTGATTCCAAATAAAGGAACAAATGAGTAAGTTGATACGGTTCAATTGGAAAGAGGCAAACTGTGGCATCATACCTCAAATGATTAATTATTTAGTAGAACATTTGGTATTGTGGTCGTAGCCAGAGCTAATAAGTGCTGCCACTTTTCACAGAGAGAGATTGATGGCATTAATAACAGGGTGATCAAGGGTGCAGTGTAAAATTCATCATCACTTGACGTGGTTCAGCTTTGTTAATGCTCCAGTACTTCTTTAAATGCCTCTCTTATGTTTTCTGTTACTACATATATATTGCCAACCTACTGCAATAAATCAGAGTGCCATGTAAGTATTAGCAGTACGATAACCTCCTCCAGACTGAAATTTCCAGCTGGGGGAAAGCATGTGAATCTGTGCAACAACCCACGAGGAGCGCTCTGTGTCACCACGTGCTCCAGAACTGCCACGCTATGAGAAACTGTATGGCCCATGGAAAATAGAGGCAGGATTAAAAATAGATTTTATTTCTGCTCTTGATCTTTCTTGCTCAAAAGCCTCCTGTCATTTTCTAGGCCAGTGAAACTCTGACAGCACCAAGTCAGCCAAGAGAAATCACAAGCATCTAACAATGAACAGTGGGGCTTTAGCCTGCAGAAGAAAGGTGATCCTTACAGGCTCCAAAAACAACAATGATGGAATTGGCCAAGCCCAGGTCTGAGCCCATAGCCCATATTTGAGGTCAGTCATGCAGCGTTCACATGCACACACCTGCCACATGTCCCAGCTGCATTCCACGCACATGGGTGCTGCAGGCACACCGCAGCCTGCTGCAGCCTCGGCTCTCCCAGGCGTGCCACAGGTTTAAGGCTGCAGAGCTGCTGCCACTACAGGTAAGGCAGCACTGGGTGCCGCAGCATCCTGTGTTACCTGCACAGCAGTGACTGCCAGCCTGCCCAGCTCTGGGAAATCTGGGTTGTTAAACTGCATTGATGAGACTTAGCAGACTTGTCCAGATGACCCTGCGCCCACCTGCAATTTGAGAAAAGGCCGCTCCCAGGGCAGACTTGCTTTCTTCCACAATTCTGAATGAATAAGCACAGTAATGAAGCAGTGTTACAGATGGAGTTGATGATAACTTGTTTGTAATGAGACAGCGAGTGGCTCAAATAATCAAAGTGTGCCTTCCTGCTGTAGCAAGTGAAAGCTACAAAGGCTTCTGACATTTTGCCTTTATTTAGTGGATTTTCTTTAGTCAATTACTGTGCAATGTTTTCACGAAGCAAAAGCATTTTACAGTGCAAGATTTCAACCAGGAAATAAAAGTGGCCAAGAGTTTCCAAAACAGGAGCTTAAATTCAAGCTCTTGTGCAAGTCAGATATTTTGGGTTATTGGAGAAAACTAATTGAGGAAAACTACTGAGCTCTCCACAGTTTGGGAAACACTGTAACTTGATGAGTAGCCCGAGATGTCACTGGGGAAAGCGTCCCCCACTTGTTATGTCTTCTGTGCAAACAGAATCCCCAAGGTAACCCTCCCAACACATTTGCAAGTCTGTGTAACAATTTCATGACAGAAATCACTGCTACCCCCATCATATTTATATAACATTGCTTCAAAGATGTAATTAAGGGAATCTTTACCAACAAGAAAAACTCAAACTTGAAAAGTGAAACAAGGGTGAATGAATAATTTTCTTTCTCCAGGTTATTAGGTGAAGGTAAGTAACACAGATGCTTTGGATGGAGCACAGCACATTTATGCAGACACAATCTTGTGACTAAGTATAATAACAGTAAGTTACCTTATGGTGAATGTGGTTATCCTGGAAATTCATACAGAATTATGAAAGTAGGACTGAAAGGATTTAGAGTTCTGCCTGAAGTTTAAAGCAAGCTGCAAAATCATTTGTGCAGGGTGAGTCCATCAGGATCATATAATTATAGAGAAATTCTTCCTGGAAAAAACAAGGAGTTCTCTAAGAGCAGACAGTTGTTCTCTCATGTAATGTGTAAGAAACAAAAGTGTCTTTTAGAAAGGAAAGCTGTTGCAGTGAGTGCCAGGTCTGGGCTGTAAAGCTCAAGCTCTGGGTGACTCACAGAGACCAGAGTGCTGTTGATCAATACATCCAGGCTCTGACCATTCAAACCGCGTTTTGCGTTCATGTATGAAATTGATTTTGAATCTGGAGTTGTTTGAATTCTAACACGTGCATCTGATTTCACTTTGGCATAACAAATCAATCGTTCTAATACCCATGAAATTTAGTCTGCAAATAATAAGTTCATGGACTACACTTGGCTTTCCTTTGTACTGAAGGGCAGCACTGCTTCAATAAAGCTGTGAAACTTCAAATGATTGCCTTTCAGCGAGCTGAGTGTAGGAGGAGCAGCCACTCTCCCCCTTCCAGAATCAAGGAAAGTAAGCTATCACAGGGATTTGACTAAGCTTGACCAGCAAATCCTACCCTAAGTCAGGGCTACAGCAGAGGTGTGCAGTTCTGCAGGCCATGCAGAGTGCAAGCTGGAAGCTGGAGCTACGCAGCAGCAGAGTAGGTGACCTGAGATGTGCTGGGAGCAGTGGGAGGAAGAAAAGTTAGCCCTTCCCTTATGAACTAATTTATGTCAGTTGCATGTGTGTAAAAACAGCAATTGTTCAGGGACTTCCGTGTCCATAGGTTCTTCTGGGCAGCACTGAGTAGAATGTCAGATCTGCTCAATTCTATATTTACAGAGCTCCCTGCTGACTACCTCAGATAAATGATTCAATCTACTGCTTAAGGGAATCTTCACTCTTCAAGTTACTCCTCAGTAATGATACCAGGAGATTTACTGAAGTTTCGATTGATGTATGTACTCCATTCCTTCACTGTGATTACTTAGTCATTGAAAATCTGGTATCAGAGATAGCAGGCAATGAAATAGAACTTCAATTGCAGATAGATTTTCTGTTCCTAATAAAAAGTAATTACAAAATTCAATAAATTTTAAGGTTGTTTTTCTGCAGTAGAAGAAGGGGATCGCTGTTAATAAATTCTAAATCAATACTGATACATGCATGCCAGCATTCTATGCTATATTGTAAAAGCATATTGAAAAGTTACTAATGCAGAGCTGAGCGCTCGCAGTAACATCAGAATGTATATATGTAAAATTAAAAAGTATCAGGAAATGAAGGAAAATATTCAGAGAATTGCAGGAGGATTTAAGATAAAAGTCTTGTTCAAGAATTTACACTGGAAGGTACAATAATGAAAATATGATTTTATGCTCCTACATCTTGGCATCACTCTGAAGTAAATCTGAGAAGGCATAAATAATGGAAGACAGATTGATCTCTTCATGATTAAAGTGATACAACACTCCAAGTTCAGATATAGGGTGGCTTGGGTTTCAGGAAAACAGGTCAGTAATATCTGAGAGCACATGAGGAACTCATCCTCTCCTGACACAGGAAAGGTCTAAAGATTAGGAGGATTAAGGTTAAGGCAGACAATTCATGTGTGAGGAAGGCTACAACCACGCTTCCTTACCAGCAGATAAACGAGGACATCCACATACCGTGATCTGCACCCCTACAAAGTGTTTGCATTGCCGGATAGTGAATCACGTGTGTTCTTCAAAACACTGCACGACGTTCCTCTTATCTCTTCTGATATTTCCAGCACACGAGCATTTCTGAGAAATGAAAGTTGAGTGTGTGAGAATACGTATAACAACTCAGAAACAACAGCTTGTACGTGCAGTTAATGCTTTTAAAGATTTGTTTCCCCATCCATTTACCTTAAGAGACCAAAGATCTGCAGGAGTCCAAACTTGCGGGAGAACGCCGTGACTCAAAGAAATCTGAAGTCCCGAAGGGGTGATGCGCCTTAAACACGAGCTGTATGTCCTGCTGATCGCTGCATGCTGGAGATACCGAGAAGTTCTAACCCCAGTCCAAAGGCACATTACCATTGGCAAAACAACAAACGTGACTTCATCCTCTGCCAGCTATAAATTGCTCACAAAATCCATTTTGGGCTTGTCTTCAGACACACCGCGCAGACAAGGAGTGCTGCGTTCCTCCGCAGCCAGCTGCCATCTGACAGCATGACGGTACAGGCATTCAGAGACCTTCCAGAAACACAGCAGGTGTGGGTTTAGTTTATTAACCTTTCGTGCTATGACAGCTTGCGAAGAATTGAACACACTTTAGCTTGTCATCACCTGGTTACTAACAGCATTTTACATTATATCTGCACTTCTTTTAATGTTCTTGTGGTTGCCTTTAACAGACATTTTGTCTCATCCGTTTCTCTAGCTGAGACAAAAGTTTGGAATTTCAAATGTTCTAATTAGCGCAGCTCACCCAGGTCATGTTCTTACACAACCTGTTCTGCTCCTGGAAGACATTCTGAGAGAGACTGCAGAGCTCAGCTGCACCTACTGAGTCAGCTGCCTTGTCTTCCACATTTGACGCGAGCTCAGGGAGCAGCACTGTTTTTGCTTGTAGTGAAGTACTGCAATTCACCGGGGAGCGTTAGGTGGTGAATGCTTCTTAACTGAATGTGGACAACGCGTTCTGGAGGCCTGGATAAAAGTTTTATTGATTCCTTGAAAATATGCACAGGTGTAAGGTCTTGGACCTGATAAAAAAAGGCATTCTACGCTTCTGTCTCCTGTGTTTGAGCAATTAGTTCTGTAGTGTGCTAACTTGTTAGAGATGGCTGCAAACTGTTTTAGCACACAGGCCTCTCTGAATAAATTGAAGCACCGCTTTTTCAAGGTTTTAAATCTGTAAAAGACAGCAGTACTCTGTGATTCTGTAGTTGGTAGTGGTGTACATGCAATGGTGAACAATGAATGCAGTCACCAAAAGCGCGCGGTGGAACATCTCATGTGTGTGTGAAATCCAGATGCCTTTGGGATACGATCAGCTGGAAGAGCTGCCATCAGGTGCCCTTTGCTTTGTTCCTGCCAAGCCAATGAAAGCATGGCAGATCACCGAGAACAGTTATTAAACTGAATTTTAAAAGCCCTAAATATGTATCTCCTTCTTTTTCTTGTGTAAAGGATAACAGATTTTATAGCAATATAAAATATTTCAAAGAACAAAACAGAAAAAAAAAGGTGATTAACTGAACTATATTTCTATCTTGAACTGCTTGCAGCAGCAACACATGAACTCCTAAGACTTTCTTTACTCCAGCCCTTTCTCAGCACACAGCTCTGAAGGTGACAACCAACAGCACAGCAATCGTGCCATGAAAAAAGCAGTTATTTTTTAAGCAAGAGAAAATGCAGCTTGCAGCCTGAATTGAGATGTTGGTTAGTGCTGCTCTGCAAATATACAAAGCATCATGCAGCACGGAGCAGATTACACCCCATTGCCCTTATGTGCTAATTTTATATTACATTTAGCAATTATCTTTCATAGAGTAATACTGAGTAGCCACACGCCTCACTCTAAAGCACCAAATGATCTCCAACCCTGCTGAAAAACATTACTGCTTCCAAAACACTCAGTCTTCATTGGGAACAACAACAAAAAAAAACAAAAACAAACCAACCCAAAAACCAGCAATAAGACTTCAGTGCTTGTGTAAACAAAGTCTGACGTTCTGACAGGCTCAGAACCCAGAATGGAAGGAATGAGATCTTAAATACACTACTACACTTTTTCAGATTGTTTGTGGTGTGAGTAAATATATATTCCTTTAATTGTAGACTTACAAAGTGGCCTTCAAGAAATTCTTGTAGCCCACAGAACCCAGGCCTTGATTTAGGAAATATATATATATGCAATGATATCATGGGAACTGACTAACGTAAGTGCCAGAGAAGCCGCGTTTGCATGCCAGCTGTGCAGGCCTGCAGCTGTGCCCTGCTGAACACGCAGACAGCAGAACTGCCGCTGGCATTTCCAGGCAGACGTGTTATGTTCCAACAAAAGCTCTTTTAAAAGAACACAGCGAAATTGGTGCCAAGGAAGGAGAGGCCAACAACCAGGTACCCCTCCTCTTCGACTGCACTTTTTGGGTCACCTGAAAATTCTGCTTCATCTCCTGCTTTTCCTTCCCTGGAAGAACTGCAGTCCTCATGAACAACTTTACCCGCTCGAGCAGATAACTCAGATGCACGTATCTCAGCTGCTGCAACCCCTGCTATCACTCACCTTTGCCCTTTTTCTTCCCTGTCCCCATCACTTATTGTGAAGGCAGCAGTGCCCTTGATCTCACAACGTTGCACTAGACTAGGATCAAAGTTTAGAGGTCAGCAAATTAGCACAGAAGACACCAACCACACGGAAAAGGCATTTTCATACTTGAAAAACAACGTGCATGCTTCTGCTGCCACGTAACTGAAAACAAGCTTATGGTTAGACACATGATGATGAGTAACAAGGATGCAGATTGGTAGCTCTCGAGTGCATGGAGATGTGTTCATGCCAACAGAGCAGCTTAGCATGCAAAGATTCATCCCGTGCCTTCACTGCCAGCTCCCCTCTGTGTTTTTATTTTTCCTCCAGGAGCTAAAATTTCCAAATGTGACAGTAAGAATTGCAAATGTCCTGTACTGACACAGAAAGCTGGATGCCATTTTTGGAAGCTCATGCATCCACATCCCATGTCGTTGGCACTAACTGTGGTAATAGCCCCTCTTCACAACAGCTTTAATGACCGCAGCTCAATGGCTGCTCTCTGCCCTCAGCTCTGCTGCAACATCCTGCCAAATCTGGGTGGCTGGAACTGGGAGGAGAAGTGCTACAGACCGATCCCAGCTCCCTTGCTCCTGTTGGCTTGCACTAATTCTCACTGTTGGTCTTAGTTTGGTTCTTCAGTGGGTGACAGAAAGATGGGATAATTGGCCTTTGATGTCACTCAGAGCAGTAATTCCCTGTTCTCTGGGACCTGTGGCCAGCATTGGCAGAAGAAAACTTCTCACTGGGATCAGTGGAGGCACTGCTTCTCCTCTAAGCCAGTTATTTTAAGTCACATCTAAACACGGAATTATCAGCTTAAGATCAGCCTTTCTCCCTTGCAGCAGGTTCAATTAGATGCAACACAAGTTAGCTAAAAAGCACAGTTACACCTTTCTCATTGGAGCCACGCTTCTGCTGGCTTCACCAGGCCCTGGCTGCTGCTGATCCAAGGGATTCACAGCCCAGCTCAGGAACATGAGCAAACACCTGTGTGAGCGATGCACCCCACAGCCAGCATGGCCCTGCTGGCACCTGGGGCCGCCTGTGAGTCAGCACCGTGCTCTGTGCCGCTGCCTGCCAACAGCATGCTTGCTGCTGGTATTTATGTGCCTTCTCTCCAGCTCATCTCCTAAGTGAAACTGAACTGGAGCACAAGCTCAGCAGGCTGTGCCATGCTGCTCTCCCTTAGCCAGTGGCACAGGCCCACATCTCAGGCTCCGTGCAGTTTCCCCCCTTGCAGAACTTCACCCAGCTGTCCCATCAGCATGGCTCAGTGCCAAAAAGAAACAAGATGTGGCTTCCCATCGGGGAAGAGGCACAAGCAACAAGTGAGCAGTGAGAACACCCAGACTTGCCAACACAGCCTGCCTCTGCATTGGACTGCACCACGTTAGGGCTGAGATTTAACACTGCTGAATTAATTTGTTCAGTCCTCATTCACTTACCTTTATTGGAGGGGAATGGTCTGACAGCAGCCGAAATCACGGTTCTGTGTCAGAACATTCACCTATGTGTGGTTGGTCTGGGCTGCAGTAGGGCAATGGCAATCCCAAGGTTGCTTTCTACAACACTGAGTTAGGCTGTGGGAGCCTACAGAGAGAACCAGGAGAGCTGGTGAAAAGCTATCATTTAAAATGAGGCCGGTGTCATGAAAGCCCCACGATCCCACCTTCACTGCAGGCAGAACCTGAAGTTTTGATGCTACTGTGTGCTAAGCACGATGGGTCTTTTTAGCAATTCTAAACAGAGCCAACGTCACACTCTTCTCTGCTTTCTCCAGCACTTACCATCATGCACTATGAAATCCCACACAAAAAAAATACAGCAATAAGGTCACACGGCACTGCAAGAATATCCTTTGAATACTGAAAAGGACACATCATATATAATATCAGCAGAGCTGACAGCAGTGCCATACAGATGTGTCAGCACCAATAACCAGCTGCCACCGTGAAGCACTGCAGACAAACAGGACAAGAAACCTTTTAAAAGTGGGGATTTCCATGCACCTACCCTTTCCCCACAGGTTTGGAGTGCCAGCCTATCGACATCCAGAATCTGTGGAAGAGATTGTTGTAGAAGCAAGGCAAGTCTTCAGGATTCCAGCTAGTGAAACAATTAGCTAAACCTGAAAGTCATCTTATGTTAATTCATACTTCCTGGGTTTGATCTTTCACGTGGATCATTTTCTTACATAGTTTGCTTTTTACTAATGCTCTAACTATAAACAGTGTGTTTCATTTTCCTGTTTCTTAAGTAAAATACCAATTAGTAGTTAAGCCAGCTTTCAAAACAAACATTATCATCCAAAGGAGGAATTGGGGAGCTGCCTCTCCATGCAGGCAAACAGCAATACCGACAGAAGAAGGCTGAGGTTGGTGTCTATCACTTTCTGTTTTTACCTCCTCCACGTCATTTTGACAGCACACCCACAAGAGATAAGGATCGGAGCTTTTCACACTCATGAGTGGTTTTCTTCAAACGGAGAGGAGCTGCAGTCTGCTGGCTGGCCCAGTTTCCAGCGCTGGGTTGTAAAGATGTGGTGCTCAGGGCTCGCTGGGATCAGGCCCCCACAGTACCTTATTGCCCTCTGCTTTTACACCAGGACGAGGGCCCAGGCTGACCATAAGGCAGTTACTGAACTCTGGTTTACCTGTCACAAATGCCCTTTGATTCCCCATTCCCCAGTCCACCCTGATCCTGAGTCCCAGACCAGCCCCTGGCTAAAGGGATCCCAAAGCCAGCAGGAGATCTATTTTCCCATTGAAATTTACGTTCAGATATGAGGGAGGCTCTTACACCATCAGCAGCTGGAAAAGGAATCCTCTGGAGCTGATTATCCATTGTCTAAAGTAGCTTTTCACAAGGCCAGTGCCCGTTTTTAGGGCAGAATTAGGGCTGAGGATGGCACAGCACTGAAGTCCTCCACACCTTGGGCAGCTGATGGCTCCGGAAATACACATATTTCCAACTGCTCCTAAAACACATGGAGCTGTATGGAACCATCTGGGTGGTGAGAAAACTTCAAGTGCCTTGCCTTGCAAAAGGCCATCTCCTGAAAGAACACTTCCTGAGAAGCAAAGAGGTCTTGAAATGATCCTGCAGGGCTTGAAGAGGACCCCAAATCTGAAAGCCAAACAAACAAAGCCCACGTTGTCTGCAAAGCAAACTGGATCAGCACTTTTTCCTGAAACCTACAGATTCCAGATGACCTGGCAGTGACTTCTGCCTCACATAAATCTAGAACAAGCTTCATATATATCACCAAGGATACCTTACTAGATACGAGGAGCATTAAATCTTCTCAGCTATTCCTGCTGACTCCAAGACCTTTTCCCTGGCACTGTATGTTTTAAAGAAAGAAAAAATACTGCAGTCACTGCATTTTGGCCTTCCTGCTGTGAGCTTGATTCAAAGCAGGTCTGAATTAGCAGCACAGATGAGCTGCCATACAACAGAGAAGAGGTAGGATTAGAAATGGACATATCTTTCCTGTTTGGATTCTAAGAGGGCTGAGGACAGCGGTGCCCACAGTGCGTTCCTAACACACCTGTAACGTGCTCAGCACACATTAACTCCTTAAAAAAAGGCTTGGATATTTGAGCTGGGCTGTAGCACTTTTTTTTTCCCTCTCTCTCTCCTTCTCAGTGCTGCTTGCATATGAAATGTGAGCTCCGTTTTCTCCCGCACAGCTTCACACCGTGCTGTCCTGTGCTATAGGCATCACCATAGACAGGACATGCTGCGATTCAAGTGCCAAAAGTTGCTAAAGCGCTTATGCAAGTTAATTACTGTGCCTGTTTAATCCCACATAATGCAGATTAGCGCTGCCAACTACCGCTCTGAGAGCAGTTGATGTAACAGGCCGGCCCGCCGTCATCCACACCATCTCCCCGAGCCGCAGAATTGCTGATCCTGAAGGTAGGAAATAAATGCTGAGCAGTGATGGGAGCAGGGCCTTGTGGCACCATCTCCTGGTCTCTGCCACGGGGTGGGAAGCTGACACAAGAGCTGGGCATGGCAAAGAGGTATAAAAAAGATGTCAGATTCCTCCTTTCAAGATAAAGTGCCCTTGTTTATCAGCTTTGATCCCATGCTCTGCTTCGGAAGGTGTGGATGAAAACCTTCTGAAGAAGAGTTCAGGAAACAGAATCATAAAAGCGTCCCTCCTTCAGGACATGAGCCAGAATGCAGCCAAGTCACTGCTGGTGTGTCAGACAGCAACGCCTCAGACGCTCGGACATGAGAGTGAATGGCAAGAGGCAGTCTGATCTGAACAGCAAAGCACACGTACGGGAAGGGGGGGTGAAAGGGTGAAGGACTGACTGGGAACTACAGCTTCTCACAATCTGAGTAATCTAACTGGATTAATTTACAATCATTACTTGAGTGAGACGCCCTTTGGCATCACAATGTTTACGTAGCACCTGCTTATTCCTCAAAAGATGCAAATACACGTGCCCGGGTACACAATTTCATGAACTAATGCCATGTCATGCCTCAGGATTTCCAATAAAGCTTTTCCTGCTCTGGAGGGGGAGCGATACCAGTTATCCTGGCTCCAGGTGGTCATGGATGGGAACAACATTCTTCACATGACACCACTGTAACAGCACCCACTTCCCCAACCCAAGTATTACAGGATAGATAAGCAAATATTTTCCACCTAAGCAGATCTGTATGGTCAGACGACAGCCTCTTCCATCACTGGTTCACGGCTGATAAAACTTCGTTTCACGGAGTCGAGAACAGCAGCACTTAACGCTACACCACAGGGCTTTTACCACTGGCTGTGAGTCCGGGCACAGGACAGCAAACTGCCTCAAAGCACTCCCGGCTCTCGCAGGCGCTCGAGGCGAGCCCTTCCCTCTCGTTAACCCGACCTGTGCAGGACGCTGCCGTCAGTCACCCCGCACGCAGCCCAGCGGAGCCCGGCCCCGCACCGCCCCGCGCCGCCTCTCCCGCAGCTGCCCCTCTGCGGCACTATGGCGCCCCCTGGCGGCCGCAGGCGCAGCGCTCAGCCCCAGCCCCGCTGCTTCTTGAAAAGAGAAAGGAGCAGCGGCACGCGGAGGAGGCTGCGGGAAAGCTGTGCAGACGGCGGAGGCTCCTGCCTCTCTTCTCCGCCCCTCCCGCATGAGCCTGTCCCTGCAGGTGCCGTAAAAACTCCTTAGGAACCAACAGCCCCTCACACAGCTGGGAGAGAGCGCAGGCCCTGCCGGACAGAGCGAGCACACACAGAGGTAGTGAGAACCCCTTCATGACCAGCATGCTTTCTTGATCCCATCCCTTCCTCTTGCACTGCCAAAGGTCTCTTCACAAGCTTTCTCTATTTGTGATGCTTACTGTTATAGCATGGAAAGCAGCCATAAGGCATACGATACAGTTCCTCACCTTTTTTACTTATATTTTGAGGTGGGTGTACTTCTCCAGCACACTAATACTTTAAGTGAACTTCCCCTTTTTATCTGATCCTCCTTTTCTGCAGCTGTAGAACCGACAAAGCCCCTGCAGTGCGGGCAGTGCTCAGCAGCATCAACGCAGAACTGATGCAACAGCTGGAAACAGCAGCTGACGGGCTGCCTGCAGCCTCCCATCTGCCAAAGCGCCACAGAGCCACCTGCTTTGGGACGAAGTGACATCACTTACCTGCTGCAAGCAGCTGCCATCAGGATTTGTGTTTCTGAAGCATTCCAAGGTGTATGAAGATTCGGTTGTTCTCCATGCCTCAGTTTTTTCCCATTTCTTGCTTTCAGGTATCACTCAGTTCTTCTTATTAGCTTCAACAAAACTGAGATGTTGAGGATAAACCATAATCAACTTCCTACTGAGACACACGCAGAGGCATAATGAGACTGCTTCAAAGCAAGCCAAGGCTACCACATTTTATCCATTTTAATGCTCAGGAATAATGACTTCGTGGAGGGCTGTTAGGGTAGTATGGTTAGGTCGTAGTTGGACTTGATGATCTTTAAGATCTTTTCCAACCTAAGCGATTGTATGATTCTACGCCTCTGTGCATACAGAGATGCAAGGTGGGATCCTTCCATAAACCACTAAAGCAGTAATAAAACGCCATCAGCCCTTCCCAGGCTTAGGAAATCATACTTACCAGGACAGTTACTGCCATAAACATTGCCAGAGTTCTTTATACGAAAGCTATGCTGCATCACCACTTTAAGGTGGCTGGTTCTTCTTTTCCTGATAGAAGAACACAATACCTTTTTACACAGTACTTACCCCAAGCAGCCACTTAGTTCCTGTTTCCAGAGTTAAGCAGACTGTAGGGTTCATTCTTCGTTCTGGGGTGCAGATACTTAGAGCTTAACTCCTCAAGTTTGACCTAGAATTCAAGCTCACACTTAAGCTCAAGTTGAATTCAGCTTAGAAGCTCTGACATCACTCACTTCAGGGGTCACCCACCTCGATGCCTTCTGCCCCCTGCATCCCCTTGGCTGTCTGTTCCTGGCTGCAAACAGCTGCTGCTCAGCCTTCCCAGCACCAACCGCTCCTTCCACAGAGCCTTCTGGAGCACCCAGCAGACTGCAGCAAGTAATCCTTCACTGCCCTGCTCTGAGCACAACTACAGCCACCACCTTACAGCTGCTCTCATGCACCCTCATGAGTTCAGTCAGACCCTTGAAGTTCAGTGGATGGATTACAAACCCTTTAGTGAGAAATATTTGAACTTCAGTCCACACAAAAGCTCTTTGGTACAAACCTTTATTATCTCACACCACCTTGCCACATCTATCACTGAAACAACTGGTGGTCATATTTTTCTGGTGCCGTCAAAAGCTACAATGTGTAGAATACGTTCCATAGTTCACAGAGTAAAAATTCTTAAGGACCGATATGTAAAGGCTTTCTGTAAATGGAATTTGGAAGAGACATTCACTGACAAACAACAGGCAGGCACTGCTGGCTGGAGAACACTGGAGAGGCACTATTGTACAGTATAAACACGGAGCATCCACCTCTGCAATAGATGGCCAGCTGCCCTGGGAGTAGCTGTCTCATTACAGGCACAAAGGGAAACATTGCAATGCAGGTCTGGACATCCCAGCAAAAGTTTGAGCACCACATAAGTCTTCATATCAAGGTTTGTAAAGACCATCATAGGCAATATGCAGCATTTGTCAAGCAACAATGTGTACTGGTTTGAAGACTATCTTGCTTTTTCCTTCAATCTTCCTGTGCTATAAGGCAAAGAAAACACGAGAAGTCACAGTAACACAGCCCCTACTTGTTCTAACTATGCTGGTTATCAGAGACCACAAGTCATTTTCTCACAGAATTCAGACTGTTTGTAGGGTACCCTCTAGACCAGATATTGCCCCAAAACCTGGGTCTTCATATTCCCTAGCAGAAATTCACTGGCTGAGTGCTCGTCACCTCTGACTATTCCTTATGATTTGGGGCTAATTTGATCAATAACAATCTAAACATTTCCCATCCTCAACCCAGTGCTTATGCTTTCAAATTTTCATCCAGAGCTTCTGTATCATTAGGTACTAGGAGAAGAGCAGGCTGAAAATGAGAGGAAATGTCTTATTAGAGCAGATGATCTATGAGAGAACAGTCTGACACAGACTCCAAATTCTTCCTGCACGACTACGTCAGCACTCCTCATCAGGGCAGGCAGCAAAAAAACAAATCTGAAGGAAATTTCACTTAGCTGGTATGCAAAAGTAGGTCAGCGACTGTGCAGTGCTCATTGCTTGCTACAGCCTTCAGGATGCTAGAGGCTTCTTCCCGGCTCTCAAAGCTGCCATGTTTGATTTCCCTAGACACATGCCCTTCCAAGAGCTGAAACAGTCCTGAGCTTAAGCTCATGTTAAACATTCACACTCATAGTGCTTCATCTTGTCAAGCTGTGCTTGTAAACTCCATTTCTGTGGGATGATAAGTCCACACCCATAGTTTTGTATGCACAGTCATTCAGAGATCTTAACCTGGGGAGAGATGGACCGAGCAGGAGGAAGTTACATGCCTACACCACAGTGATCATCAGGCAGCAAAAGGGTTGTGTAGACGCATGCAAGAGCACGTGGCACCAAGAAAGCTGAGTACATAGAGATGGGCTGTGGACACAACAGCAGCCTGCCAGGAAAGAGGGAGCTTCTTCAGGCAGCACAGCTTGCAGCTCTCATCCTGGCTCCCAGAAGGGCATCCACAATCCTAGCAGGATTTGCTGGCTGAGCGCTGGTTACCTCTGAGTGACGGGCACACCAGAAGGCACAGCTCTCCTAAGGACACCAGTCTGCTGGAGGCCTTCCACACCATGTTAGCCCAACAGAAATCTGCTTCATCTAGCAATTGTCTGCACAGCTTTGGTTCATTAAGAACCCACTCCTCAGGAGTCAAAGTATTTCACCCTTTTCCCTAAAGACCTTTTTGCTAAGATCTCTTCTTTCCAAGGCTTTAACTCTCCCCAAAATCCCCACTGCATTTCTCCTGAGGAGACTCCAATGTGCTCAGCATCTCCCGGGCAGCCAGCACTGCTACCTGCACCCTGTGCTGGGCTTCCCTGGCTGCAGACAGCCCATGCAGCCCAACGTGCCCGTGTGTGTCCTGTCAAAGCACCTAACCCACACAAAGCTCAGGCACCAAAGCTGCCCAGGGCAAACCAAACGTTTGTCAATAAAAGCAGGTCCGCTAAGTCCACACACAGATGGAAAGCATTTACAAATAGAAGAATTTCATTAAAAAGTTTAATAAAATACTGTAATTCTTTTCACACATCATCATCTCAGTGACCCAGGCACTTTAACTGAAAAGGAGTTTGGCTAAGATTTTTTTTCCCTCTTCAGTGCACATCCACATTTCAGAGAAACCCCTCAAATCTAGGCAGCTGTTTGTACACAAAGCATCCTCTCAACCCACTGCACCTCAGAGCCGTGCTCCCACTGCCCTGGGGCAATTACAGCTCTGTCACACAGAAACAGCTCCCCACATACCTCCCCACATCTGTCAGTGGGGAAGAAAGAGGCATAAATCAAGTACTATTTTCTTGGTGAAGTGTCAGAACTAGACTTGAACAAATGCCACTTTTCCTTCCTTCCGTGGCAGTGCTTGGCATACAGCTTCTGATTTGCACAAGACGTGAAATTCACACGATTCCCACACTACTTTCATTGCATACTTCTCCTGTCCTGCCATCTCCTGTGAGATCAGAACTAGTGAACAAAGCTGCTTCATCTCACAAACCGATGATCCAAAGTACAGCTTGCCTAAAAAGGCCACCTTATTCAGTGCTTCCCACCACCAGCATATACACACAATAACTCAACACTCTGTCCTTCCTTCCAGCAGAGTTTGGCCTGCTCCATCAGTCGGACAAACTGCTTTTGCTGACTGTCCTATTCAAGGCAGAAAACTCTTAATTATTCATGAATTCACACATAAATGGCTTGTAGTAGCCATCTACTGAAAACATACAAATTCTTCCATGGAAGAGCAGCAGACTCTCGATGTTCAGAGGAAAACTTGCTTTCATATTTGAGTGTTGGTAGGACTCCCAGCTTCCAACGACAGACCTCAGGGCTATTCACTTTTTCCTGCTCTTGATGTCATGCTGGGACAACGTCCTCTGCTCAAGCTATGGTAAAGTTCTTGGCAGTAAGAACATCAGTGTTGAGTCTCTCACTGGCATTTTTAGTACCGATGAACCCCAAATGGCAACTTGAAACAGCACTTGCTTCAAGGCTCACACCCTAAGGATGGTTGGTTGTGTTTTTTTCCATAAGATAAAGATCAATAAACTATTTAATCCCTTCTTAAAATTGTTCCTTACACAAGGCTAATTACAGATTGCAAAATACAGATTGCAAGAAAAACCTCTTTCAGCATATATATATATATTTTTTTTTTCCATGAGATTTGGAATTATAAATTGTAATTTACTACTCAAAGATAAGAGTTTTGTGCTCAGGGATTCCGTATTTTCTTTTGTGTTCTTCAAATAATTTTCTGAGTTCCTGCAGATACAGTGCATGTAGCTGTTCAACCTCTTCATTGGTGGGATTTGGGTTCCTTTTTACAACGATGGGGCTTCCCACTGTAAAACAAACACAAGAGCAGGATTAGCTTCATTGACATCTCTTTTCAAGAGAAACCACTCTCCCTCCTGTAATAATGACTGCCCCAGCTCACAGCAGAGCCACAACACAGTTGTCTTGCTCTTGGGCCTCATCCTGCCTCTCACAAACCTAATCCCTGGCTCTTTTTCTCCCCAGTGTTGCTCAAAGTCAGATAAAAAGAATTAAAACTCTGCATCGTTTCAGTTTGGCATGAGAGGAGCAAATGAGAAGCTCAGCTCCAACTCGGAGCAGCTGATGCCTAACGTACATCCCCAGGGGCTGCACACCGCCTTGCCACTGGGGCAGTGCTCCACAGAGACAGCTTAAAACAGCACTGAAAAATGTCTACCTTCCCACTGTCTTCTGTTCTGAATACTACAGGTATCCAACGTGAGGGGCGTGCCTCAGCAATGAGTTCCATCGCACAAACACACAACGCTGAAGGGAAACAGGAGTGAAGGAAAGACAAGGCTGAAGGAAAGACAGACATCCTCCAATCTACACGAAATGGGTATCACTGCACCTGTGCCAGAAATCTCATTGGTTACCTCAGCCCAGTGAGTGGCAGCACTTACAAACCCCAGAGCCTGTGAGGTGGCTGTGAGCCACACGCTGCCCACAGGTATCATTCCAGACTGAACACCCTCCACATGTGAGGCACTGCATGAAACCTGCTACTGTGTTTTTTCAGCTGGGGCAAGATCTGGAAGGAGCATGAAGTAATCCCAGAGGGCTGTCTCCTCCACAAAATACTGCAGTTTAAACGCAGTTAGCTAACAGAAGCTTCCCATGATCTCAGTGTTGTGTTGTTCAATCACTACAGTTTTTGAAGGCTGCTCTTCTTTCATTGGAAATGAATAGAGGAATAGAGCATAATAGACCTGATAAAGATTACAGAGGATCTAATCAACTCTCTGCTAGAAAAACAGAGAGATAAGAGCACCCCCAGCAGTTTTCAGAAATGCACCTGAAAATCCCTTTCAACACATATTGCTGATTCAAATTGGATTGTGTTGACGACAGGGAAGTGCAGCCAGAGCCTCAGAGGATCTGACTCTGTGTGCTCCTCCTGCAGCTTTGGCTGCCAATTGCTCAGATTTAAGATGGCCAGGGGTGAGAAGCCAGCCCTGGGCTCAGCAATACCTTGAGCAAGGGAAATCACTATCCATCAAACACAGGACGGGAAGCACAGTGTCTGAGCCAGCTCCAGGAGGAAGAGGCTCACTGCTACCTGCTGGTGTTCTCTACATGGCTACCAGTGGGGTGAAGCTCAGTGCAGCCCTGCAGCTGTCAGGAGGTGAGCTGACACTTCCAAGCCTGCGTGGAGCCATAGCGTGAGCTGCCCAGAATGCAGCTTTAAAACAGAAACAGCAAAAGCAAAGGCTTTAGGAGATGACACAGGATCTGCTGCAAGACTCTGGTCTTGCTGATCTGTAGCATTATGGTGCTTCAGCCACAGGCCACCTCTGCCCTGGCAGGAGCTATTACAATAATGAAGATTTGCTTTTAACTAAAAAAACGTTGTAAAATTCAGAACAGGTAGAAATACTGCCCAATGAAGAACTGCAGAAAATGCATAATTTTCATTCCAGTGCTTTGAAAACTTCATGGCTTTAAATCAAGTGACATTTTCAGCCTGCTTATGCACACTGTGGGCTTTAAAAATTAAATATTTTCCAAATTATTTTATTAGATGCACTGATTAAACATAGAAAGAGCTACTTCTTAAATGTATGGATCTGATTCATACTAAAATCAAGTCCTCCTTCCACTAAGGGAAGGCCTTCTTAGACGGCCCTTATGGAAATGCCAAACAAGCTCTGTTTAGTTTTCTGTAGAAACACAATTGATTAGTTCAGAATCGAGCTGAAAAAGATTTATCCATAGTATGTAAGAAACCAACTCTTGCTTTGCACAACCCCTAGCATAACCTTTCTTTTTTTCTACCATTTAAAAAAGACATTCAGTCCTACATTCCAGTGAGAGAAGATGATAAGGATGGAAGCTTTGGGGAAAAAAGTTCTCTTCCAAAGTGCCTGTCAACATGGCATGCATGTTCTTAATTAAATGTGAATGGATCTTCCCATGGCAGGAAGAAAACAACTAAACCAGGGAGTGGGGGAGGAAGGAAACACCCCGGTGAGCTGCAGGGCCAACCAAGCAGCAGCCTGCTGAAGGCGTGCTCTCCCTTCTCTCCCCAGCAAGCACCACATTGGAACCACCCAGCTCCTTCCAACAGCACTGCCACACTGCAGTGCCTGCACTGCTTCTCTGCAGGTAAAAACTGAAGGTGCTGAGCCTCTTACAAAGTAACATCAGCATCCAGAACACACAGCAGTTCTGGTATGGGCTGGACAACCCCCTCTGTTTCCTTGAGGACTGCTGAGACAACAAGCCTGGGAACAACTGTGAATAAAGAATGACTTTTGGCCTGGGACAGAAAGGGGGAGAAAGGATTTCCCCCTTTGAAAAATATACGGAGAGGTATATTTTAAATCTCACATGCTTGTCTTAGGTGCACAGTAACCAGATGCTTCAGTTAGATTTATCCATTCACACAGATATCAATAGAACACTTTTGCATTTTTAAACAATTGCAAACGCGTTAGAAAAGGCAGAAGGAACTCACCAACAGTATGAATCGGTTGCCTGAAAGGTATTAAGCCAAAACTGTACTGAAATATTCCTCGGGCATGAAACAGCGGCAGAGCAAAGCCCATTATCTTTTGCAACCTCTCCTGTACAGTTCTGAGCAGTGAACCTCTGGGGTTTGCAACTTGCTTGTAGAGCTCGTTTTCACCAAAGGAAAACACTGGGACCAAATGAGCTCTGTAAAGCAAAGAACAGTGAGTAACCCACACCAGCCTGCACTCGCACTGTGCTTCACACCAGCAGCATGGAAACTTTCCCAATAATCAGCACAGAACTTCTGCAGCTCCAGAACTCCTCAGTAGCAGCATTCAGCTCTTCTGATACACAGCTGCTTTTTGGCTGCGTACAGGTTTTGTTTCCAAAAAAGAAGTCATTCACATACAAGTAGCATTGAGCATTTGGGCAGTATTTAGCTGTTTGCTACCCATTATAACCTTTGATTAATCACAGTAATAAAAATGGATAATTGTATGTACTGTAATTATGATCTTATCCACCGCTACTCCAGAAAGTCCACTCTTGTTCCAGTGTGTTTTCATCTTTGGCAGGCGAAGAAGCCCCACTGCTAACCTCACGGTGCTCCCAGCTGGGTGATGCCAGAAGCAGATCTGAGCCCCTCTGGCTGCTGGCTGGAATAATGCATGCACTTGAGTTCAGCATAGAAAACATGACAAAAAACAGACATCCGTACAAACAAAAGTCTGATGCCAAACTCCCTCACTGTCCAACTCCCAGACTTCTTGGAAGGCCATTCTTCAGCTATGATTTTATCAGGGGTCAGATCATACCCACAGAAATTCTACTAACTCACTCTGGCTCCTTCACAGCTGAATGAATTTTCATTCAGTTCATGAACTGCGTTGGAAGGAAAGGCACTGAGCAGTTCCTGCATTAACTGCCCTGGGCACTTGCCTCCAAGAGGCAAAGGTACCGCCATACTTTCAGTCTCAACAGCAGCATAAGCAAGATTAGAGCTTAGTTCGATGAAATCGCATTCTACACAGCTTAAGCTTTTAAAAAATGACCAGGGTGAGCTTAAGCTTTTAAAAAATGACCAGGGTGATCCTATGCAATCTCTGAAGGATGTTTTATTTGCTTTACCTAAGTCTTAATTTCACCCATTCCACTCAGCTTGCACTGTCTGTTGAAAACACAGTAAAATAGCAGCATTGCTATAATACTGCCACAGTGATTTCCCACAGAGCTCTGAACTCCCAAAGTCCTCAGTGGTACTGAGGGCAGAGCTGGCTGTAAAGAACTGTGGACAACCAAAACTTCCTGTGTGGACAAAACACTGCTTTGGGAGCTTCTGAAGCCTGAGAGTTCCCAAATACTGTAACTCTCACTCCCTATTCCAACTGGTGTCTGCTCAAAGGTTAGTTTCTCCAATGCAGTGCATCATCCAGCTGCTTGTAAAGCAAGTATTAGCACAGTACGTACCAGGCTTTCCATGTAAATACTCCATTTTTTTACTACAGCACTGAGACAAACAGGAAAATCTTGTGGAGCAATAGCAACCTAAGACTGAGATTTGTTCTAATCTGCATGGTGAAGGCTGTTGCAAGACACTATGTAGGAGGCTGTGACAGAGAAATAAGTAATTTCTGATTGTGAAACTAAGGATAAGTTGAGTTGACTGATTCATCATTTGTTTCACATTTTTAGGATTTCTTCACTTCATATCAGATACCTGTATTACTTCGGACCACAATGTCATTTCCAGCAGCATAGACAACTTCATCTTACATACCCAGAGCACGTTTGACAAGTTCCCAGCTGAGGAACCAGTGCTTCTCTATACCAGCAGCACAAGAGCCAGGCCAGGGAGCACAAAACTCCTGGGCCCTGCATCACCCTTCCTCATCCTGTATGATGCTGCACCCCTCCCTTGCCTTTTCACTTCCACTTGAGTTGGAAGCTCATTTCAGATTTTAGTAACTGTTAGAAACAAATGTTACAAGGGATATGTAACATATGGATATGTTTTGGATGGTATCTATATGGATATGTTACAAAAGGATAAGTAACTACCGGATGCAGAGCCTTTGGCACAAGATCTCAAGACTTCAAAAGCTCAACATCCTGTCATCACAGAGTCCATCCGCACAGAAGTTGTATCAGGATTCCCACACTTCTCCTAGCAGCTGCTTCCCTTGAACATGCTCAGACTTTGACTAACTTGTAGCCCAGCAGTTAGGATGATCATGTGTGAGGTGTGGGAAAGCCATTCAGGCAGAGACAGAGCGTTATTGCCCTCTCAGAATGCTCTAGACACTAATCCTCTTCCTTAAAGAGGATAACAATTATGTGAAACACCAAACTTCATAAGGCAAAAAGTGGCCCTTGCTGTGTTTTGTAAGTGCCCTGACCTTGTCATCACATGTGAGGATGCTCTTGAAATCACAAGCATGAAAGGCACAGGAGTATCTAGTTTCTCAATCCAAATCAGCTTAGATGAGAGATAAATACCAGCCTCTGTGAACTGACAGATCAGATGTATCTGGACATGCTCAAAAAAGCACTTAAATATTCTTCTAAAATTTGTGGTAAAAAGTAAAAACTACTGATGGTGTTCTGGACCCCATTGGAATTATCAGTGGTTGAGCAGGGATTAGTGCCTAAACAAGTCCTCACTCCTAATCCCAATTTACACACAAAGTGTTGTATCTGGGTACAAATTACATTAAATTACCTTACCAGAGAACAGATCCTTTATGAGAATTCTAGTGACATTTATACATAAAAAACTCTTGTAACTATTCTGTGTCAGAATATTTCTAGGAAAAAAACAAAACAAAACAAAAAAAAATGACCTCAGCATCCTATGTGAAAACAGATGCTCTCTCAGAGCCCACCTTTCTTTTAGTTAATGGCTTAAGAAGAGCGCTACAGATCTGTTGAGGATTAATATTGGTTTCTCATTGCTTTGCATGTCATATATAACTCTGAGTGTCTGACAGCTTAGCAGAACAAAAAGCTCCACTTTTCCTAGTACACAAGATTCTGCACCTGTCCAGCATTAATACAACCTGTACTGTGTACAACATGCTAAAGGTATTAACACCAGCTCTGTTCAGTCATACATTCATGGATGTTTGATAGTAAAAAACAAGCTAGCTTCTCTTGAGATTCACTTCAAATATTCCCGGAAACTTACTTTTCTAAACAACAATCCTTCAAAGAAATTATTCAGAATGGAGGTGAAAAGAAATCTTCCTGGACTATGCTTTACAGTGATTTAATGAAACAGGGCCTAGCGCTCTTATTTACTTATTGGCTTCAAACGATAAGAAAACTCTGTTGTAATATAACTTCAATATACAGAAGAGAAAACAGAATGGCTGCAGTCAGCAATAAAATCTGAGGTTTACTAACACTGTTTCACAATTCTTAATTTTTGCTACTGCAATATAAAGCAACTGAAACAGATCACCAAGATATGCTAATAAGTCCACCTACTGCTCACCAATTATGAAAGGCAAAAGGGATTTTTCAACACTCACAGATTGGATGGAGGTGCACAGACTGGCTCTTATGTCAGATATCTGCATGTACATAAACAGTTCTTTCAAATTCTAATTGCGGGCTTACTGTACATAGTATGTATTTAAGACTCTGCATTCAAAGTGCACTTGGTGGATACATACCCATGTTTCAAGGCCATTTTAATGAAGCCCTTTCTCTTGAGAATGTTCAAAGTCAAACTCCCAGGATGTGCATTCAGAGATTCCTCTGCTCCTCCAATCACAATGATGGACGCATGGCCGCCTCCCGCGTTATTCAGCACGTATGAGACGCTCTCCTTGGAGGCAGAAACCATTCCTTCAGGAGCAAACATTTTGAGAGTGATTCACTATAGCTTCATGTGCAAGTTCTGTGGAATTCATGAAGTTTTTAAATAGTGTCTAAATGATGTTTCTCAGCATTTACAGCACGTGACAAGAGTTTAAAGGTTTGGGTTCAACCTCCTCACTCTACAAAAGATTTGGCCCTAGACCTAAGTCCTTTAATTTCACACTTAGGACTTACATGATTTGCCTGCCACAGAAATCTGAGATCTTCAGGGAAGAGTATGCCCTTCTGCCTGCTCAACACAACTCACATTCCAAGTCAGCTGAATTGCAGCAGATAAAGCCACAAAGCACAGAGTGCTTAACAGAATGATTGGTGAACTTGTTAACTTAAACACAGATCTGTGGTGCCAAGCTGATTCCCTTCTCTTCAGAGCTCTTAGCAGCAGCTTCACTGAAGGCAGTGGCACAGCAGCGTTAGAAGAAGCAGGAAAGGCTCAGCTGTTTCAGCTTATGATGACTACATCAGCTTATTCCCTAGTAACCAGGACCTGCCACTCAAATTTATTGAGGCTAATCCCTTCTTGCTAGAGTAGCAGTACTTTCCTGGTGCTGCTGCCATACTGATACTTCTACTCAGAGGCGCACTGACACATGAGCCCGTAGCATTGACTCAGACCTTGCTCTGAACTTGGTACACTGAGATATCCCCTTTCTAACAGAAATATCCAACCCCTCTGGAGTTCCTTTGTACCATAAATTCTTACTGAAAAGGCTCATAGTGGTACCACTCACCCAGAAGCCATGTTTAGTCACATTGTGTTGAATTTAAATACTCAGTTTCTAAAATAAACAGTTCTAGATAAAATCTATGCTTGCTTTTTTTTTTTCCACTTTGTGTTTTTTGGTTGGTTGGTGTTTGATTTGTTTTTGAGGTGCTGTTTTGGGTTTGTTGTTTTGTTTGTTTTGGTCTGGTTGTTTTCTGTGCTGTTTTTACAGGGCTTCCATCAAAGCCTGCTCTTTTGAATGCTGAGTGAAGGCTTCTTCTTTCTATCTCCCACTGAGACATAACACGAATTATGAAATCTCAGAACAAAAAACAACAATTGTGATCTAACTTTCAGAGTTGGCTACCAAGAGAAATAGCTTGCTACTGGAGCAAATTAAGAGCACTCTGTAAAAAAAGCTATTTGCCACATACAACTTTACAGTCACTGCTACTCTGAAAAAGGCAGCTGGCCTGAGCCCTGCAAGTCATTAAGGAGATGCTCTTTCACCAATCAACATGCATTTTCTCAAAGAGGAAGCAATGTCTTTCCCTTGGACAAACTCCTCTCCCTTTTGAAGTGAAGGCAGGGCACTGCTCCCACCACACAGCAGTTCAGCTCAGAGAGAAAAAGGCTGGGAAAGAAAATAGTATGTTACAAGTATGGCTTTTAGTAACATGAAGATTTTGTAAGTGTTTCATAATTTGACTGATAACCTGTATTATACTGAAGGGTCCCCTTTGGTTTATCAGCTACAGACCAGAGAAGAAGCAGCTAAGATGCTGACCATAATGTAGCATGTTTTTACTCAAGATATTTCTCATCCAGCAGGTAAATATTTATTTCTGTAGGTCAAGATGGCAACAACACGTAAACTGACTTTCAGGCTAGGCAAAGTTTAAATTTGTCATCTTTCATCACTATCAGTCTGACAAGTTTGCAAGCCTGAAAAAAATCCTCTAAAATATATCTATATTTTTTTTGCATGGCGAAGCATCCAGTGGTAAGCTGAAGTGGATGTAGATTTGCAATTCCAGAATCAGTCTGAACATCCTAGACATGTTTCCCATATGGAGCAAATGAATAGCTTGTCTGAAATCAGTACCTATGTTACAGTCAGGTCTAAGAGCTAGTTCTATCTCCCAAACCTCCTCTTGCCCACTGCACTGTACTTTCTCAAATGCTGCAGTTCAATGAATTTAAGTGAAATAGCTCCTCTATTAAACCACTGGGGGGAAACACTGCTCAGTGACAGAACTGTAGTCCTGATTTCATTACACCTTTTTCTATTTACCAATCTCTATTGCATGCTATTTTTGTCTCTTATTATTGCACTACTAATGACCAGTATGACTCCCTTATGACAAATGCGATACAGAACAGTGAAAAAAAACCTGTCTGTCTTTACAGTTTATATCTCTGTTAAAATCACACAGATTTGAAGTGTGGGACCTTAGTCAGAAGTAGGCAATTGACTTTTGACTAAATCTGTTTGTACTGAGTAGGACTTTAAGCTTTACAGGTGAGAGATTATCCTCAATGTTTTTCAAGCATCATTGCACAATGACTGAATTACATTATACCTTCATATGCTGTCCTCCTCTTGTAAATAAATGCTGCTTAGCACCGCTGTCTCTCAGTTAGAGGAGAGACCAGCAATTTTTTTTTTCATTAAACAAAAATGGCTCAGTGATATGAGTGGCAAAAGAAAAAACCAGAGTCCTACAGTCATGAAACCCCCCAGTGAATCTATTAGGAGCTCTGTAGGAACCTTTTAGTCATACAAACTCCAGCTTCCCAACCAGCAAAGTTTCCTTGGTGTCAAGGTTGTTTCTGTGCAAGAAGCACAGTCTCAGGCTAAAGTCTAAACCAGAAGTTCAAAAAAGCTTCTTTAATTCAATTCCCCACTTTGAGAACCACTTACTAAATCATTCATTCTCACAACACATTTAGGATAAGGCAAAGGAACAGTGATTGCTCAAAAGCCACCAAACAAGTGCCAGAGTTCAGCAAGGGTGGGAGGGCTGAGCTAGGGCAGGTTCTGAGGTTTGGAACAGCAGGGTGGGGAAGGGAAAGCGAAGCTCTCAAAACACCTCTGACCAAAGGCTACAGAGAGAGCGTGGGCTGCTGGAGGCTCCTTTCCCGTTGCCTGGCAGGCAGGCGACAGACAGATGACATGCACATTCAGTCCCTGGCTGCATTAGCTCCAGCTCCCCTTCCTACCTTCTTGCCACATCTAGAAAACAAAAATCAGTTTTGCAGTGACACTCTCATGATCAGCAATTACTTGACCTATAACTGTTTATTTGTTCTAGCTATGATAATGTTTTAAAAGGTAGAGATATAGTATTTGACCTTAAGATTTCAGATTTAATAACTAGCATTAACACCCAACAGTTCTCTTAGAAGAGCAATTGCTTTGAACCTGTTCCTGCTGTAATGCTCTTATTTTTTTTGCAATGTATCAGCTGCATTGCCATCTGCTCAGACTTCCACTAGGATCGATTTTAAATAATGACATAATCAGACAGCTTAGCAAAATTAACAAATTTCCCAAAAATTTCAAAATTATTTTGCAACCAGAATTCAGTTCATCATACAACAGCTCCAGATAAGCACCAGCTCTGATTATTCTGAAGTGAAATTACTTACAGCTTACAGGTACAGGACCATATTGTACATCTGAAACAGAAGGTGCAAAAATGCAGCGAGAGCTAAGACAGTTTGCTTTTACCTACCAGCACTCATTACATATTCTCTGAAGAAGGGACAGCCAAACCAGATGGGCATAATATGAAGATATGGAGTAAGTCCGGGAAATAAATTTTTGAAACTTGGACCAGTGCAAAAGTTTCCAAAGGCTCCAGCTACCAGCACTCCATGAGGGTGAAAGCCAAGTAAATAGTTGTGCTTTGGATCCAAATCTGAAGTTTTTATTAGCTGAAAAAGAGAGACAGTGGAAGACACTTTAATCCTTGTATCACAGCTGTTCTGAAAAACAACAAAAGCACGGAGACTGCATATTGACATACTGACAGTAGACCCTGCCAACAGCCATTCAAGCTGTCTCTTTTAAAACATTTACAATTTGGTGAGAAACCTTTTACCCACCTGAATGGGGAAGTATTCCCTGAAGTAATTCCAAATAGTCCAGTTCCTGACCCACTGAGACCGCCTGCCCCCAGCGCATGGCGTCCCCCAGTCGAGGTACAGCCACAGCAGGTACAGAACACCAAGGAACCAGAAGTTGCCCAGAATCAAGAGCACGAATAATCCACAGCAAAACTGCCCTGCAGGAGATGAAGGAAAATAAAACAAAAATCACGTCACTATTACTAATCACTGTAGGACTGGTTGGTTGGTTTTTTTCTGTTTGTTTGTAGACCTTGAATTCCCACTGTTATTGTGGGTGCTACTCAGAATATACACACACTGAAGTTAGCTTGTTCATACTGCGTGAATAAAATAAAAAAAGATGCAATATTCCAGTGAACCAGAAGTTGGCAGAAGAGGTGCAAAATGGAAAAGGGCTGCAGCAAGACCTCGTATTAATGGAAATGGTGTTGGGCAATTCTTTTCTCTTTCTGCTTCTTCATTTCTCTACCTATATAGTGTGGATGGTATTTCTCCCTATGAAAGGTGCCCTGCTGCTGACCAAGGAGAAGCACTAGACAAAACCAGAACAGCAAAGGTTCCATTTCAGCCTCTGAATATGTCACTGCAAAGAGAAACTCAGCATTTCTATGGGGGCCCAGTAGCAGTTTTACACCCTGCTACTTTCAGACCCAGGTAAATAAGAACTGTGGCATCCTACAACATAAATACACACAAAATACCTTATACACAATTCAAAAAACTTAAAAAAGGGAAAAAAAGATTAAACAGATGATGTTATTGTGGGGCTCAAACCTGAAATTCAGGAAAACTCCCTATGGAAATATTACCTTTGTAGGACATGCAGAATTCTGTGCTCTTGCAGCAAAGCAAACAGATGTGGGCAGCCAGCAAAAGCCAGGGCAGCAGCATGTGCTGCTGTCTGCCTGCAGTACACCTTACATCAGCTGCTTACTCTGGCTTCTTGCAAGCAAAATGCATCAGTTGCATGGATAAGAGTAATTCAGCAGATGCTAAATTCCAGGTTGCCCAGGCTTTGGTGCTGTCTGTTCATATGACAGCAAGAAAATCAGGACCTTGTTCTTGCTGGAAGACTTAATAGGCAGAGCTGCATCAAACAGGCATTATTCTGTGGCGCCTTAGAAAGCAGCCTTTTAAGAAGCATGTTGTATATCTCACAGCTGACAGTCTTTCATGAAGGCAATACCCTGTTGCTTCCCAAAAGAAGCTGCACCAGTGAAACACCCTGGGCTAGGTAAAGAGAGCAGAATAAAAACATCACAGAAGGGCAGCAGCCAATAATTTGAATAACACAGTGAAAACACTGGCAGCGCTTATAACTGTAAAATAAGCAAACGAATCAACTGTAAAAAAACCACTTGTTTCAGTTAAGATGAGCTTCATTAAAGATTTTCCCTAGCAGAGTTTACCTGGGAGCTGAAAGCTAACAGCAAATTCCCTACATCAGGGAAGCGCAGGTTTCGAGGTGTTGAAATCAGAGCCTAATTTGGCATGTAGGCAGTCCTGCATTTCCTCCAACCTGAATACTTATTTTTTCTTGAATTTCTCCCAACTCACTCCTTATTGTCCCCTTTCACACCTCTCTGCGCCTTCAGTGTAGAAATGGATATGTTGTTAGGGGGTAACTGAGTACTACTGCAGAATGCAAAAACAGGCAAAGCTGCTGGTTAGATTGTGCAGGAAAGAGATGAATATTCCTGGCAGGGAATGAGCAGAAAAATAAGGAACTGCATTTGTTTACAGGAAGGGACAGAAAACAACTCCCAGCCAAAACTGAAGCAGGATCAAACATCCCTTGTGAAGGATGCTCCACAGTTGTTTCAGTAGAACCAGGACAGAAGGCTACTGCTTCTGCTTAAACCTCACACAGAGGGAACCTCAGTAGAACTAGAAAAATACCACAGCTGAGACACACAGACCTCCAAAGTCAACGTGGAAAACCTCCAGAAAACAGCAGCACGTTGTAGGGAAGATTTTTACCACGGGCCAAGGAATGTGGGTGAAGGAGGACAATCAGTTGCACTTCTCCTGAGAGAGAACTCACTGGGAACCCCACACTGGCAACACTTCAAAATAAGGAATAGAAGGATTTGGAGGAAAAGCCCTTATCTATTCTTTGAAGAAGAAATTGTGAAATAATAGGAATTTCCATAAATGATAACCTGGACAGGATACAAAGGGTCACAGGCTATATTTAAGTAAGTTCTTTAATTGCCATCAATTAATGAATTTCAAGTTCTCATGAGGAAGTTGGTATTTATATTCTGTAGCCTTCCTTTCAGAAGCACTTTTGGCTCAGTGCAGAATCACGTGGTTTTTAAGTACCAGTTACCTAGCCAAACAGTTGAAAGGGGCCTTGGATCAAAGCAAAGCATCCTTGCTGTGAAAGCTAATTAAATCAGCAGTGTGAAGTACTAGATAGCACTATTTAATACCATGCAGACATACAGTGGAGACCAGCAAGCTCACTACTTTGCTTTAGCCAGAACAGAACTGGAGCCAAGGTTACTGCAGAAAGTACAGGGAGTTGAGTACCCTGCCTACACTTCCTAGAGCTCAGCATCTCATAGCACAAAGCCCATTTATTATAGCATTCACAAGGAAACATGCAAAGCAAATTCCTTCTACCATGCCTCCTTATTATTTCAGTGCATTAACTCACGGCAAGATGAGTTAAACACTGATGACTCAAAACCAATGAGCCTGTAAACACAAAACCTGTATTTTCACCTTCGGAAAAGTCAGAGAGCACATTTAAATTCACAAATTCCAGGGAAAAGGTAAATGACATGGAATTTGTCACTTGCTGTATTGTTGCCCCCTCCAATGTACTTTCAGCATACACTGTAAGTAATGTTTGAATTAATTTGAACTAAAGTTTTGAAAATATTTCAGTGGTGTTTTGAAGCAAAAAGAGAACAACATGGATTAGAAGACAAATCAATACTACAAGATTCCCAACATCTGGTTTGCCAGCCAAACCTGGGCTAGTGACTTTAAGTTTCTTTTCCTCCGTTTTTCAAATTATAACATGGGGATACCATCCTGCTGCATGATGAAAAAATCTATACACAGTGTTAGTTGGTAGTACCAGCAGCCATCTTGCCCAATGACGCTTGAACACCTGATGTTTCACTCATTAAATACACCCTGAGATTGCAGCAGCAAGCACCAAATCCATAAAACGGTTAAATAGCATAGAGATAGGAAGTAGGAAACCAACATACTGGGTTGGTAAACACAGGTGATCCCATCTGGAAGCTCCAAATCCATCTGCAATCACTGAAGAGCTGAAAACATTTGAGTAGTATCTGCTGTGAGGGCCCCCAAATCTAAGATCAGCAACAAGAAGAAAAGCCTCCCATTGCTCCCAGAACAACAACAGCTCATGTCCAGCCAGTGTAGGCTCTCCAGAGCACTGCACTAATCAGTACCATCAGCTTGCCTTCCAAACAGGGCCACTCACATCAAGCTCTCTGGGCTGCAGGAAGGCTCAGACAGCCCAAATTCTGCCACGGGTCCCGCTGTAACTGCAGCACTTAGCAGCAAAGCTAAGGAGGCTGTCAGAGTTGGGCAATTTGAACCTCACCCCTCAGTGGATGCAGTAACAGGGACATCTCTATGCCACTGGGATTATGGCGAATAAATATGCTAGTAGAGATGTGATTTTTAATACTTATAATCTGCTGGGCTTGGAGTATGCATGCCTACCAATAGATAACACAAGTCTGCACAGAAAGCAAGCTAAAAAATTTCATTTCTTACTTCTGTGG
Source organism: Lagopus leucura (assembly GCF_019238085.1). Classification (NCBI taxonomy): domain Eukaryota; kingdom Metazoa; phylum Chordata; class Aves; order Galliformes; family Phasianidae; genus Lagopus; species Lagopus leucura. Next base: position 7,798,846 of record NW_024962274.1, read on the forward strand.
CCAGAGGAAAAATAAAGATAGCATCTTCTTTAACAACTGCATTGACATACCTACCACAGAACAGGCCTTTCCTTACCCTTACTCTTCAGAGCAGCAACACTTCTGAGCTATGTGTGAGGAACAGAACACTGGGTGGAATGCAGAAGGAGAACAGTACAGCAAACTTTTAGTCTCTAACAAACACTTTTTTCTTCTCTATTATCACTCAAGATAACACTCATAAGTTGATACTGTCATTGCAAACAGTTTCTCCCTGCTTACTGGATGCTTTTGCTAGGGAAAAGAAAAAAACAACTAAAAAACAACTTAGCTTCTGGAAGCACTTTCTAAGTTACCTTTAACTAGTAAAAGAAAGGGATAGAAAGCATGGGAACTTGCTGCCACTTTCTATGTGTGGCAGATATGGACTCCCAAACAAAACTTATATCTGCAACAAAAAGAAGGTGGCAGCTAATTTAAACTAGCTGCACTGGAATGCAGTTGAAATCCACTTAGGTTTTGTAGCCATCTTCAGGACAGAGATGATGAGGAGGTCAGCACTGTTGAATAGATCACTGACCCTTCTTGGTGTATTGGTCACAGTCCGGAGCCACAGCCACAGCGTATTTGAGCATTCCTACCCAGGGAGTTGTATTTCAACATTACCCTGATAACAAATACAAATCCTCAGATGCCAAGGTTTGGAAGGTTGGTTTAAAAGCTTGTTTATTCTGCAATTTGGTTCTATTTTCAAGCAAGCGTATCTTCCATTGGCAAATACTGATAAACTAGAGATACAGAGCATTAGGCACTATTAGCTGCTAGACAGAGCGGTCTGGATACAGTAAATCCCCGAGTTACTAATTACCAAATCCTGAGACAGCATGCCAAAGAACATGTAAGTCTACAAACTTCCTACACCTTTATTCCTCCTTAGGCAATCAGTGTTAGTTAAGCTCACATATAGGTTGCCACACTAGATGGCCACTGGCCTGACACAGCACAGCCATTTTTCTGTTCTTATATACGCACAGACACGGCTAAATTCCCTCCCTAAGATGCAGGTAACAGAGCTAGCATTCCTAGAAATACTAGTCAGTCAGGCATCAGCAAATACCCTGTTATTCTGTGATCATACATCAGTCCCTGCCTGAGGGTCAGCAATACACATCCGGGATAGATGAGTACAGAGAGGGGCATGAAAACAAGCACGCTATCAGCCAGCTAGCCAGGAAGGCTCACAGCTTTCAGAACAACTTGTCTGTTAAAGAGAGAGAAGAGCAAAGCTTTGAAGAAGAATGAGATAGTGGTTTTGCTAGCCAGCCAGCCGATGAATCAGTTCAACATAGGGTAACACAGGGTAACAGAACATCAAGAAATGTTTGGGGAAAAGGTTACTTTGTTTTCTGTATGAGCACACCACAGCACGCACCTGCTTTCTCACTGCTGAAGTCACTTGTTATTCCAGTCGCAATATCTCACTCTGTGGCAACTGTTTCATCACTTTTATTATTTTGGGGAAGCCAGAACCAGAACTCAAACCGTCTCTGGCCAAATTCAGCTAAGGGTGTTTCACCCTGCACATGCACAGAAGTTCAATTGCTAGAAGACAAGGTGCACATCAGTATACACAGATTCTTTTGGCATATTATTTTGTGGCTTCATGCATATTCTAGTTTTTATTATGTATTATTTAGTATTATTATTTTGCAAATAAACACAGGAGTGCACATGTAACACTCTCTTCCCAGCTCCCCAGTAAAGGCAAGCCAAGTCCCACCACTGCTGGGCCTAGAAAGTAAACCATAAAAGAGGTAGCATGTGTGCCTCGGCTCAAAACTAAATCCTGGTACCTTGTCCAAGGATTGAACACATTTTATCTCTCTGCTTCACTGCTGTTACTTGATTTATGCATATCAGAGAGGAAGATGACACTGCAGTCACAAAGTAGCACATGAACCAAATATAACAAAACTGAATTATTTTGCCTTGAAACAAACACTTGGATCTACCATCTCCTACTGATATGAGCTGAAGCTCATTCACAGATAAGCAGTATTGTGGCACACAGCTCACCTCTGTAACTCTTTTAGGGACTCAGTTATTATGTGAGGAACAGAAAATCCACACTAGTTCTTAGTGGGAGAAGATTAGACATACAGCTAACTGTAGCAGAATGCATTCAGTTAAGATTCTTAAGAAAAAGACTGCCAAGCTTAAAAACAAAGATCACAGAATCATAGAATAACCTGACTGGGAAAGGATCCTCAAGTCCAACTCCATGGCTCCACTCCAGACCACCCAAACCCAATGCCTGAAAGCGGTGTCCCAACGCTCCTTGAACTCTGGCAGCTCGGGGCTGTACCCACTGCCATGGGATCTGCTCTGTGCCCACCGCCCTGTGCTGCAGAACCTCTCCCTGACCCCAGCTGCCCCTCCCAACACAGCTCCATGCCGTTCCCTCAGGCCCTGCTGCTGTCACACAGCAGAGCTCAGTGCTGTCCCTCCGCTCCCTGTGAGGAGCAGCAGCCGCCATGAGGGCTGCCCTCAGCTCCTCTGCTCAGGGATGATCAAACCCAGGGCCCTCAGCTGCTCCTCACACCTCCTGCCCTTCAGACACTTCTCCATCTATGCAGCCCTTCTTTGGATGCTCTCTGATACTTTTATGCCCTTATAATGCAATGCCCAAACCTGCCCCCAGCGCCCATGGTGTGGCCACACAGTGCAGAGCAGAGTGGGACAACCCCTTCCCTCGCCCAGCCTGATGCACCCCAGGGTACAGCTGGCTTTTTGGACTGCCACAGTACACTGCTGGCCTACATTCAACTTGCTGTCAACCAGAAACCCCAGATCCCTTTCTGCAGGACTGCTCATCCAGGACTGCACAATCCCAGGTGCAAAATCCAGCACTTGCTCTTGCTAAATTTCATGTTGTTGGCAATTACCCAGCCATCTGATTTGTCAAGATCTTTCTGCAAGGCCCTCCACCCTCAAGGGAGTCAACAGCTCCTTCCAGTTAGCATCGTCTGCAAACTTACTGTAACTTCAAGCCCTGTATCCAAGCGGTTGATGGAAACATTAAATAGAATAGGCCCTAACATGGAGCCCTGTGGAAGCCCACACCAGTAACACCCCTTGTGTTCATTGCCTGTCACAATTTATTTTGAGAATGGGATGCAACATGGGAGCAATGCAAGCTCTCTGCTCTTGCCCCTAGTCAGCCCAACAGCACTAGCAAGCTTGCATATCTCATTTCTGCAGGTGATGTTCTGCTTGGGATTTGGCTGGAAAACAGCACAGGCAGCCCAGAAGCAGCCACCAGCACGCAGAACCATGCGCTGCATAAGCCTGGAGTCACACCTGCCCTGAGACTGCCAGCCCTTGGCCAGGCCAATGAACAGTAATTACAGGCATAGAACTACATTCACCAAAATCATATCTTTTTTTTTTTTTTTTCCTTCCCAAAAATAGATAAATGATTTGACATTAAGCTTCAGCCTGAAACTTTTCTGGATATGACAACAGCAGACTTTGATGCTTTGGTTTCCTAGACTCCAAGGTGACAGTTTTCTTTTAAAAGCAACAAGCCCATTTAGAACACTTTTCTCTTTCATGGAACTTGACCTAAACTACTGCAGCCTGCTGCACTTAGAGTGCATGAGAAAGTAGCACAGAGCAGGAAACTGTTAGACTAGCTCCTAGATACAGCTCATACTATTTCAGAGCTCATTTTTGCTTCTGGAGTCATGGATAACCAACAGAATAACCAGGGTTACAATAAAAACTTGGGTTTTTTTTCTGTTTGAGGGCAAATTTTGGCAGCTTACATTACAGAACAGGAAAGTAGAGGAACTTACACTCTGCATTTTAAGGAGGTTCCTTTTGTTTAATGAACTGCTGTGTACATCTATGCAGCTTTTTCGAGGCAGAGGCATGTTTATTCTGCCTATGCTCTAAAGCAGAAGAATACACTTGCAGTACAGACCTAGCCCAGGCCGGTAAGCAAAGCAAAGAAGCAGAACTTACCTGTCCTTTGTTGACTGATTAGCTCTTTCTACAAGTGGTGATAAGCAATTGCAAACTGAAGATTCACAGTGTGAGGTAACTATTGCACACATGTACTTCAGCCCAAACTGCCCACAGCCTTTAGTCTTAGCAAAGGGGCATTTTCAACCATGATATGAAAACCATGCAGCAATGCAACAGTGGAATCCTGGAGAGCCAGAAGCAAAGACCATCACAAAGCACTTTTTACAAAACATGTAGGTAGTCTTTAAGAGTCCTAGTGAGGAAGACAGAAATCAGTGCTGTATTTCCAGAGTCTTATATCCAAGCCACACCACGGATTCAATGTTACAACAGACTCAAGTTCCCCTTACAGCACCAAATCACATTTTCATGTCCTGTTTCCCAGATTTAAATGATGTCTTCACCTGGTTCAACTTTTGTCTTTCCAGGCACTAATCTTTAAAGTTCTCCAGCTTTGTCTTTTCATTCTACTGAGCCATTTTGTTCAGCTTAGGCTGAATAAGCACATCCTAAATGAACAACAGTTGGAAAAAAAGCCAACACCCTATTTATTCACCGTATAATATCTATAATAGAAGCTATTAGTTTCCATCTCATGTTACCTGAAGGTTTTTATGTGAGAAAGATTGAATTTACAGGAAAGCCTTGCCTGGTATAAACTAGTTGGAGCCACACTAAAAAAAAAAAACAAAAAACAAACCAAAAAACTCCCACAATAATATCCACTCAAGCACCAGCCCCACAACCTTCCCTGTGATCAATTCACACAGTATTCCACTCGTGCCTGAGTATTCTCTGCATGACCAGAAAGCATCACTTTTGAATTCAAGAATTTAAGAACTCTTTCCACACCTGGTAGCTCAGTGAATGCAAAAAGGATAAAGGACAGCTAAACACAACCACTATCCAGAACGCTAAGAACAAATCTATTGCTTTGGTTCTTATTTAGGATTCAATCAAATGACCTTTTTCTAGATCCTAGTGAAATTTTTTAACCCTCCCATTCTGACTGACACGTGACTGAAATGGTGCACCTATAAGATGACAGGGTCACTTCAGAAAGCTTGAACAATAAGTGAAAGTGCAGGGAGATTATTATCAGCATCACTTCAGCCTCTTTTTGAGCATTAATAAACTGTTTCAAGGCCAGGCTAGATGTGTCTCTGAGCAGCCCGGTCTGGTGGTTGGTAGCCCTGAACATAACAGTGGGGGTTGAAACTAAACGATCATGGTGGTCCTTCTCAACCCAGGCCATTCTATGATATGATATAATAGTTAACTCATTATATTCAACATAAACAACTATAAGACCCCTTCCTTGCCAGCTTCCCTTCACACTTGTTCCCAGGTAGTGCCAGCTGCAGAAGACAGCTGCTTGTTTATTCTACTTAATCTAGCAAGAGGGGATTTCTGCTGCTCATTCACTCCAACTAAGCACGAAATGACAGGATTTTCTGTATTCCTCAAGGAAGTAGCAGCACTGCCACCACATATGATGGGACAAGAAATTGTTTTCTCTCACTGCTACTTGGTGTCCACTGTTCTATTTAAACTGGAATAATGAGAGATGCTAAAATTTAATTCAGTAATACAGACTCAAAAGCACAGACTATTTGCAATGTAGCCACAGACATAAACAGACGGACATTATATGTCCAACCACATATAATTTAGAAGTAAAATAAACTAGACAAATGCTAAGGGTAAGTCTGTAAAGATGTTCCATATCCTCCATGCTTCCCTCATGTACATAAGTGATTTGGGCACAGTCAAATAACCCTACAACAGCCTGAAACACATCACACCTACATCTGAATGACAGTATATTTCAAAGATGTACAAGAAGCTCACACATTCCCTTTCTCCATCCAAATCCTGAAGCACAGATGATGGCGAAGCATTCCAGGATTACACGCAATCGGTCGCACCATACTTTGGGTCAGGTCTGCCCCATGAGTACTCACACAGAGCCCTGCTAATCTACACGAGCTGGGGATCTGGTCACAGAGGATTACAGATCAACTTACCTGATGAAGTGACTCATTTTATCAAATTGCAGATAACTACCCATCAGATTTGCTTGCTGCGATTAGATTTTCAGTGATAAGAGCCTACCTATTAGGAAAGCGCTCTACAAAACAATCGGAAGAACAAGTTCACTAGGTAAAATTGTCAGTAAGCAAATGTATTCTTCATTAGTTTTACTGAAGTGGTTGTGTTACTGGCTGGCAGTTCACTCAAGCCATCAATCTTTATTAATCACCTACTTAAATGAGAAGTTCATTGAATTACAGCACATTAAGCTATTTGACAGCAGCATCAGTAAAGTCTTTAGGTGGCATTCCCTACCAACTTGGCGTTAGCTGTCAGAAACCTGGCAGGCAGCTCAATGAGGATGCCATCCCTAGCATTTTAAGAACCCATTCTTAAAAGAATCCATAGAAAGGAAGAGACCCGGCAGAAGAAAAGCCAAGCGGAGCCGTCAGAGAAGAGAAGCGCCCATCGCAGAGGTGCCCAGCCCGCACACAGGTGGCCGCGGGCGAGAAAACCCCGGTTCGGCCCTTCTCGTTTCGGGAAGGACAGGAAAGAAGACGGGGCTGTTACCCAGCAGGAGGAAGGAGAAGATCCACTGCAGCACCGCGACGGTCTGGATCCTCCTCTTCAGGGGGACGTTAACGGGAGCGAAGCGGACCTTCATGCTGAGCCGCGCGGGCGCCGAGCGGGAGCAGGGGAGGCACGCAGCGCCCGGCCCGCACCTGCCGCCTCCTGCCTGCGCCCCGCCCGCCGCCAGCGCTGCCCACGGCCGGCACGGCTCCGGCGGGCGGGGCCGGGCGGCGGGGCGGAGCTCGGGGCCGGGCGGCGCGTCCCGCGGGGCCTCGGGGCGCTCTGGGCTCGGCGATCGCCGCAGCCTCATCTTCCCGCGCGGAAAGCCCACGCCCGCGCCTCATCCGCACGCACGGCCCCGGCGCCCGTCGGTCTGCGCCGGGCCCCGCGGCAGTTCCGCCCCGCGAGCCGCGTGCGGTAGAGGCGGAGACGAGCAGCTCCGCGCTCGCGAGGCAGACCGAGAACGCCGAGCTGCCGCGGCGCTCGCTTTTAACTCCATTTTTAATCGAAGCGGCGCAGACGCGGCACGCGCCCCCCCTTAAAGAATGACCAAACCCTGTCGGCCCACGGCACCCGCCACCCCCGGCTCAGTGGCGGAAGAGGCGCAGGGCCCTCAGCCCCGCTGCGGCTGCCCGCCGCTCCGCCTGTTCTCTCGGTCAGGCGTTGTCAGGGGCGCCCTGTGCGGCGGGGGCCTCGCGGTGCGTAGCGCAGGCGCGCCGTGCCGGGCGCAGCCATGCCGACTGTCAGCGTGAAGCGAGATCTGCTCTTCGAGGCGCTGGGCAGGAGCTACAGTGAGTGCGGCGGGCTCGGGCCGCGGCGGGGCTGCGCTGCCAGTGCGGACGGCTCGGGCGTTCGACTGTGCTGCGTCGGCAGAGCCGGCGTGCCGCTACCGCCGTCCCGCAGCAGCCGCAGTGAACGCGGCGCGGCCGGAAGCGCGCCGGCCTCTGAGGAACGTGCTGCTCGCGTGCGAACGTGAACAAAATGCTCTGTGCTTCTTGTTGTCCTTTCTCAAAATGACCGTTTGAAAATGCCCAAAACAAACACAAAGTTTAATCGAATCTCAGTTGTGCTTATAATGAAAAATTCACTTTTTTTTTTTTTCTTTTTTTTCTTTTTTTTTCCTTCACAGCCGATGAAGAATTTAACGACCTTTGCTTTGAGTTCGGTTTGGAGCTTGACGAAGTTGTGAGTAGCGCTGTGGTCTGTTGCTCCGTGGGTAGATGCAGCAGCACAGCCTTTGTGTCTGTACAGATCCGTGGCACACGGCTGGCAGTGAGTTCCTCAGGGCAGCATTGAGCCCGTGCCTTCTGGAGGGCACCATACGTATCCAGAGCGTGGGGCTGTTCTTAAAAAGGGACATGGGCAGGGCTTCAGCATGCCCTTCTACACATGCAGTCCTCCAGCAGTACAGAAGCAGGCTTGTCAATCTGAAGCATCCTCATATCTCTCTGCACAGTACTGCCCAGAGAACATAACATACCCTGTGTTCTTGTTACAACACCACTGTCATCAGCTGTGTTAACACAGGTGGTTTGAATCCAAAAAGAACATAAAAAAAACTACCATCTTAGGAACAAGAGACCCTGAGGTGGCACACTGCTATGGTTTATGGAGTTTGGCTCTGTCCCTCCCGTTCTTAAGGCTCTGGCCAATTTAGATAGCAGCATAAGGATGGCCATAGGCCATCTATTAGACATACTTTGAGAGATACTTTTGGCCATATTTTGTACACGTTTTTGTGTGCAGCGCCACAAGTTCATGTTTGTCCCGGACATTCAGTAACCTGAGTTGCAATTCATGTATTTTTTTTAATCCAGGCTCTATAGTTGCGAAAGTTTGCTGACTCAACAGTCTGTATCCACATAAGTCTTGAGAAGTACAGCACATTTTGTCCTTGCTTATTAATTGTTCTTTCAGTTAGGCTTATCAAAAGATATCCAAGCATCATATGTTGTGCTGAATTTCACAATAGACCTGATGCTACAAATCTTTGCTGATCTGTAGCAGGAAATAAGGTCTAGTGTTCTCTGCTGGGATCTGCCTGCCTGGAGACTTGTGTTTCTATCTCTGTTTTCAAAATTCAAATTCTGGTAGTGAAGTTTTCTCTTGATATACTGGATTACAATCTTTATATCTGAGAAAAATGTTGATTTTTACAGTACTTTTGGTATTTGGCATGCTTATTTGCTATACAAATCCAAATTATGTTTTTAAATCTCTTACTATTGTTCCCTATTATCTCACTGTCATAGTGCTGTGAATGTTAAGATATTTCAGATTAAAAAAAAACAACAAACAGCCATATTTTGCTTGATTTCAGACATCCGAAAAAGACATTATAAGTAAGGAGAAAGGTGAAGGAAAGGCAGAGGGTGCATCTGAGACTGTTCTCTATAAAATCGATGTTCCTGCCAACCGCTATGATCTTCTTTGCCTCGAAGGGCTGGTCCGAGGACTGCAGGTTTTTAAAGAAAGGTAACAGAGTGAGGCAGCTGTGTGTGTGGTAATTTGTTTAAATGAGGGTCCATTTCTGGTGAACAGCTTTGACACATGATTGGGTTTTGAGGACAGTCTGATGTGTAAATCAGGTATATTAGTGTCCGTATGTTTCGTGATTGTTCCTCTGCAGAGGAGGACCTGTTAAATACTCTTATAAAACTAGAACAGTGTTACATTTTGAATCTGTTCTAGAAGTTTTTCAACTGCTATTCCATTTGAGACTTATCCTCTGTAAAGAACTCCTGCAGTAGCACTTCTCTGTGCTCCTGTTACAAATACCAACATAAATAATTTCATTTCTGTTATGACTTTATCTTCCTGAGAGCTTTCTTTCTGTTTTAGTTACGTGTTTACCATTCAATAGAAAATTTGAGGCTTACACATCATAAATATAATTTACATACCTGAATTCCAATGTCCAAAACAAGGACAGTTGCCAAGAAAATATTCTACATGCAGTCACTCTTGCACTTCTAGAAAGCTTTCTGAATTTTGCACATATTCTGTCCGTTAGTTACATATTTATTACTATCTTTATTCTAGGATAAATCTCCCTAGGTATGAAAAGATAATACCAGCTAAAGGTGAAGGTCAGAAGCTGATTATCACTGAAGAGGTAAAAGTGTTTACTGCCCCACTGTATATTTATCAAAAGTTTCTGAACCACAAAGATGTATCAGTAGCAATTTTATGACTGCAGCGAGACCAGAAATCTTACTTGCAGAACAAGATCTAAAGAAACTTTAATGCCTCTACTCAGTATGATTTATTTTTAGGGACTACAAAGGAAAGGAACAACAAGCAAATTATTCTGGGTGAACCTAATTGCAGATCAGCTCAAAGCTTCAGACATTGGTATTGCATTTACTTTCTGGACTGTGCCAGACTTTAATTTTTTTGTTTGATTTTGTTTCCCCTTGAATTCTACCATATTTCCAGAATTTTTCCTTTTGATTGCTACTCCACTGAAAAGAAAAACAGAAAGGGAAAAAAATCAGTTCTTGTGTCTTTTGTATTCAAAATTTGTAATCTGTTGCTGTTGCAAATTGCAGACTGTCAAAATCCGTCCTCATGCTGTAGCTGCAGTCCTTCGTAACATAACTTTCACCAAAGAACGTTACGACAGTTTCATTGACCTCCAAGAAAAGCTGCACCAAAATATTTGCAGGTTAGTGCTTAAATTTCAAATACCACGTAGTACCTGAGCATGATTTGATTTTATATTAAGATTTCACTGCCCTGTTGTGGAAAGGCATTATATATTAGGTTCATATTAAAGAAAATACATCATAGCCACTCCTTCTTGCTCCTTCTCATTTCTTTGTCCATTTCTATCTGCTCTCAGACACAGAGTATCATAAGTTGCTGTCTCAAAGGAACTCCAAAAGTTACTAGTGAAATCATTATTTTGTCTTTCTTTCTAGGAGAAGAGCATTAGTAGCAATAGGTACCCATGACTTGGACGCCATTTCTGGTCCGTTCACTTTTACAGCTAAAGCACCTTCTGAAATTAAATTCAAGCCCTTGAACCAATCACAGGAATACACAGCTTCACAAATTATGGATCTGTATAGGGTAAGTGGGATTTTTCAGCGTTACTGTGCGAAGTAAAGGAAAAATGTTTCCAAAGTTAACATCTAATAGCCTTGCATGTAAAGGTTGCTCTTACAAGTAGAGCACAGCCAAGCCATCTTCTGTAGCTTCAGCTAGTGCAGGTGATAAGTGCATGGTAATACTTAATTTGTGTTGCTCATGAAAGATACATCACAGTGCTCAGAGCCTAAATGTAACTCTTAAAATAGCAGTCTTGATGTTAAACTCCACTGATTCATCAACGCAAAGGTTACTTTTCATAATATTATAAAAGGGTTACGTTCTTGCCTACACTGGTAAGATACTCTTTGTACAAAGCTGAAAAGAAGGTAGGTGTAAATAATACCAAACTTTAAAATGTTGTTTCATTTGGGCCAGCTTGATGGCTATGTTGAATTACTTACCCAGCTACACATTAGGCAGCTGTAGCTGTGTGAAAGACGCAGTTAAAGTTTGGCATCATCTTGGCCCAGCATCCTCTTGAAGTCAGGTAAACAATAAGAAAAGATCCTAATTTTAGGATCTTTTATAATTTAGGTCTAATTTTATAATAATTACTGTATTTGGAAATACACTTATTTCCAAATTAGTTAGTATTTGAAAATGATACTATTACAATTAAAATATACAATACTGTTAGAGCATGCATACAGAGTAAAAAGAAATTTACAACAGTATCTGACTAAAGGCTAGTGAAAACTAGGAGAAAAAGAGGTCAGAGAGAATAAAAGTGAACTATGTTTTTGGTAGAATACATATCCATGTTATTGGAACAGATGCAAGCTTTGAATCAAGCATAAGTGTAGAGTGCTAAACCCTGACACAATTGAAAGTACCTAAATGAAATTTTTTATCGCTTCTAAGGAGAATGCTGATAAACTAAGGATGGGTACCCATGGGTTTGGCAAGGGAAGGACTGTTGCAGTGAGCAAAGACTTTGTTTAGGTAGCATACCTTAAACATCTTTGAGACAATCCTTAAAGAAATAGTTCCTAATGTTTCTGAAGGAAAAAATTCAGCTCTCTCATTTAAAAGTTTTCCCACTTCTGAGAGTGAGCAGCTTTTGCTAGAGGTACTGTAATGCTGTAAAGGGATGATAATAGCAGGGTGGCAGAGACCTTGGCTATAGCAAATGAGAACAAGCCCATATGAAGGAGAGGAGCTGCTTACTTTTGGAAGGCCTCAGGTAGGCAGAGATCTCTGGCAAGAGATACTTTCACCTCCACTGCCAACCCTTAAATAAGATCTGGAAAAGGGTGCATCCTGGCTGCACCCCTTCTGGTCACTCATGAACATTGCACACACCTGAGCTCCCCTGGGTTGGCCCTGCCTTCCCACCAGGTGCTCAATCACTGCTTCAGGCCATGTCAGCATTTCCACTACAGGTACCTAGCTGTAAGCCCAATCATACCTTCTTTAAAAATTCCATTTAATACCTCACCTGAGGACTGTGGTAGGATGGAAATTCAAAAGTGAGCTATTGTTAAGTGTGGTATTACTCTGTTTCCCCAGACTGACAGCCATCTCCGACACTATTTACACCTGATTGAAAACAAGCCACGTTATCCTGTCATTTTTGATAGCAATGGTGTTGTTCTGTCCATGCCACCAATCATCAATGGTAAGTTTATTTCTGACTCGTTTATGCTGTTGCTCCTATTTTGTGAGTCAGAATGTCCAATAGAAACATTGTTACATAATGTGGGTTATTCTGTTCTGTTACAAATGTTTCACTTATTTCTTTTTTAAACACAAAGTTTAAACACAGATTTTTTTGCTCCCTCAGGAACAGATAATTAAATGTAAATATGGCTATTATTTGGTTTTTTTTTTGATTGGCTACAAGCACTTCAGAGAAAGATTTTATGGGTGTTGAAGCGAGTCCAGAAGAGCTGAGTCTTTTTCAATTGTAAAGAGATAGAGCACAGCGTGCTGGGAAGGGAGTACAGCTTCCTTCACTCTTGAGAGCTCAGGTGCTCCTGACTACATTCACACAGCATGGTTATTGGCAATGAAATTCATTCAGTGTACACACTGGCCATCAGTGTTAGCAAGTGATACAAGGCAGATTTCTGCTCAACCACAATAGATAGTTTACCATATACTAACAGAACCCCATTTTTGTAAGGAATCTACTTCTGAGGGACTTCACATCTACTTTGCAAGGAAGACACTTTAAGTGATGCTCCTAAGTGTATTTTCTATGTTGTTCCAGACAAGGAACAGTTTTGAGTACGTCAGTGATGTGCTACAGTGTATGCCTTGTGATTGCAAGTGCAGGCAAAAAGCAAATCTATGCTTAAGAGGAACTTGTCCTATGCTGGACTACTCACATAGACAAAACCTCTAGTGTCTCAGGTGACAGTGTCAAGAGGTCTTGTTTATTAATGAAAGTAGTTATGGATTTTCATCAGTCTAAATCATTTCTTAAGAAACATTCATTGCTATCTGTTTGCTTTCTCACACATGTCACATCAAATGCCAATCTGTTACTAAAGCTGGGGAAGGGGAGATGCAGAACCACTGTGCCACCAGCAGATGGCTGCGATTCTGCTAGTTTGCTTTCTCTACTGCCAGTAGAGACTCCCTGTCGATTTATGTTTTCTAGTGTTCAAGGGTAGCCAGGTCAGCAAGACCGGTGTGCCTTTCCTGGTTAGAATGTGTTGTATTTTTGCTCTTTTTGATTTATAAGTTTAAAAATAAAAAGCCCTGCTACTCTGGTAAGAATGGTGTGATTGTTGATGCAGTAGACATAGTAGCTTTTAAGCTGGGGAAGATGGTGATGATGGTCATTTTGAAATACAAAATCAGTCAGTATCATTGACACTGCAGGAAAAGTAACAACGTTTCTTAACATGCTATTGTCTTCACATGTTTTAGGAGATCATTCAAAAATAAGCCTAAAAACCAGAAATGTATTTATTGAATGTACAGGCACAGACATGACAAAGGTAAATTAATCTTTTCTGCTTTTGATATGCTGTAACATCATTGTTATCCCAAAGGGACAACAATGCTGTAGTACAAAGACCTACAGTAGATGAGTGTTTGTTTTATGGAGCAGACTGTCCATTTCAAAAGGGCAGGATAAGTTGTGGGACTGTGTGGACTTCCCTCAGTACAGTTTTAGTTGTGCTTTACAGGTGGTGGTGTGTTTCCTGCAGGTTTTGTTTTTACTGTATCTTCATGTTGACACCAAGCTTTCAGCTTACGTGTATTAAAAAAAAGTAAACTAGGTTTATTTTTGTTTTTGAACACTTTCCAAAGTCTTTAAGATTTAGAAAAAGAATGGAATTAATTAAGACTGCTCATTTTGCCAAAATATTCGTCGTGAAGAATAATTAAAATCTGGGCTGTGGAAAGGGAGAAAGCAATTTTTCTTCTTAGTTATCTTTTTCAAGCAGGGATGCTGTGCAAATAACTGTCAACTGGAAGTCTTTCTATATGCAAATTCTGCAACTCAGCACCAAAGCATGAAAGCCTAGCAGGTATAATTGCCTGTTCTGGAATGTAGGTTGTGCATTCATTGATAGTTTCCCTAAAATGTGTACATTGACGCTCAAGAACAAAAGTTCTTTTAATTTATCCTACTACACAATGGTTCATTAATGACAGAAATTTGCATATTGTGATATGGCTTCTAAGGAAACTCAAAAATAACTGCTTGCTACTGCTTACTTTGATAGTAAATACAAAAATAGTGTTGGTTTCTTTTCACAAAGGAAATTATCGTGCGAGGCATCTTAAAGCAAGTCTTGTAGATGAAGAGTTTGATTAAAATCTCATCATTGTGTTCTGTTATGCTAACTTCAAATACTTCAGGCATAGAATAAAAGATGCCAATGTAGCCTCATTTGCAACAATATGTTTTTAAACAGTGCACAACCTCTTGGCTTCAATGAAGTGATAAGATTAAAGGTTTGGAAGACGCAGTTCCAACCAATATCTTCAGAACAGTTTAGCAAAAATGTGTAAATGCTTTAGAGCCTTGAAAACCAAAGATCTCCAGTTACCAGGGTTTTGAGTACCATCTTTGCAGCAGAAGCAAAGCATCTCTTAAAATGCAGCCTGGTATTTTAGATGCGAAATTTTTAAGTAGAATAGAATGAAGAGAATATAACGAATGTTTCCCCTCTTTGTTATGATATTTTGTCTGCTTTAGCCCAAAGTGGAGGACAGATTTCAATGTGGTTATCATCTTTATTTTGTAGGCAAAAATTGTTCTTGATATCATAGTTGCGATGTTTAGTGAATACTGTGAGAAGCAATTCACGTGAGTATAAATTTGGAGTCAGAAAGACATTGCACTTCTGCCACATTTTAGAAGTGTTTTTAGTTCTGTTTTTATATCTCTTACAGTGTTGAAGCAGTAGAAGTAATTTATCCTAATGGGAAGACTCACATCTATCCGGTAAGGGAGTCTCGTTGTCACTGGGGAAAGGAGTTTGTTTACACAAAGTATAAGAATGACATTGTCTTCTTTTTCTGCAGAGGTGAAGAGTAAGTCAGGGCCTTCTTTAACCCCACATATATATATAACATATATAACATAAGTAACATATAGTATATATAACATATATAACATATATATAACCCCACATATAAATAACATAGAGTCTCAGTTTCTCCTTATCTCGAAAATTCACTCTGAAGCACTGCTAATTTATGATAAGGCTGAGAACAGTCTCATTTAATCTGGTGCTCAAGAAAGAAGGCTAGGCTTTAAAAAGTTATGAGTGGTGATGTGGATTAGAGTTTTGATACAGACATTCTCAGGAACAGTAAAGATGGCTATCAAAAGTCTGTGTCTAAAGCCTACCTGTTCCAAGTCAGGAAATGTGAATGCAGAAGGAGGCTTAAATCACTGGACAACTGAAATCAGCCTCAGCGTAACAGACTTATCACATCTGGAATCTTTAATGCCTTTGAATAAAATAGCCTTTTAATCCTGGATTTTTCAGTCCTTCATTTTATAGATTCCAGCTATTTAAGTCAGTGTGCTGCGTGATAAATATTTAAGTGCAGGTTTGCCTGCATTCAGAGTGCGAGGCATACCTTTGTGCAGCAATGAAGGTTTACTTTTTCAAGTTAAAATAAAGCAATTCTTCCTGTTTCTTGAACGTGACTGAGAACAAATAGGTCTGATTGAGTTCATAAAATGGTCTCAAGTGAGTACAAATTAATTAGGGAGAAACCCTTTTTTTTTTTTCTTACACTTTTTCTATCTTCAGAAGCAAGACCTAGAAGCTAGAAGAGACATCCAACAAAACAAAAGTATCTGCATTAACCAGTACAGTTTCCCTGCATAAAACAGTGCAAAAAAATTGCTGCAGTTTTGGATGCTAAGGGTTTTTAGAGATTTGGTCTTTTAATCAAATTTAGAAGCACTAAATGTATGCATACAAAACAACTTTCTTAGATGCATTACGTACTTCCTAGGTAAAATAACAAGATATTTCTGTGCCAATACAGAGGGAACAAGCTTTTTTTTCCTTTTCATTGTAAAGTCATATGATCTATACGAGACTGTGCTGCCTTTTGCATGACCATTATTGCTTTAGGGCTTTGACTTAAGATGAACTGGTAACTAGAAACTATCAGAAACTCAGTTACTTGCATGTATCTGAAGTTATCGGAAGTTTCAATAACAAGGATTTCATGCTGCATTCAGACTTCTAGTTTAAATGAGAACAGCTTTTGCATTATGTACAATAATGTTATTTGCAAGAACAGTTTTATCTTAAAATGTTGAGATCGACCTAATGTTCCATACTTGTCTTTTGTGGACATTATTTGGGTATCGTAATTAGAAGAAGTTAAATGGTGTCAAAACTGAACCCTCTTAGAAATGGCCAGTGTTGTGTATGCTGAAAAGCTTTGCCTTTCTTTTTAGGAACTGGCTTACCGAAAGGAAAAGGTGAAGCCTGAACTCATTAACAAGAAATTAGGAATCAGGTGTGTTACTGCAAATAACAACTTCTAAATTTTTTTTTTCCACTCAAGCATTAATCACAAAAAAGATACCTGAAAACGTTGGTTATTGCATTGTTTTAGAGATATTTACAGTGTGATTTTTAATTTAGCAGAAATTCAGAGGTTAACTTTGGCAATACAGTCAGTTTTGTAGGACGACCTCTCTTTTCAGTAAATGTAAGTCATTCTCTTTGGCCTCACACACTGTTGTAAAATAAAAATGACAGTTTGAGTCAGAATCTGAGCTGGATCTGATGGCATACTCAGTTTCTGTACAGTCTATAAAGCACTTCAGAGATTATCCAGGAATTGAGGCAACATAGCAGAAACACTGATTACTTTAAAAAAAAACCAAACTAAAAAAACCAACAGTATAGTCTAAGACCTGTAAATTACTACTCTTGCTTTGTTTCAGTGAAACTCCATCAAGCCTTGCAAAGCTGCTGACTAGGATGTGTTTGAGCTCACACATCACAGGGAGCGGGAACAATATAGAGATTGAAATCCCTCCTACCAGAGCGGACGTTATCCATGCGTGTGATATCGTAGAAGATGCAGCAATAGCTTATGGTTATAACAACATTCAGATGGTTATTCCGAAAACGTACACCATAGCTAATCAAGTAAGATTGCCCCTTCAAATAAGCGCTCTGTTGTCAGTGAACGACCAGTGCATGCCAGAAGGGCTTTGGGGAAAACAGAACCTAGGAATTAAATATTTTGACATGCTTTGCCTTGAGAAGTATTTACCATGGATGGGATACAAAACAGATGCCCCGCTGATTTGAATAAGTCCAAGACCAGTGGTTGCTGGTACTTGAAAAAAGACAGGGTTTAAGCAGGGAGCCCATATTAAATCTCTAATTGGGAGATTCATTTCCTCAGGCAAACCTAAAGGCAACCGGCTGATGCTTTCAAAAATATTTTAAGCACACAGAGTACCTCCCAAGTGAGTTCTCTGTAACATAACAGGCAGAATCACCCCGGGAAAGAATAGAAAAGCATTTTTAGATTGAAGTTGAAAAGTGTGTTTTGTTTCATTTTAGCTTCCTCTCAATAAGCTCACAGAACTTCTGAGACTGGACTTGGCAGCTGCTGGATTCACTGAAGCACTCACTTTTGCTCTGGTATATTATATTGTTTTCATTTTTTTTAAGTTGCACGTTGAAACAACAGTGACTATTTCCCTGTATGAATGTACCCATATTATCTGTTACTGTTTTGGCATGTAATTATTTGCTAATGCTTTGGAATTGTAGTGTAATATTTTATGAGTTTCTAGGTCAGATAAATTCAATGAGTCACTGCTAATGTGGCATGCAATTCTAAGTACAGAGGCAAAAATAGTGCTAAAGTACTGTTTTTGTTTAACTTGATAGTATGAAATTGTAAGACAGCAAGTCTTTAGAAACTTCCATCAGCAGATTCAAAATTCATCATAGTTTGATAGTCTGAAAGATATCATCAAAATGTAGTGATTTCTGGTGGATACTGCTGCACTTCAGAGATCACACTGTTTCTATTTGCCTCTTCCCAATATTGTCACCTGCTCACGATTGCATTAGGTACCTGGTCAATATGTAATTCAAAGAGTTTATTTTAAGAATCCCTGTAAGGCTTACAGTGCAGACCAAGGGATCACTGATAAGGCCTTGATAATATACCCAAAGGCTTTAAGATACAGTGACACAGCCTCGCAAAATGCTTGCATGGATTAGTTCAGGTACTGCAACCAAAGTTGGTAGTCCAAAGAGATTAAATAAAATTAGCACCTACACATTTTATAGAGCTTCATCTGCAAGCAGTGGAGTTAACTCTAAAGCCTGCAAAATATATTGCAGTTCTAATATTTTGTTGTTTGTTAGATGTTACTCATTTAAGAAAGAAGGATAATATCTAGTATTACCTCCTGGGGTGCTGGTATCTGACAAAGATATTCAGACTACCTGCAGTAGTGCCATGTTGGGAAAGTGCTGTGTATGACAAGTTCAAACTTTTGTAGGCTCTTGCTTGTACACTAAGTTATATACATATTTTTTTCCAGCACTGAACAGTAAGGATGCTTTAAAAACATTGACTGTGTTGTATCAGTACAAAGGGAACCTTTTTAACTTCCACAGCAGAATTTTGAACAAACAGTGTTTCATTTTATCACATTAAGTACCTGGTGACTGGGTCACCAACACTTCATTCAAGCATCAGTGAGGCCTGTGACAAATAGCAGTTATGCTCCAGCATTCTGTAGCCCAGCGCTGTGTGCCAAGTACTGCTTACATATTTATGCATGTCATCCTGTTCTTGCTTTGAACCCTACATTGTCGCCCACAGAGTAGCAGTGCTTTCTGGGAGTGCCTCTGATTTAGCCCAGATGCACTTAGTTACATCATAGTAACGTGCTGTTTAGATACACACGTGAAAACTTGAACACAATTTTCTCCTCCTAAAGTCAGCATTCATTCAATTTATTTATTATTTTATTTTAATTTGGTAATCTGCTTTTTCAGATGGTACCATCTGCTCACTTTCCTCACGTTTGGTCTGTCAACACACTCAGGCACTGCCAGTGCAAAGGGAACACTTGGGAGACTGCAGTCCTATCAAATCCCCACATCCTAGCTTGCTATTGGTTTCTTAGTACATTAATGAAGCAATAAATTCTGGAAATCTGCAGTGTGGCTCTTAGCATTTGTTGCTGTATGTGTACAGACATAATCTGAGCCTGATAATGTGCACCTATACTGCTTCCTTAGAAGTACAGCTTGAGAGTAACAGCTTTAGAAAGATCACACGTTTAAAAAAAAGTGAGAAATGAGAATCTTACACAGTTGTGAAAGTTGAAGGCTTTGCCATATCCTGTTTTGGCTTTTTTTAGGTAGTACTTTACTTTCCTTAAGTAGCCCCCAAGGCATTGTTTTCTTCTGAAGCTTGAATGCCATTCCTTTGACAATTTTTTTTTAAACTATTTTCAGAATCAGATTTTAACTGCAAGTCAGAAGGCAGAACCTGAGCCTCTGCTTTTAAACAGACAGCCATCTCTGACAGAAGCTTAAATAAACACTTTAAAACTGCCTTTATTTTGCTTAGTAATTAACTTTTGTAGATAAACCAGTTTGCCTACAATGTCTTAAAGCTCAGGCCTAATTTGTATCAAAAGAGGGTGTTGTACGAGGGCATCAGAGCTACTGCTGTGCTGTATTGTTCATTCTTGTTACCTGGTTTCACCATTGGTTCACTGTCTCATTGAACTACTTGACTTTTTTTCCCTTTTCTTTTTGCTGTCTCTTCCTCCCAGTGTTCTACAGAAGACATTGCAGACAAACTTGGCATGGATATCTCTGCTACAAATGCAGTGCACATAGCAAACCCCAAAACTGCAGAATTTCAGGTAAGGTAACTTAATTCAGGTCAGATTTGTCATACAGTCTATGTACAAAGAGGCAAGAAAGAAGCTAATAGGAAATAACATTTATAAACTATAAAGCTACTTTTCAGAGCAGTAAAGAGAGTGTATGTTTACATGCTACATTTGCTAACAGTCATATTCTGTTACTCCTTGACTGAGAAAGACCTTATTCAGTGTGAAATGCTATTACCTTTTCAAGGAAGCAAAGTACCATATTTAATGTGATGGCATCTGGCAAAAGTGAGCTGTCTTATTGCAGAAAATTCCACCTAGGTTTTGGAACAGCTCCTGCATTTAGAAAAGCTGGTTAGTAAAAATGGAGATATTAGGCTGGGCAATTTTTAAACTTCAAGCTCTCAATAAAAAAGATGTTTTTAAAAATATGAATTGTTATTGCTCTTTTTTTTTTTACTGAAAATTGATATTATATTTTACTTCTAGAGATTATTAAATTTCTGTTTTGTTTGCAGGTTGTTGGTTTTTTTTTTTTTTTAAATGCTTTCTTTAGCTTATAGGCAAGGTGACTTTACATTATGAGATCTGTAAAATAAATTGAAAGCAATTGAGTCATATTCATGTGTGTAACCTAAGAGATTCAAAGGGAAACACTTCATAGGAAGGCTCAGGAAAATTTCAGTAGTCTGGGATCTTAATTATGTGAAACCCCCCACCCACTCCCCCCCAACCCACACACAAAGATTCACATAAGTCTAATTTCTCTGAGCATCTAAAATGCTGAAGTCTTTTCTCTGTTAGTACAAACATTCTGCTTATCTGATAGTCTGGAACATAATTTGGGGGTAACTTCATGTATTTTCTGTTCACTACCACAACTAAATAGTTACATAAGACACTGTTGTATGATATTTTGACTATTATTCCCTGTTTGTATGTATTATTTGGCATGGTAATTACAACTGACCAATATAGAATGTACCACAAACGTAAAAGATACTGAGCATAAACAAGATCAGAAAAGCATCAGCCCCACTAGCCCAGTACAATTTCATGTTCCTGTTCTTCAGAGAACACAGGCCTTGCTGTGACAAAAGCAAAATGATGCCAAGGGCCTCTCTGAGTGTACACCTTCAAGCCTTTATTGGGTAGTTAAGAAGAGAGGAACACATAGGAATGCTGCATGATGAGAAGTTATTATGGCTGAGTACATGATAACTTCTCACCAGCAGTCAAGAAGTATTCAGTCACTTCCATCTTTTTCACAGCAGTTTGACTAAATAAGGCTGCCAATCTGAAAAAAAAAACAAAGTGTCCTTTTCTCTCCATTCAGGTAGTTCCACAGAAAGTAAGGAATGTAACTTTAAAATAATAACATGCCTCCTGCCTGTACCTGCACTTTGCATATGTTGTTTACGTATTTCAGGTCTTCCACAGCTGCAAGATGGATATGTTTATCTCACTTCTTTTCTGCCTGTATCATTGTTTAATATTAGGATGTATCAAGATAATATTTCAAATAGTATTTAATATTTCCAAAATAAAACTTAACATTTACCTTTTGCGTAAGCAGGATTAAACTGTAAGGGTTTCTTTTGGTTTTCATTCTTTGTGTATGGCTTTTCCTCCCTGGACTGCAGTCTGGCATCTGTGAGATGTTGTCTGTTCCTAAGCTTGTATATACTCTTACAGACACGTGCAAAAATATATCTTTTCAGGTTTAATAATTCTAAAACAAAGACATTCAAACATAATAGGTCAGCACAGTATTTGCATCTCACTACTGTTGAATTCTTGTTTGAAATGAGCAAACCAAAACTTAGAAAGGTGTACTGTTGGCTATTTTGGAAGGTCATTCACCTGCAGCATCCACGTTTGTCCTGCAGGTGGCACGCACAACCCTCCTTCCTGGTCTGCTGAAAACCATAGCTGCTAACCGGAAGATGCCCTTGCCTTTGAAACTCTTTGAGATTTCTGACATTGTGGTAAAAGATCTTACTAAAGGTAAGAGAAGTTTCCTCAGCGTTTGTAATTTCAAAAGTTATTAAAAATTTTCCTCTTTGAAAGGATCGTAGATCCAGATTAATTTCAGAAATTATTTGAGTAACCAGTTAAGGCTGCAGCTGTGCAAACTCAGGGAAAAATAGGTGTTTCCATTAGAATGAGAAATATGAAAATAGACCCAACTTTTTAAAGAAGCAAGTGGAATGACCTCAAGAACTGCAGTGCAGTCAGCATGATGGGAACCCCAGCTATGTTCAAGATGAATACGTCTGCACCACTGACTGGTGCAGCAACTGAAGGAAAGGAGCTGAGCTTGATTTGCCATTATCGCTTACAGTTCAAGTCTTTATAGCTGTCCTGCATCTTCACTAGCAGTGCTGTTTACACTGTTTATCAGTCATAGGGTACACACAGTGCAGCTGCCACAGGATTTAGCATCCAAATTTCAAGAGCTGCTCCAGCTGCTAGTCCTGAGCATGACTCAAGGACAACTGTTAATATGTGGAATAGGTGCAAGGCAATTTTGCAGCAAAAAAAACCATAAGCAGCTCATATTGATTCACTCATTTTGACTTGCTCTTACTTCACTACTCTTTTGCATTTGTATTGGAGGCATAGTTCATGAGAAATTCCCTACTAGTAATTTTTTCAAGTGGTACAAACCTTGGAGACTAGTCAGTACTGGAAGCACACTGCTATTACGGTGCTGAAGCCTGTTTCAGTGGCTGCAGTCTTCAAGATGTACAGCACTGCCAACTAAGAAGCAGTACATCTGTAGTCAGTGAAGGGCAAGCTATACTTGGAGACTGATTCTAATCTGGAGAGCTGTAACTCAGGAAAAACTTGGGAATCAGTGCAATTTGATATCTTAAAATGAATCCCTTCTTCATCACCTTTGAACAGCGTTAGTTGTATTTGTTTCCCAAAACTGTTCAGGAATACTGACAACCAATACAAAGAATTAGACTTGTAGCACATATACGATAAAGAACAGAGTAAGTCTATGTATAAATAAGCAAAAAGCCCAACAGGCTAAGATTTGCCCAGTCAGCTACGAAAAGATTTTGCTTATCTTTCGTTTTCATCCAACTATGCTAAGAAAGCATGGCTGCCTTTGAATTGCTCTGCATCATTAATTATGTGAAGCAGCAACAGCAGCAGTTCACTCTTCAAAAACTTCAGTGAAAGCCTGCTTGTGTGATGTGGCATCTGTGCACTGATTTCACTGTACAGTATCAAAATTTCCGATTAACTTGTTTATCTGGAAAATGTATAAAAGATTTAAGAAATATACCAATTCATTTCTTCTTATAGGTTATATTAGTGGGAAAAAAAACTTACAGCTACAAATTCTGGGAGTATGTGCTAACATGACAAGTTATAACTCAGGATTAAGTTTTGCTTCTTGGTGGAAAAGGCTGGCATGACTTTGAGTTCAGCAACAGAATTGGTTTTGTTGTTTCCTTATCTGGTTTCAGACTTTAATGGTTGTGTTTAAGGTATTTGGAATCTGCAAAACAAAGGTTTATGTAAGGCATAAGAGAAACGTCAAGAGAATTGCTTTGGTGATGAATTTAACAGTAGATTACTGTTTTGGAGGAGAAAAAGCAGCTGTGCCAAGCTAAATAAGCAGTTTTAGGAAAGCATGTTGATTTACTTAGTTATTTTCAAATCACATGCAAACAGTTTGGTGCAGCTCATTCCTTGCTGAGCATGGAGTTGTTACAGCACAAAAACTTGGTACAGATAGCAGAATAGCATTAGCATTCTTCAGAACCAAGAGTGGGCTGTTTATCTTGAAAGAAGGAGTGTAGTTAACCTGACTCTATAAAATTTGCAAGCTTGATTGCTTTTATTCTGTGCATGTTAATTGTAGCTTTTGAAAGTATCATTTATTCAGGTAGCTGTTTCACAGCTTTAGAGAGGCTGATTCTGTCGTGTACTTCATACTGTTGGGAGTTATTGCAGCAAATGAAAGAGCAATACTGTTTAGGTGGAAGCTTTGTGGCCCTGGCTCTTGGGCAGCTCTCTCACAGGTTGAGCGCCTGCAGACTGTGAGCAATATCTGAAACTGTTTTTAGTGATGTGTTGAGAATAACTGCTGTGTTTCTCAAACTCGCTTCTGAAATTAAGCTTGCATCATAAATGGTTTGAAAAGGAAGGAGAGAAAGAAATAACGGGTAACTGTAAACACTGCAAAATGTGGGATTGCCCTCTCACATATGGAATGAGATTTCCTGCAGAAGACTTATGTCATCAGACTGACTAATTTAATTTTATTATTTCATGATTTTGGCATGCAGAATTTCCAATTAATAATGTAAGAAGCATGAGTCAAAAGAGTACTGACGTTAACTATATTCGAAACAGCATCTTGCAGTCATTCATGTGTGAACAAACCTAGCTTTTAAACACACTGGTTTTTAATAAAATACCTGCTGACACAGAATTTAATCTTACCAAGGTGAACAGAACGTATTTCTCTTCAGACATATCTGGCAGAAAGGCTTGACATATTAAATTGGCATAACGTGCGCCAGATTTGATGTTGCTAAACAGAACCAAACATGAGCAGAAATGTTTCTTCTCAAGACAAGAGAAATGTGCTGATTTTGAGTATGTTACACAGCATTTGTAGTGTTGTAACTCTAGATAATCATCTCTAGTAAAGCAGCAATGCAAGTTCAGCATGTAAGCCATCACCTTGCACCACTATACCTAACCTAGAATGCCTTTCTCCCTCCTACCACAAGAAGAGAAATAAATCCATCAAAAACATCACCTCTGACTGATGATCTTGTAGAACCAAGCAAGCTCATGGCAGCATACATGGCTGATGCCATATTTCAGAGCAGTTTTCCTGTCTCAATCTGCAAGTGTTAATTACATGCAGAAATTACACAAAAATCCAGGTTCAAATGAGCAGGTGCCCCCTTCCAGATCAACATATTTTCCTGAAACATCCCTAATTTGGAAGAGGGCAGTGTACAACACAGCTCTGCCTTCCTCTGTGCTCTTTTGGCTCACGTACTCCAGACCAGCTGCCCATCCTTTGGGTTGTTTTTCAGTAGGATCTCCAGGAAGTGCTTTGAAGTCTCAGAAATATATATATGTAATTTAAGTTGACATACTTGGCAGGCTGATTTAAAAAATAGAATTGCTTCATGGCATGACACAAGAGATCTCTCAAGTGAGTTATAAAGAACTGAAGCATTTAAAACAGCCGCCAGCTTTTGCACACAGTTCTTAATGCTTCTCCTGCCATCTGTAGTGAATGCAATTCTTGTGCCATAGCGTAACTCTAAAGAAATAAGTTCTGTAGTGCAACTTTTTGGAATGCTTCAAAATACAGCCTGTCCTTTACTGAAGATCTTAACAGTTGGCTTGAAATCAGGAGGTGTAAGATTTATCACATTTCTATCTGATGATTTAGTTAAGAATAGTGTTCTGAAGACCACTGACTTCAAATACAAAGTAAAATTCAGATAGTTGCAGAAATTCTGGTAGCATAGCAAGAAAAAAAATACATCCTACTGAATGCCTAGCACATAAAGCTTGCTTTCCTAGCAACAAATGGAAAAGGGAGAACATTTTCTTTTCTGCTGCACAGTACAACATGAAAATAGATTAGCCACTACTCATGACTGTGTATTAGTGTCTAGCATCTTATTTGAGTTGGGAAACAGAGACATAATAATATAACTGAGCGGTCAGAGTGCTTAGAGAACAGAAATCAGATGTTGCATTTTCTGATATTTTCTCTGTAACCTTTGCTGTTCTTATAGCATTTTTTTACTTAAGTCTTCAGAACTGAATTCTCCATTGTTTAATACTGCAAATTATCATTATGACACTAAAAGGTTACAGCTGCAGTAAGTTCAGCAGGAGAACTCACAAGACAACCTGTGGCTGTATTGCCAAGCTGCTGCTCTCAGAGTTCTGAATGACTTTTGGCTCAAAAAGGCTGCTCTTTCACATAGGCTCTTGCTCCTCTATTTCATGTTTCTTCAAAATCCTTGTCCCTAGTCACTTGGTAAAAGTTTTCCTGCTTAGTTATTGATAGATTTCTGTTATTAAATGGTCAGTTGGACCAAATAAGCAAGATATAGATTGCTTATGTAGTTGATATTCGCAGTATAGGAAACACCCAGTGAACGCTCAAGTTTCCACTTGTGATGAAGCTTACTGTATCTCAGAGATCAGCTATAGTGGATCAGACCTGAGGCTCACTTAGCCTAATGTCCTGCCTGTAACAATAGCTAGACGTGTTTGTCAAGGGAAAAGCACAAAATTTAGTAAGCATATGTAGTACTCCCCATTCTCCAGTCATTTATACCTCAGAGACTTACTGATTCAAATGTGATTCTTTGGATTCAGCAGCACGTAATAGATTTCTCCCTATGAGCATTCACTGCTTAACTAGGTGATGTCTGAAAACACCTACTCCTTGTGTTGTTTGAAGCTTGGCCCCTGCTGGTTTTTGCATCCACTAATGCTTCTATTGAATGCAGCAGTGAATGATTAATCCCAGTAGAAAAGAACTATCTCAAGGCCTGAGGTACTGACATCCTCAGCCCTGGTACTTAAATCCAGAGCTGCGTGGCAGTACAGCTCAGACTGCAGGTGCAGCTGCAACTCTCTTTAGCACTTAGCTATATGCTTGGCACTTGTCATTGTCTGACCATTTTCTTTTTATTTAACAACTGTATTTGCTTCACAAGACGTAAGGTACCTTAAATCTACATTTCTGATTGTTTGACGTAGTGAGCTAAGGAAATCCCATCATTTCCTCAGATCACAGTAGGTGCAGCAAATACTATTTTGCATACTCATTTCTCCTTTCAGCTACAAGTACCCTCAGTGTAATAGCAGGGAAAAAAATTGCTGCAAAAGGCAAGGCTGGAAGTATGATGAAGCCTGCCAGATAACAACTACTTCCTTCTTTTCAGATGTAGGTGCAAGAAACTACAGGCATTTGTGTGCTATTTATTACAACAAGAGCCCTGGGTTTGAGATTATCCATGGTTTGCTGGATAGAGTCATGCAGCTTCTGGAAGTACCACCAAATGAAGAGAATGGATATACAATCAAGGCAACTGAAGGTAAGGAAGACACAGCATATTGCAGAGCTTGTTTTGGAGCTCAGATGTTCCCCTACAATCTCATGTGAACTTTCTGTTGTTGCTAGCAGTCACAGAATATTATTACACTGTGGTGTGGCAGCATGTATAATTTTGGAAAGGCATTAACTGCATTCACAGATAGCAAATCAGGTTTGGTGTCTTTCTACGATGTATTCTTACTATAAACAATGAGTTGACAACTTTTTAAAGAAATCATAGTAAATTGTAAGCTATGAACTTCACAGGCTGTTTATGATAAATTAACCTAATTATTAGGTGAGTAGGAATTCACAAAATGAATGAGTATGCTACATACCCACTGCATTCTCTTCAGCTAACAGTAACTGGAAAAGGCAACTTCTTACACTGTTCTTTTACTTTATAGCTTTATCTATATCATTTATTTATATATGCCTCTTATTTGTATATTCACATGAAGCTATACACTTCATTTATCTTTTGTTTGAAGACCTGCTGTCTTTGAGACTGAGCCTTTCAGACTGCTCAGACAAGCAGTTGTATAACAGACCTCTTCATTCTCCATACAGGGTCAGCTGCACATGAATTAAAAATAACATCCTTAAGTGCTCAGCCTCCCTTCTATGTGCATTTGTGTGCAAGAGATAAAGAAAGCAGACTGACTTGATTGTAGGAGCAGGGATGTCAACTCAAGAGAACAAGCAGCAGCAATTAATCTATTCATTTAACTTAAACAAAAGCATAGTGATTACACTGCAGAAAGACTGTACGGACAGTGACTGTGATTTTACTTCACTGTGTATTGGTGTTCAGAGGTATGAAATAATGATGTAAATTGGCTCAGCTTGAAAAAGTGCTTCCATTCTGCACTTACTGAAACCAGTGGCACCAGTATAAGATCCCTACAGCCTGAGAAGCTCACCTATTTGTCCTGTAATTTGGCATTACAGTACACATCTTGTTTCAGCGTGCTGCCAGAAATGCCAGGCGTAACGCTTCAACCAAGTGGTGTCCTAGCCCATTTTTGATGCATGCTTCTGTCATACAGTGATGATTTTCCCCCCCCCAGTCTCTGCCTCTCCCTTCCCATTTTTTCTACAAAGTGCTTGGCTCAGTATTAGTTAGGCAGACATTCAAAAGGTTTGCTAATTAATATTGTTAATATGATTACCGGGTTGACTAGTGGGCTGTTCAAAGTCTTGTAGTTTTTGTTATAATTCTACACAGTACAGAACTGGTAACAACAAAGCTTATTTGGGGGGATTTAAAAGAAATCAAGGAGCTGAGTACTTGGGTGCCATTGATGCATCAGTCAAACCTAACTGTTACATTCCTTGTTTAAAATAGGCCTATGAAGTTTGCTTTAGAAAAGTATTTGCAAATGTTTTGTATTCTGTACCATAGCGTTTCAGTTAGATAGGACTGTCTGAGGAACTGGAATAAGAAGATGAACAAATAATCCTAACAGTGAAGAAGTTATTTCTAGATTCTAGTGTTGTTGTTTTTGATGCTGTGGATTTGCAATACCTTTAAAAAAATCCCTGCATCTCCATGGCATAGAGTGCAGGACAGGTGATGCCTTGCCCTATGCAATATAGTACAAGCAACTTGTAACTCTTTGCTATAGAGCAGAAAAAGGAAGTGCCTACTGCTTTGTTTTGGCAGCGATTCAGAAACTCTCCTGGGATGACATGTAGATCCCTTGCAGTTCTACTGACATTGGAATTTAACCTCAATAACAATGCAGGTGGCTGATACTCATAGTGCCAAGTGAATGCAGTGTCACTGCACCAACTTACTGAAAAGATACTGACTGCAGAAGTAACTCAGTCAAAGTGGCCTAGAGAGGTTTGTTTGATTTTGTTTTTAACTTGCACTGCAATCTGTGCATTACGCACGCATGAAAGAAAATGTCAGCAGATGATGGAGTAAGGTCAATTGCTGAGCAAAAGAAAGATATCCTATAACATCTTATGAGACTGCAGCATCCTGAAATAATTCAGGAAGAGCAATGCTAGTTACTTCAGAGTTTTTAACTCAGGACATTAATGTGGCACGGCTGTTTCGATGCATCTTTATGGAGCGTGTTTCTCATTGACTGTGCCAAGTTAAAATTTGTATACTGAGAAATGGATTTATCCTACGAGACCGATACTACTTTTGTATGCAGTCTTAAGTAGAACTTGAGACTAGTATTGAAGGTGGCACTTTGTACTTGGTGTAACTGCTTAAAACAGCTCCAATAATTGTTGGAAAACCAACACTGGGAAAAACCTTGTTTTGTACGAGCAACACAGAATAGAGGAGATGTACTGGGCACATATTTTGCTCCTTTCCAAATTCACTTTGGAAAATGAAACACCCCCACTATATTCTTCTTTGGCCCATATGTTCAAATCATAAGTATTTAAGCTCCTTCTGTTCTACCAACACCTAAGTGCCCTGTGATTTGACCCAAAGGTCAGAGCCTTTCTGCCTTCATAGCAACACCTGTGAAAAAGTGCAGATGCTAGAAAATATGGGTGAAATTGTGATGTTCCCCTGGCCTTTGCACTACAGTTTGGTGTAATCTGAGCTAGGTAATAAGTGGAGAAAAGATGTTTAAAGCAGCCTTAAGGAAGGGAGGGTTCTAAGCGTCTGAATTCAGTTTCAGTATATGTACATTTGGCACTCAGAGCTTTTCAGTTTCTTAGAGTTACTGAGGAAACTTTTTTCCTTTATTGCTACATACAGAAGATTATGAAGTATTAAAGGCAGAATGCTGAAATGCTACCCACTGTTTTAAAACACATGGGACTGACTTTCTGAATTCCATGATCACTGACCTAGAAAATACTTTGGTTTTTGTTTTAGAACAGCCTAGGCATCCATAATTGAACAGTCTGAGTATAATTACTGCTTCCTTCCTCACATTTTCCTGTGCTCCATAATACAGCCTCCTTGCATAAGCTATCTCAAAATTCTATATCATAAGATGTATGGATCAATCTTTTTAAGTGATAAATATGAGTGGAAAGAGCCAATGAATTTAATGGAATTAGTTTTTTCATTTCAATTGGTTTCACTTTCTTTGAAATGAAAACTAACATCGTTCTGATAAATACACTGGAAGTTATTCTTAATTTCAAGCTTTTATCTCTGCAGAAAAGGCAAGTTTTCTGCAACATTTCGGTAATCCCATGTCCTAGATGACTATTTTCTTCCAGAAGTCAGGACCATGATCAGAAAAGGTGTTCCTCATGGGACTTAGGTTCACAGTAAAGTTTTACTTAAGCTAGAAAAGCAGTTTGTGCATATTAAATACTGATGGTAGATTGTCTTGCACAATACTCAAAGCTATGGCATAAGGTACAAGGTAGAACTACTCTGTTGCCCTATAAGAAAGTGACAGTGATTGTAAACATGAAGGAAAAAAGCCCTATTTTTGCAGTACCTCCTAAGAGTCTCCCATACCTTGCACATATAAATGAATTGAGCATAACCTGTTTGAAAACAGAGAGTAATGCCCATGCATTATGAAAATGAAGCAACTTGATATGTTCACAGAGAATACGAATGCTGCTTGCTTACATGAAAGCAAACAGTTTCTGGATAGCGTGGGCTTACAGCACCAGCTCCTTTATTTGTTCTTGTGAATTGCAGCTCAAGCTTTGGACTTTCTGTTTATTTATTTTTTTAGATAAATTTGCATGCCATTCATTGTGTTCGGGTAGTCAGCAGCTTAATAAGGCTGGGAAGTCAGCCAGTTTGTGTTCACCATAAATGTCTGCTTAATAAATGCATACTTGAATGCCTACTAAGTCTTGCTTCCTTTAGTAATTGACAGTTGTCTTTTAAAAAAATTGCTCCCCTTTATTTTTACAGCCCTTAATTAAATGAAAGGTGTGGTAAAGTGTAGAAAATTTTAATTCCACAGTAAATCACAGTAATAACTTCTCAGTTAATGAGGTTTAGCTGTGAAATTAGAGGTGTAATAGTTATCTCCATAGCTAAGAACATCAGTTTGCTTTTAAAGTAATAATTATGCAACAGATCAGAGTCTAAA
This sequence comes from Lagopus leucura, assembly GCF_019238085.1. NCBI lineage: Eukaryota > Metazoa > Chordata > Aves > Galliformes > Phasianidae > Lagopus > Lagopus leucura. The sequence continues at coordinate 7,830,032 of NW_024962274.1, forward strand.
TCTCCATTTAGAGTTAATCTCAATTCACAAGACAAAAGGAGGAAAGTCTGGGACTAATTCCGAGTTGCACATGTAGCACTGAGCCCCTGCATCTCTCTGGTGGTCAGTTTGAACTGGGAGATTGAACCACGCACAGAAGTTTAGTGCTGAACTTGGCATTATGAATGCCTGTTCTGGCTTTATTAACTGGAGCTCAGATGCACTCAGTAGCAGTCCTGGCTTTTCAGTTTGCTGTCCTGGCAGCTATTGCATCATTCACAAGTGTCAGTAATTACATATTTACTCATAGATAAATGAAGGAAGCGTGCACATCTTACTGTGAAGCCTCAAGCACCATTTGCAACACATTAGAAAATATTAGCCAGTTTTTCATCCATTTAATGGCCGTTCAAACACAGATACCTTGTAGTTGCTATTGCATCCTTGTTATTGTATTTATCTACCAAATTTTAGTTTGAAAGAGTAGAGTCACATTTTTGTGACAACATCCATTCTCCATAAACCTGTATCAGCTGCTAATTGTCTGTATCCACATCCTCTGAATTTCAGATTTGCCTATTACCAAATCATGTTTTTCTCAAGATCAGTATCAAATCACTGGTTTCTGGTTTTGCAGACCATTCACCTGGAAATACCAGCAGCACATGAATATTTTTTCTCGTACTACAGAAGTGCCAGCACTGCTGTCAGGCAGAGGAGAACTGTGTTACTGTGACATATTGCGGGGCAATGAGAGGTTTGGCAGTCCCCCCAGTGTTTAGTCTTTATTCTTCTGCTGTACAGGCCTCTTTAGAGTTGCATTCTGCTGCTCCCCACCCCCATCAGCAAGAGCAATATATTTTTTTTTTATAATCATTTATCTTAACAAGCATAAGATTAAAATCTTCCTTGCATCAAGAGTTTTAAAGCCTGGCACAGCTTACGTTATATGATACAAAATTTGGTCATTTTTATATTCTCTCCTTAGATTTTGAAATACAGAATGATTGCTTTGTCACAGACTGCGTTTTCAATGTAGCTGTTGCAAAGCCCTCTCTATAAAAGATGATTCATCCAACCTAGTAAGCAGAAGTAGCAAATTGCATCTCTCCTTTTGCAGCAAGCAGGGGCAGCGCCAGTGATGTCAGCGGCGGCTGCAGTGCTGCTTCCCTGCTGTGTGGTGCCCTGCTGTGACACAGGCAGGCTGTGTGCTCAGCTGATCACATTTTTGCTACAACATTAATGCTGTGATTAGTGATCTTGTTAAGCTTGCAGTCTTAATAATCACTAAATACATTAGATTCTGTTTTTAAAGTAATTCTGGCTTTATTTATTCCCATCGTCACAGGCTTGCATTTGTTGTTTGGTTGGTTTTTCTTGTGAGGGTGAGGCTTCTTTTTCCTTGTTTCATTTGTTTTTGAAGCAGACAGCTTATTTTAAGATCTAGTTATGGCCTTTTCCCATATATGCATCTGCTTTAATAAAGATAGAGAGTAATGCTGCTGGCTGACTGCAGTGTAATTGATGTTGAGGGGTGTATCAGCCCAAAGCACAGTTGATAACAATGCCACGTCAAGTGTGCAAGTCATCAGTTGTGAGCAGGGCTGTACATGGATGTTGGATGTGCTACCACATCTTCAGACTGCTGTGAGGCTGTAGCTAAGCAGGTGTCTGATTTTTGTGATACAGAAGCAGAGACAGCACTTCAAATTTAACATCACGTACATGTCTCACAATTATGTATGCAATACAGTTTTAAACAGAAGGCTGTAAGGTTTTCACCTCAAATTTCTACATCAGTGTGAATGCAGAATCTTAAGATTTGCCTGTGTTAGAGGAATTGACTTGACCAAGACTTGAGAAGCCTTGGTTGCTGGCCCTGACAGTTTCACTGGGTGCTGAGATTCGTAGCTTAAACTACCATGGAATAGTACATAATTAAGTCATTTAGGGCCCGGTAGCCATGAAAGCATATCATAGAATCACCAAGGTTGAAAACAACCTCCAAGATCATCTAGTCAACCATCCACCTATCACCAATACTTCCCCACTAAACCACGTTCTTTAGTACATCTCCTGAGTGTTTCTTGAACACCTCCAGAGACAGTGACTCAACCACCTCCCTGTCTATCTCAGCAAGTGGCATCAGGTCACTGGGAGGGGAGGATGGCTTGATCAAGGGTGTGAAATGCATACATATCATGCAAACTAGATGCGACATGCTAAAGCAGAATTGCAGGCTGACAGTGCTGGCTCTTGTTCAAGCCAGAAGCTGAGACCTACTGGCTTACTGCACAACGTGGAGTACACAATACCCCTACCATGAAGAGTATGGTTTATTGTTTCATTTTTACTTCTGAGGAATACTGATGTAAAAGGTGAATCATTCTTTTACGTATATGGAAAGGGACAAAAAGATCCCGGAACAGAGAAGTTAGCTGTGATGCAATAGCTAAGGTGTGGGACTTCTAGACAGGGCAGACCCACATTTCAGATAAATCCGGATTTCAGGACTGGCCTAAAAACAAAGCTTGGCTATGTGATGATTCACCTTAAGTCTAGCTAAAGGCTAATGTAGAATTGTTGTTTTCTCAGAGCTGCCTCACAAATGCAGATTTATTGAGCTTGATACACAAGTACACATTTCAAGAAAAAAAGATACAAATTTGATAGAATTATTTCTAGGTTTTCTACTCAGGGCAAATTTTTCCTGTACAGATCATTGAAGCAGTCACGCTGGTACTTCAGCATCGCATTTCCAAAATCCCATTACCTAGATTGGTGACCCAGGGTGTCTGGATGTCCTTAGCCTCAGCCTCCACCCAAATACTGCCTTCCACTGGGAAAGTCAGGAACACAGCGATGTTACCCATATAATCTTACATTCTTTTGACAATATTGTAGTCCTGAGAACAATGCAGGAGGTTAAAAAGGAACTCTAAACCTGGTACATTCTTGGATCGTGTCTGGACATCCAGTAACACCCTCTGTTACTGCTCTTGTTTTTCCACAGCAAAAGTGGAAAAATAAAGCTAGCCTGAACCCTCTACCAGTCTGTGTTGAAGGCAAAGGAGAGGAGGAGAGTGCTAGCTGTACCAGTCCCCAGGTTGATGCTGCATCAATTTCTTAATGGCGACTGTAACAGTTGAGCCTGGGTATAAGTGCTTTTATGATTTCTCCACACTCTTTACAGTAAGAAGTTTGTTGCAGGCTTTACAGAAGTAATTAACATTCAGCAAACTACCATAGGAATGTTTACAACAGAGGATATTTTGTTTGTGCTTTTAACTTTAGGCAAATAGAGGACATCATTTCAAATATACGTATTACAAGTTCATATTAGTTGAAAGATGTGATGTTGAGGTAGCTGCAGTTTTGGAGGTCTTTGCATAAGATTTTGAGAGCCCAACTGTACTGTATACATGCACGAGAAAAGGTGATTGCCTCTTAACAATGCTGATGCATGCTGTGACTTTGTACTTCAGTGCATCTGCTGGAAAAGGGAATTAGTAAGAAATGTGAAGAACCTGATCCTAAAAAAGGAAAAGCCACCACTACCCTCCAAACTAAATTCCATACAGTGTCGCAAAGGTAACATACTTCAGCAGATGAGCCAGGGTGAGGTGGTCACCCAGCTGCCCTCTCACCACGGGGACAGGGAATTAAGATGAAAGACTTCGGAGGCCACATGAGCTCCTCTCTATTACCTTCTTAAGCTTCAGCTTCCGATGTTCCTTCAAATTATAGGAACAAACGAGTAGGTTTGAAGGCTTAGCACAACTGTAGGCCTCTAATACTGCTTTAATCTATTTCTTTTTGAAAAGGAGGGAGAGTAAAGCACAGAAAAGAAACTGTGCAAGGTGTTTGACAACAAAGAGTGCAGGGAACTCCGAGCATTTTGAGGGTCAATTAGCCAGAAAATGTGCTAAAGACTACATGCTCTATTGGATTACTGGCCAAAGAATTACCCCAAAGCAATCACAGTTGCTTGAATACAGAAAGGCAATTACAGATTTTTGAGGACAACCTGCAGAAGCTGTAATTAAAGGTGTTATTTCTACATCACTGAACATTAGAAATTAAATTCTTACTCGCAGCCACGAGAAGTAACTTTTGTCTTTCACTTCTGTGTAATATATCAGCATAAACCATGACTGGCTTCGGCATCTCTTCTTCAGGAATGCATATTGTATTTCACCCCACCCCTTCTGGCAACTACCAATTATAACGTTGACATATTAAAAGGTGGATTTCAATTGTCATACCTTCTGACTTCCTCTGACATTGTGCAAGTCTCCATTAGCTAGGACAATACAATCCCTGGCTGGATTTCAAGGTGAGGTTTGTGAAGAGCTATTTGTGTGTGGAGCAGACAGGATTATATCAGAAGAGCGATAGATTTGCCATTACTGAAGTGAACGATGTAGTAAATTGCAGTTTTTAAATGAACGTTGGCTCTCTTGATAGCACAGGCAATAAGACCTACAGGAGGAGGCATTGGGTGTGATCACAACAGCCACAAAGGCAGCCACCTCCTGGCATGCTCAGTGTTGCCTTTGGATGTTCTGCAGCAACTCCCTGACCAGCCAAAGCCTATTTCAGGAAGGCCATGCTCCTCACAACCTTACAGTTCTTGACACTGTATGCAGCTAGAACAGCGCACACTTAGCATTGACTTCTGCTTCATTGACACTTAAGAGTAAGCTCCAGCTTATGGTCTGGCATATTCCAAACAAAGTACTCATGCCTTTTTTGCTGACTCCTCATACGTGGAAAGCAGCATAAGCTCATATCTTTCACACAACCTTGGCTCTTTAAGGCTTTATACCTTACTTTGAGAACTAACACAAAGGCCCAGCCCACAACACATAAGCTTGCTCAGAGTCTGAGGCACTATTAACATTTCCTCCAGACCACAAGGAAAATACAAAGCAAGAAGCATACCTGTTATTTTGGAGCACCTGTGGGCTGCTGTTTCTGTGGACCCTGCTGCAGTTCCATCCATCCTCTTAAGGAGCTGCCTCCTTCTCACTTCTCTTCTAGTGCTGGTTGGCACTTCACTCAAATCACACCTCCAACTTCACTGTACCTTTTTCCCTGCTTCTACTTGTGTATGTTTCTTCTTAATCTTCCTTTATGGGCTCCCTTTTCAACACCTGTTTTTTGTGATCTGAAATTGGCTCTTAATTGTAGCAGCCTGGCAGAGCTGTGTGTGTGTGTGTGTGTGCCAGCACAGGGTCAGGTGTGAGCCCACCTCTCTCACCTGCTGCCTGTTGGGCTGTAGGGAAGCTGCTTACAAAGGGAACCCTCAGGCCCCCATCTGCTGGATGCAGCCCAGAGGCTGTTCTGGCAAGCAGGAATATACTGAGGCATTCCACAGTGCACCCAATTATCACAATAATAGTTTCATTATTAACCAGTGTTCGTAAACTGTCTGTAAAACTATTCCTCAGCTCATGTTTCTCTGGTGCAGGAGCCAAGTGTTAGCCAGACAGATGGGAACCTGAAGCTTTTAACAGGTTTTTCTATTTGTATTTGTTGATTGTCTGACCTCTTCCAGTCAGGAGTAGTGGTGTCTGCAAAGCACCACACGCACTGTGGGTTATCCCATGAGCAGTGAACCCTTCTAGGCTGGAAGAGAAGAGGTGGTTTGAAGGTTCTGTTGCACAAACTTTGAGGAGTAAATTTTTTCCTGTTGATATTAATGAGATTTTTACTCCTTTTCTGCAAGGAATATCAAATCAAATAGCATTGTGGTCATTGACCAGTGCTGGCTGGAACATGTGAAGCTGCAGACACGGGGAGAAGGAGAGCATCGCCTCTGTTCTGTGGTTGGAAGTCTTAGTGGTGTCTCTTTGCTTGTGTTACATGTTCAGAAGTTGTGCTGTAAGCTTACGGTAAGAAGGAACACATTTTGCCATTGTTCAGCTTATAGCTGATTCAGCACTTGGCTTTGTGATGTAATCATTAAACATACAGCTTCTGATACAACGCAGTGAATTGCCACTGGCTTCCAACGTGCATTACAAATGCTCAGGTAGCAGATGCCCCATCCCATCTGTGCTCTGCTAATGTAAGGCTGACTGCTGCCCATGCCCTTTCTTGGGCCCGAAACACAAAATTGTTTCACGCTATGGGAAACAGCACAGATCTTGGGAATGGCAGCAGCTCGGTGCTCTCCTGACCCCATTGACCACGAGGTTACGCCCAGAGTAGAACTGGCCTCTGGGAAACCTGTGGCCCAGTGGCAGCTCACTGGGTGCTACAGGTGAAAGTGTAACAAGGAATTTGTTTTTTAATGGCTGTAAGGATGCAGGGATGACAGCTGGGTTTGCAGCGTTTGATTCAGTGCAGTGTTGTGTTAGACCCTATTCAGATGCTTAACGTTTAAAACCAGTTGAGTCGCATGATGTAACTGGGATGGATGTGTGAGGAAAAAGTAACTCTCCCAAGGCTGCACCGAGCTCAACTCAGACTCAGTTTTTTAATTAACCCTACTGTCAACGTTTTTGTTAATTTGTTTGCTTTTTTCTCCCTAATTTTGCAGTGGCATGCCAGCATTATGACCATGTGTTCAGTTCTTGCTGTTGTGCCAGGGTAAGCTCACACAGGCGTTTCTGAAAGAACGTCACTGTGCTGCTCACATCCTTGGCACAATACCGGCTTTATTCACAGAGAGGAAAGCCTTTACCACTAACTGCAAGGGTACTTTATTTTTAGGCTGTGTTTTCACCCACAGTCTGCAGAGTGATCTGTACACACGGCGTTTGTTTCTTTTCTAAATGTGTTCCGTCAAGTTTTATTTTAACACTGGCGTTGCAGCGTGGCAGTGGGAAGTGTCTGTTTGGGAAGAGTCATGTGTGGGTGAGAGTCAGGGTCAGATAATGGCACTTTGTGCCCAGTGCAGGCAGCAGGGCTGTGCTCAGGGATAAGATTGAAATGGATCACCTATAATACACTGGGTCAGAATACTTCTATTAAAAACCCTTACTTCATGTTACCATGATACAAATAAAGCTGAGATGCCTGGGACTTTTGTGTTCCCCTACTGGTCTGTCTGAATGTGGGAGAACTGCAGCCATCCTCTTGGGTCTCCCCAAAGGTCAACAGTGGGCAATGAGGTGCTGGAACTGCTGCCCAGAGCAGCTGTGGGTGCTCCATCCCTCACAGTGCACAAAGCTAGGCTGGATGGTCAGCCTAGGGGCAGCTAGCCCATGACAGGGCTTGGAACTGGGTGGGATTTAAGGTCCCATCCAACCCCAGCCATTCTATGAGCATACGAAATGTTCCTGAAGTTTGAGTTTAATTTTGGCCCTTTTTAAAATTTGGCACTGCAGGGATGCACCCCAGCTGCAGCATCACAGCTTCCTCATTCCCATCCACTGTCTATTCTCATAGAAGATGCTTTGTTGGATTTTAGGATACTGAGAAAAAGATGCAGAGTAAGCAGATGTGCTGCTGTCTGGTGCTGACTGATTTCCTAGTGGAAGTACAGAAGCGAGGCCGACTCTCTCTGCAGGATGCTGCTGTAGGAGCACAGTGCAGAGGCTTTGTGTAGGAGGAACTGCAGGGTCCAGCACTGTGTTTCATCCCCTCCTCCCTCCCTGAGCTCCCTGCACTGCCTGCAGTGCTGCTGGCAGTGAGCCCTGAGCTGTGCTCCTACAACCAGCCCTCACTTTCTTCTCAGGGTTACAGTAACTGAAGGAAGGAATAAACAGCAATAAAATACACTAGCTTCATGTTTCAGCTTAGAAGGCAGAAGTCATCCCTTCAGGTTTGATGCAGATGCTGTTGAAGCATCCCAGCACTCTGATCACGCTGGAAATGACCACAGAAGGAGTTGGGAAGGGTTCTTCCCATGTGACGAGTTTCCCAGCTCCAAATGTGCATTCCATCATTCTTCCCTAGGGAAAGCCATGTGTTACCTCCTCATCCTGCAGATGAGGAACGCAGCTCGTGCCCAGTTATGTGAGGTGTACTCAGGCATGACGTGCTGCCGACCTGTAGGTGCCAGTGAGCTCCATTTCCTTAAACAGAGTCAGGTGGGAAACATTCTGGTGTTCAGTAGTACCCAAAGCCCAGAAAGCCCATCTCGCTGTCCCTCTGAATTCAGTTATCTGTGCGTATTCCCAGTCAAAATAACTGAGTGCAAAAGTTGCCCACGCTTTGGGCTTCATGTTTTATTTTTAACTCAAAGTGTTTCCTCATTTGCTATCAGTCATGGCAGCTGCTAATGCAGAAAGTGAGAGCCTATTCTTAGCATCTCAGCACACAGAGCTGCCTAATAGTGAGTGCTTTGTTCCCCATGGTAAATGCCTATTGACTTCCTTGGCCCAGAGAAATATTGATTTTTCTCTCGCTTTCTTCACAGGCTCCGCTTTCTTCCCTGGGCGCTGCGCTGAGATCTTTGCCAGAGGTCAGAGCGTGGGGAAGCTGGGAGTGCTGCACCCCGACGTCATCACCAAGTTCGAGCTCACCATGCCCTGCTCTGCCCTGGAGATCAAGATTGAGCCCTTCGTGTGACGGCAGGGCCTTACCCACAGATGCCCACTCCCATGCTCTGCACCCTCTGCTCCTCTTCCTCTGTAGGCAACATCTGCTTCTGCTTTTACGTTGCAATAAACCACAGAGTCTGGCTCCATGGGTAGATGTGTTCCTTACGGTGTAGGATGGAGCTGCAGTGAGACTGCCGTCGGTATTTGGAGAGGGGTGAAAAAGCCAAGCTGGGTAACAGCCCAGCGTTCTACAAGAGAAATGTAATGGCAGAGCACGTGATTTGTTTTCAAAATCAGAAATGTTCCACAGGCGCAGCTTCATACTGTAACTGATTATGGCTGCGTAACAGGAATCTCATTCTTTTCTTATTGCATGAAATAAGATAATTGATTAGAGCAAATGCTGAGTGAATGTGAGCAGAACGAAGGAGTTGAGCTTTTCTTCTGTACGGTTGTCATGTGCTCATCAGTGGCTGGGGGAGGAAAACAAACTTATTTCATGAAAACCAGAGATACTTTGTAAGCAAGATGTGTGTAATATCTGCTGTCCCACTCCAGACATCACTGCCGATCCTTTATCATTCTAAATTCAGAAGGCGTGGGTGGAATTACATTTTTCCATGGTTGATGTAAGCCAAGTGGGTTTTGAAGCACCAAAGTAAATTGGGGAAATGCATTTAGGAGCATATGCCCGTGGTCGTCTGCAGGAAGAGCTGAAAATATCAAAGCTTTGGTCAGACTGAGGTCAGTGTCTGTCTGCCTGGGGCAGCGCTCACTGCACAGCCTTCTGGTGGGTGGCTGAGCCCCAGCAGCACAGCTAGGACATGGCACTGGCCCTGGGTGCACCCAGGCACAGCATGCTGTGACCACAGCATTCAGCCCAGTGCTCCTGGCTCATCACCCACCCATGAAGCTGGCAGTTGTTCATTTGCATTGGTACAACCATTGCAATGTCGCATGCCAGTAGCAGCAGCCTGATTTTTTTGTGGCTCATCACCTCTGGGGAGCCAGGCAGCCTCTGGTCCAGGAGCAGCCCTGTGAGCAACGCACTGCCGTCACCCACCTGGAAACACCACAGTTTCCCCAGAGCAGCGTGCATGGGGGCAGAATCCTGCGTGGAGAATCCTGCGGCCGCACTGCCGTGCCCCCAGGGCCCATCTTGCTTGCGTGCGGGGTGCAGCACAGGGAGCCCTGCCCAGCCCCCCCAGGCTGCTCAGTGTGGGAAGCAGCCTGAAACACAGATGGAAGGCATTAGAAAGCCCTGTTTATTGGTGTGTCATGCATGGGGATTAGGACGGCAATACGGCAGATTTGCATTTCAGCAGACTGCAGGCATGTGTGCATGCACTAAACGTATTTCTCCACGCATGATTTTCTCTCTCTTTGGGTGTCCCAATTCTCCTGTGAATTTATGCTCTCTGAGTGTGAAGGCAGTGCTGGGGCCGCAGTCTCTCACTGCTGCTTCAGGATTTGGTCTTTCGTGAAGCAGAAATGTGGAGTTTTGCTCAGAGCAGGCACTAGCAGGGCTAGAGTTGCGACTACAAACATTTCCTGTTCCTCCCTTCCAGCTGGGAGCCCCTCCCAGCCCAGCAGTCACTTGCAGGTAGTGAAAAAGTGCATAACATGAACACAGTAGCAAACCAAATCTTGCAAAATATTTATATTTTAAAATTTGAACCAAGTACAGTTTGCATGTATCACATGAATCCCATACGGGTGAATACTATAAAAGATAAAAATATCTCTGCACATACTTTATAAATCCAAGCATTTCTGTACAACTTACACAAGTTCCCATATCACCAAGTAGCTGCAATTCAGAACAGGAGTGTTACACACAGGTGCCCCCCCCCCCAGGCTGTGCCTCTCAGCTCCCCAGGTCCCACCTGCAGTGACACCGTGTCCCCTGCCTGTGTCCAGCAGCACCAGAACGGGGCCAAATGGGGACCTAGCAGCTTTGGTGGCCTCAGCCCCACGCCCACCACGGCAGTGTGGGAGGAAATCCATCCAAACTCTTTGCGTGCACATGTGAAGACAGATGTGTCCACACACTCTAATTTAAAACAGTTTAACCGCAGCCTGGGCAAACCTACAAATCGCTAACATTTCTGCCTGCCTTCCTTCTGCAGCTTACGGACCGTGTCTGACATCACATGGTTCTTTCAAGTGCCCCAGCTGCTCAGCCAGAGCCACCAGCTTGGCACTGAGGCTCGGCTGTGTGTGTACAGGCAGCCAACAGCTGGCAAAGCACCTGCCTTACATCCGAGTCAACCTTGCAGCCATGAGCACGAAGGCGCACAGCTAAAGCTCGTGCTGTACAGCTAAAGTTCGTGTGCACAGGCAGGGAAGGCACACAGGCCCACCCCAAGCTCTGTGGCGCAGCACTGTGCTGTCCCGGCCCAGCAGACCACACTCACTGCTGTATTTGTCATACAGCTCATTGGTCCTAGAGCAACTACACACTTAAATAAGCAGCTTGAGCAGCACAGTGATGGCATGCCTATGAACATTGCTAATGCTATTGTACAACTTTGTACAGTACTGCGTGGAAGACAGTGATGTGGCAGCTCAGCATCACCCCTCAGCCCAGGGCACTGCAGGGGCTGTCTGCGCCCGGTCCCTGCATGGACACAGCTGGGCTCCAGCAGCACCACCACAAGCCTCACTGCTGCCACCATTCTGCTCCACCGTACAGGGAAACAATCTTTTGGGTCAGGATTAGAGAAAGATTGGTCAGAAATCACTCTGTGGGGTTGGATTTTTCTTTTCTTGCGTGTGCCCGTGGCACTGCTGACTTGCAGGGCCGTGGCTTCATGCTGTGCTCACATGCTATGCTCAGCCACCTTGGCCATGTGTCACTACTTTATGGGATCCGGTATCAGTGGGATCAATGATGTTTAACTCAAAGTTATTTGCGTACAGCGAGTCCTCCCCAGTTTTCAGAACTGAGTGTTTTGCCAGCGCAGAAAGGCAACAACCCTTTTTGATCAAGTTGATCACAACAACTTGAACAACTTCCCTCTGAAATGGTGGTGCCATGTGCTACTTGCCAAGGAACCAGGCTCAAATCAGCCCCAACAGCTTGTGCAGCAGTGGCACGATGACAGTAGCAGTGAAGCCCACTGATGAGTATGTTACAAATTTATACGGCACTTCTACTTCCAGCCTCCTCCGGGCATCCAGGTCAGCAATGGGGAACATGTAGCAGTAGCATAGCACACGCAGGACCACATTCTTCATCAGCTGCCGTGTCAGTAGGATAACGAGGAGCCCTACAAAGAACCTGGCCAGCATGAGCACCACCGTGATACCGGTGACAAGAGGAAATCCCATGTTGCTGTCCACATAGGCAGGTGCCACATACTGGTTGTTCAGCCAGAACCCCACAGTCGCTCCGGCTCCAGCCCCGAGGATGGTGGTGGTGTCCCCGCGGGTGGGGCTGTAGTAGTCCAGCTTGGGGTAGTTGTAGCACAGCAGGAGGGGCACAGCGATGGACAGCAGCGGGCAGAAGGGGCTGGTCAGCAGCATGTGGTCGATGCTGTCCCACACGGGGTACAGGAACACCAGCAGCACTGCGGAGATCAGCGCCCCGCCAATCACATCCTGCAAAGAGATGGCTGTGAAAGGCTTTGCAAAACAGAACTCCTCACTGCCTGTAAGGCATCGACATCCTCTGCTACCAGGGCCCACCAGCTTCTCTTCCCCAGGCTGAACAGCCCCGGGGCTCTCAGCCCTGCCCTGTACAGGAGATGCTCCACACCTCAGTCATCTTTGCAGCCCTCTGCTGGACTCTCTCTAGGAAGACCCCTGTCCTCTTAAACTAAGGAGCCCAGAACTGGGCACAGAACTCCAGTGTGGCCTCACCAGGGCAGAGCAGATCACCTCCCTTGCCCTGCTGGCCATGCCCTCTGTAATGCACCCCAGGTCACCATTGGCCTTCTTGGCCACCAATGCACGCTGCTGGCTCATAGCCAACATGTTATTTACCAGGACACCCACATCCTCCTCTGCATTGCTCCTTTCCAGCAGATCAGCCCCAACTCAGTACTCAGTATGCAGTTATTTCTCCCCACGTGTAGTACTCTGAATATCTGCCCTTGCTGAAGCTCCTCAGGTTCCTCTCCTCCCAACTCTCCAGCCTCTCCAGGTTTCAGTGAATGACAGCACTGCCTTCTGCTAAGTAAGCCACTCCTTCCAGCTTTGTCTCATCAGCAAATTTGCTGAGGATGCATTCTATCCCTTCATCCAGGTCAGTGATGATATCGAACGTGACCAGAAGATTCCCCCCCCCCATGCTTTATGGTCACTGTCCAGACATGACTTCAACAGAAGAGACAGACACACAGCTTCATCCCAGGGATGACATTAAGCGAAAATGCCTTGGCACAAACCCTTCCCATAATCCTACAAGTAATTTCATAACATCCATTGGATCATCACTTGCCCATTTTGCATGGAGAGGTGCCTTCCTTTGCTGCAGATGGCCACCAGGAACACAAAGCACAGGGCACCCCCAGGCAGGAGTAGGGTAGCATGAAAGTTACAGCCTGAGCCTCTGAAATCTGGCTGTATTTAGGCACCCGAGGCAAGCCCATGGTTAAAACCTCATTTATTAACAGAGAGAAATCAGATGTTTTGAGAAATTGACTGTTGTTAAGAACAGTGTTGAAGAAGCAGACAAAAGCTTCCCCAAAACAGTGGCTTTCTGTATGAAAGCAGTGTAAGAAGCGTCAGTGTGCTGCTGCAGATACTGCTCAAGATGCAGCAGAATTTGTACTGCGACCATGAAATTCACTGCAAATGCTGTAGTTAATCACATACAGCAACGTCCTGCTCTCAAGATGGTATATTTTTCAGCAAGTCATGACAGTTGACTACTTCTATGCTTGGTCACAGTCTAACATGAATTATTTATAAGAACTTAATTTCTAGTTATGCCAGAATGAGGGGACTTGTTCACAACAAATATTTATTAGCTTTCTGGTAAATGCATTACTAGAGTACAGCCGAACTTCAGCTGTTTACAGCTCCCAGGCAACAGCTCCACGGCACGCTTGGCTTTAAGCAAGAAAATAGACATGGGAGCATAGCCAGCACATGGACACCCCCTACTCAGGGGCCTGGGTACAGTTCTTCAAATCATGCTATGCTGTCCCCTCACTGTACGTGTGTTAGCGCAGGGGTCCACATGCATGGTCTACAAATATACATATACTGGGGAGCAAGGCCAAAAGTATTTTACAGATAGGGCTGTGCAATCAAAAAGCTAGCAGAGCACTGCTTTATACAGTCTTCCCACAGGACATGGGCTTAGCACATCTCCTCTTGGAGAAACCCTTCCAACCCAAGCCATTCTGTGACTTCTGAAAGAAAAAGTGCTTTTCTGGCATCTCCATGCTGTGTGTTAAGGAGACCCCAGCTTCACCCTGTGGCAGGATGCTGGCAGGAAATGCAGCCCCTGCCCATCTGGCTGTGTAAGCAGCTCAGCCTCTCCTCTAATTGTGACCTGCAATTACGAAAGAATTCTCAAATTAGGACAGGTGTAAATTCTGCCGGAGATGGTGATGCTTGGAGCCTTCCCCTTCCTGCCCCCCTCCACTCAGGCTGCACACAGAATGGACCTCATGCCTGCAGATCTGAGTTGGAAAGTCACTGTTTTGCTTTGCTGCCTAAAGACAATGTCCTTCACTGCCAGCCTGGAGGGTCCCACCACTGGGCTCCTTCTCTGTTCATTGCATTTTTTTTCTTAGGAGTACAAACACATATGGTCTGGCTTTTGGAAGGCAATGCCCTGCTCTATGCCTGCCATTAAAATGAACCTGAAGACATGCTGGAACTGCAATCACCTGCACAGGCACCCAGGACATCAAACCTGCACCCAAACACGGTGGCATTCCAAAATACTCCCCCAAAGATTCAAAGCCCTTCTGTGTGCAGTCCCACATCCAGCTGGAATTTGCGCTCAGAAGAGCCAGCACTCATCAGCCCCAGCACCACGTGATTCTGACAGGAACACACCGAGACAGAAAAACGTCTTACTTTTTTGTGATCCATGTAATCCCCATTTGCACCTCCTCAGGCCCCATACCTGCAGGCATACACCCTGCATCTCCTCTGCTTCTCCACCAACACGGAATGTCCTCATGCTAGGACAGCAGAGAGAGGTTTTGTACCTAAGCCATCTCTAAACAACTGCGCTGCTTCCATCCCTTCCCATGGCTGAACTCTCCTAACAGCTGAGGTTAGTGGGTGCTTACTACTCCCTTCTCTCAAACCACCACATTTCTGCTATCAGCAGGCAGCCACACGCCCTCTTCCATGATGCCCACATGGAGATGTCCATGCACAGAGGGGCTGCACTCATGCAACCTGCCAGCTCCCCGTGCCACCATGGTGTGCAAAGGAGTCCCCAGGAGCAACGTGTGGCCTCAGGGGTAGCATTTCTCCTAGTGACGTGAGGGAGCTTTTTTTATTTACTTATTTTAAAGCCCTTTTTAATAGGGTCAAAGGCACAAAAGACTTTTTCTTCTTTACCCTAAAAATCCATCTAAATTTAGAGGCGTCTTTCATTATAATGGAACAGCAAGGGAAATATGCCAGGAATTTTTACTGATTGACTTAAGGTCACTGGTGAAGAAAGGATGTCTCCAGATGAGATTTAAGATATTGTTTTGATCCACCAGGCCTGGCGGGAAGGTCAGGCTATATTTTATAGACAACCTTCATCGCACAAGGGCCCTCTTTCTTACACTCATCAATTCCCCTTATTACAGCACCATTATCAGTCACAAAAAAATGCACTATTTCTTCACAGGCACCCACCAAGACTCGCATCTCCAGCTGGTGGGAGATGCTGTATTCACATGGCAGAACAGGGTCACACTGACAGCCTCACATGACAGAGCAGTGATGATCCCCATTAGCCACAAGTAGCAGCATTTACCCCAAGATCAGCTCTCAGAGCAGCGCTGACACGCACAGAGCATGGCCATCAGCTCACCCTGCAGCACCGTGCTATTTCTGCACAGCAAGTCTGCCCCTCTCAATCCCGTAGGCTCAGTTCCTTCCCAGCCCGGCCTTGCAGCTGCCTGTAGCGCCATTTCAAAGCCCATCCCGAGGAGCTGTGCCCCCCAGGCTGCCCTGCCCACCGCCCCACCGCTCCCAGTTGCTTCCTGCTGATGCAGGGCCTTGCACAACAGCCTGGCATGGAGCCACGTGTTGCTCAAGTGCATTCCTACAATTAACATTTCAAAATACAGAGCGACAACTCGCGTCCCACACCATCCTCGCCCGGCTCTCAAACCCACACACGGCAGTGGGTTCCCCAGCTGTGTTCATCATTCCCTTCAGGTTCCAACAACGGTAGCCCAAGGGTTTCCTCACGGTGGCCTCAGAAAGCACAGCCTCACCACGGGCACAGCACGTGTACCACTGCGGTCACACAGAGGGCACGGCCAGGCCCACCCTAAGGAAGGAGGGAACGTGCAGCCTCACCAGCACCGTGTGCATCCCCGTGTACAGCCTGCTGAGGCACACCAGCGTGGAGAACACGAACGCTGCCATCAGGCCGAGCTCAAACGGGTACTGCAAAAGCAAAACAAACACAGTGTTACAGCATCGTGCACGTGAACGTGGTGCAGCAGCAGGAGCCGGTACCAGACTGCAGCCGCCACACAGCTGTTAGGGAAGCTGGGGGCTCCTCTGTGGCAGGTGAGGCTCAGCCATCTGCCGAGGAAGGTGGTTTTACATAGCCCTCTCTCTGAGGTACCTACCAGCATGGAGGGGGGCGTTGAAATAAATCAATGTTTTTAAAAAAACAAATTGCATTTGGTAATGTATAATAACTGGTAAACCTGGCAGTGGCAGGGGGATGGAACTAGACAATCTTTAAGGTTCATTCCAACCCAAGACATTCTATGTCTATGGGTCTACTAATAAACTTAACACATTAGACCTTATTCCACTCTTTCAAATCCCATCTTAGGGCTCAATTGAAAAGAAGCCCCATGGGTTCATTTCACTCCCTTTCTTTCCCCCCACTCCCTCTCCAGCAGGCAGTCGTAGAGCTGGGCCAGCCCAGTTACTGATGATGAGGGCAGCTCTGTGAAGTACTGGTAGATTCCTTTATTCATAACAGAGGCCAATTAAACCACATAATTATTTTATAGCAGCTTTATTGTCCCATGGAAGTCTCTGACAGGTGGAGAACAGCCTGGGAAGATCTGAGTGTCTCACCCCCAGTGATTAGCTTAGGAGGAGGAGAAAGTGCTGCTGACCAAGGCTTTTGGGGCTGGTGCACCAAAAGGGGTGGCAGCGTGACTCCTCACAGCAGTTGTCCCCACATGGTTTTACTACAACACAATAAAGCAGGGGGACAGTGCTGCTTTTACAGCAGAGACCCAGCCTGCTGCAGGACATGTCTGTATCCTTGCTGCTCATCCATCGCTCTGAGCAACAGCAATGCTCAGCAGAGCCCAGAGAGCTGGGGCCCTTTCTAACAAAGAAAACCTTTCTAACAGGTGGTGGGATGGTGCAAGGTGCCTCAGGGACAACCCCAACCAGGCCAAGAGTCCTCTGGACTTATGAGGTAAGTTTAACTTTGAAATTCACTTGAAGAGGATGAGAAACACGCTTAAGTATGCTGCAGCCAGGACGTTGTTATTGCTGAACACAGGAAATGCTTGTTAGGATTTATAAACCAGAATCAAAATCACCATGGAGCAATAGGTTTCCAGGAAACAAACCTTTTTAGGTAGGCAGAAGGTTTGGGGAAAATAATTATTATGGGATCTCCCTAAGCAGCCTAAAGCAGCAATGCAGCAAAACTGGTGCTGCTTCTGCAGTGAACAGCCTTTTGAGCTGTGCTACATGTTATTTAGCCTAACAAGTGATAGCCAGGGGATTTCCAAGGACGCATCTCCTATCTCAGACAAAATGAAATGACACACAGTTCCCTTCACGTCACCAAGAAAGTGACAGCCTCCAAGCAACACTTGTGCTAAAGGGTTTGTGCTAAAGGAGCAAAATTTCCAACAAAATTCTTATTCCCATTATCAGCTGGCTGTGAATAACAGGGAAAAGCACACATAATTGGAAATGAATACAGAGAGCTCCTCTGGAAGAAGCAACAGTTTTGGGCTTGCTGGGTCTTCTGCAGCTTGCTAGAAGCAGACCCGCTCACTTTTTATTAAAAAAAGAAACAGCTTTTTGTTTGTTTTTTTTAACCCTTACCTTGTACTGGTTCATGGTCGTGATGAAAAAGGAGAAGGAAATGGCAGTAGCTGCCATGGCGTGGGTGGAAGGCATCCCATACTCTGCATCTGTCCGCATCTCCAGCTTCACAACAGGTGGTGAGAGGGGCCGCGGCCACTTGAGGATGTCCTTGGAGACCTGCCCTATGTACATCACAATCTGGGGAGAGGAAATGCCACAGGCTGTCAGCAAGCAAAGCCAATTCCCACCCTGCCACCCCAGAACCACAGCTCCAAGCTTTTCTGCTGCTAAATCTACCACCCAAGAGCAGAACTTGTGCCCTGAATTATTAAAGGATTTTCCATTATCCTGGTCAGTGGAGACAGCAGTGGTTTTACTGCACAGCAAGGTAACTGGATCAGAACTGGAACTAAATGCAGGTTTTGCTGATGAGACACAGCAGCACAGGATGGTGCAAGATGGATGGCTGCCTCCCACCCCATACCATGAAGCAGAAGTCTCTCCCTTGAAACTCCACTGCTGCAAAACAAGCACTGCACTTCATTGTGTCATGAAAGCAGGACAGCTCGTTGTTCTGTTTCTCCCACTTCCAGTAGGAAAGCAGAGTTCTTAAAACAACACCCTTCCTGCTAGAACAGCAACAGGCCCATCTGTGGCCATATCCACTACAGCCATGATGCATCACTCTCTCCCAAAGGCAATTTAAAAAAATGCTTTCAAGTCGAAAGGACATTGGGATTCAGGGTTCACAAAACAGAACAAAAGCCCAAATGCCCAGTTCCTTTATCCTCCTGACTGCAGTGGAGCACACCCTGCAGAGCCCCATGCTGCCAGGCAGCCCCAGCTGCTCTGCCTCTGCTCCTCACCATGTGAGCCACACACCACTACATCACGAGGGGCACATCTGGCTGCTGCTGGGCAGTGACACACAGGGCACAGCGCCATACCCTGTGCCATCCTAAGCAGAAGGAAACAACCTCTTAAAGAAACCACCGGATGGATTTATTTGGTTCATGCCACTCATTTCCAAATGGATGTGGGCACACCTTTGGAAGCCAGTTAAATGCCAAGGGTTCCTAAACAGAAGGAGAAATGTTGAGGCTACCGTGCGTGATCTCAGAGGTGAGGTGGGACAAGTCAGTGTATCAGTAGCCCTCTGTAATAACAACTTTCACTTGGACAAGTATTATTAGCACTAATATGTAAGAGAATTACAGAAAGGGAAATGAGTCATCTTCCAAATGAAGGCTGTGTTGGGACTGCCCTGATGGACACAAACATCCTGAGTGCTGGAGGTGGTATGGGTAAGCAGGAACACCAGGCATCATCACGTTTTTTTCCTTCCATTCCAAATTAGTTTCTCATCCTTACAGTTTTTTTAAATGCACACTGCATGGCCCCTTACAGCACTGAGAGGTGAGCCAAACCCATAGGTCATCCATGGGAACCCAGCATATGCTCAGCACTGCTCTCTGCAGCACCAGATCTTGGTGCACAGGTTTTTATAAGCGTTGTCCTGGCTCAGTGAGCAAAGCAGCACACGTGGGTACGGCAGGACAACCCTGTCAGCCAGTTTCCTCTAGGAAAAACAAGTGCCGTGCAGCACAGCACAGAGCAGCACAGAGTTCCTGCACTACCCACAACTAGTGGATCCCTGTATTCCAGGTGTCACACAGACAGAGAGGCTCCCAGCACAGCATCACACTGCAGGGTACATTTGACCCATGCTCTGCTGCAGGTCTCATCTTCCAAGGGCAGCACGCACCTCTCTCAGTTAATGGTACATTCTCTCTTACGTAAGATTTCCTCACCTTATTTCTCTGTCATTTTGGATTTATTCCCTAACAGTTCCAGGAAAGAAGACAAGCAACTTGCAGCAGGTTTTTTCAGCCTAACAGGCGAGTTGCCCCTGTAACAAATGTTGCAAATCACAAGCATTGGAGCACTAGAAACAGGGAGAGATGAGCACTGGGACATGATAAATACAGAACTAAGCTTCCACTACAACACTTGACTTGAATTACTTATTTGCACAGCATCAAAAACCTTTCAATGGCCCCAGAACAGATTCATGATGGGTAGAAATCACCCCAGCCCCAGACAACCGACCACCAGCACTGTTATGCATTTCCAGACCTACAGACAGATGGTATTCAGACACAATTTGCTGTCTTGTAGGCAGCAGAAACTTCCACGTAAGCCACTTCTTCATTCTGTACAGTCCTGTTTGCTTCTCCCCCACCTCAGCGAGGTTTCTGCCTACCCAGTGTGGCACACTGCAGCTCTGTGCTGCTCTGTGTACATCTCCAGTGCCAGCTGTTCCACTCGGCCACGCAGACACACGGGACTTTCAGCACTTTTGGGGGAAAGCCATCTGCAGATCTCTTCAGTGTAAATAATTTTAATTAGCGCATTAATAAGTACCTGTCTTTGCATGGGGAAGTTTGTTTGAACCTGAAGACTTCCCCATTACTAAAGCAACAGCCAAAAACATGATGGGCTGCGTGGGATGTAATTAACTTCAGAGAGCTACAAAGGAACACATGGGAATTCAGCT
Organism: Lagopus leucura; assembly: GCF_019238085.1. Taxonomy (NCBI): domain Eukaryota; kingdom Metazoa; phylum Chordata; class Aves; order Galliformes; family Phasianidae; genus Lagopus; species Lagopus leucura. The sequence goes on from NW_024962274.1 coordinate 7,850,276, forward strand.
GAGATGCAAGAAGCATTAGAAAGGAACTTAGCTACAGCCTTCCTCCTTGATCCCCTCCTGAAGCATCTCGGCGACACCAGGAGCAACACAGAAACACGGCACTGTCCAAAGGCAAGGCTTCAACGCCACTGTTGGTCAGCAGCATTACCATTTACTACCTCAACACCATCAGCAGTCGCTACAGCAGCGCAACCACCTCTGTATCCTTCACCTGAGGACTTCCTGCAAGTCTGCCCTGAGTCACACGTGCTCCACCACAAAGATGCACTCCCTCCCACCCTTGGTCCCAGGCTCACCAAGCAGGCTCTGACTGCTGTGGCAGCTCCAGGCACATGGCACAGCCCCTCATGGCCAGGCCCAGCCACCATGCAGCCCAGCAGGGAGGCTCTTGCCATGCAGGCAGGGGGCAGTCAGGCTGGTTCTGATCTTTGCACTCTAATATCGGGTATAACCACGGCAAGAAAGAACAGATTTGTTTTAAACCTGTGATTGTACAGCTTCCCCGGCTGCACTCCTGATCTATTAAAAGGTACAGATGAAATTCTAGAGAAGACGTGGGGTCAGAGAGCATCACTGCCTTCTTCCCTGGGACTTGTGCCACACCAGCCTGACGCTGAACCCACTGCTGTGCTTCAGAAATAGCAATTCCATAGCTAGCTCTGCAACTGTCTATCACCTTCCTAGGATGGAAATATACAGCTTAACAGTGAGTTTGCTTTTGGTTTTAATCACGGTCTTGGTATGCCAATGGAAGTGACAGAGCACATCAGGAGCACCATAGGGAGGAAAAAAAGTAGGGATGCACTAATAATAAGCTGCCATGTGTGGGAAATTGGCCAACTAGAAGCAGAGCCTGCATCCTGGAAGTGCCAGTTCTCCTCCAGGCTGTTGAGTGAGCAGTCACCTTGACTCAGTACAGAGGAACTAAGTCAAGCCCCTGGCTGGCACCACTCACAGCCTCTCATCTTTACATCCTGCGCCTAAAGTAAAGGCCCTGCAGTGCTCATCAGGGAGCTCAGTGCTTCTTATGAGGCACGATGGTGCAGATGAGGACAGGATGAGGACATGGCTGCATGCTGCTGCCCCACACCTCCTGGGCTGCTACCCACTGCTGTCAAGCTGGGTACTCTCTCAGGGTACAGAGGCCAAACAGCACAGGGCACCGGGGCAGACAGGACACAGGGACACACTGGGCTGTAGGAGCCCCACGGCTTTCTGCACAGCATCACAGAGCACTTCCAAGGGCTCACATGCTGGACAGGTGCGTTACGTGATCAACTGTCAGGAGCTCATCTTGGAGAAATGCCACTAAAAGCACAACTACTAACCTTTGTTAGGGCAGAACAACCAATAAAAGCAAAGGTTGCTGCGAAGCAACTTCTCGAAGCAGCCAAGATTTCAGCTTGCGAAGCACTGTGAGCACGGGTAGATCCTGGCTCGTTATCACAGCAGGTTGCCCTGAGTTCAAAGCTCAGCATGCCCCTGCACCAGAGCCACAGCATCCTGGGAAGGCCATTGCTCTGGGCAGCCAGCAAGAAGCCAGACCCAGGCTCCCAAGCCTGGCCCACCCCGCACCTCAACACAGCTTATCACACCATGCTGCCATACTTGCCCTGACAAAGTCCACAGCAGGTGGCTGTTATTTATACTGCACAAATCACAGCTTTATAGGCTTGAAAGAGGTGTGGGTACACTTCACATTTACACACACTGTGGAAAATAAGGAAAACAATGTTTTCAGCTTTTGAGCTGAGATACACGGAAAAACTTAAAGCACATCTGAGACTTGGCTTATTTCAAGTTGCTTTCCACTTCTCTTGAAGCAGAAAGAATCCTAGGCATCAAAGCCAGGTCAAAGAGTACTTCCTTCAAAGGGAAGAGGATGGGATGTGCTGACACCAGGCTGCCTGCCCAGCGCCTCACTGCGGGGCATCAGACACCCATCTCCCTCCTCTGCCCATAAAGTCTGTGCACATCCCAAGGAGAAGAGCACCACAGAAGCATCACATACTGTTCAAGCTCCCAAAACATCTGGAGGAGACTGCAGCCCCCATTCTACAGAACTGACCAATTAAGCCAAAGATATGAGCAGCTGGTTTGGAGGACACAAGACTGGGAAACACAGCCAGAGCGTAAAGGCTGGTCCCCTACTGCTGCTGAAATACTCTTTCCATAATCTTTCTTTCTGCCCTTCTAAAGCTATGACCTCAATCCTTGCACGTCAGAACTTTGGGCTTATTCATGGCTATCTTCCACACATCTGTTTCTGCTTCAGTGTTTTTACATTAAGAACCTCCTTCCTTCCCACCATTCCCACCAGCATCAGCCTCTCTCTGATTTCATTTGGTTGGGGCTTATTTCAGCTCTCAGTCTCTGCTCAGAAACAGCCTGCTCCCCAGCCATTCCTGGCCCTGCTCCAGCTGGAATTTATCCTTCTCCACCACAGATGACTGGCTCTGCAGAAGCTATTGCAGATAAAATGCTGTGAAGGCCTTGGAAACAGCATTAATGCTTCTGATATTTAAGGGAAGACTCTCCAAAACAGTCTGGGACCCTCATTCTGTCATTAAAGCCCCTGGGTAAGATGAAAAGTACCAACTTGTCACACTGAACACCTTGGCACTTCCCCTGCAGCACGGCCAGTCCTGATGTCACACACACAACCGATGTATCACAGATAGACAGAGACCCCTCAGTAACACCACAAATGCCTCCTCCTTCTCAAAAGCAAGTACGCCACCCAGTCAAGCCTGCCACGTTAATGCAGAGCCTACACATGTATTTCTAGTGCTATGTCAAACTTGCACGAGCTTCTAAAACTGCAGATCGTCACAAGCCTGTATATATATAGAACAGCTTCTCCTTTTCCCCTCTTCACTACAAACATTTGATTCCACAACTCCTTCAGGAACTGGGAAAATAACACTGGACTCTTGCATACTGTAATTAAGCCAGGCTAGCCCTGGCCAGTAACCAGGCAGACTCCTGGTAAAGGCAAGGCAAGCCTTCAGAGGCACGCAGGCAGCTTTGAGAAGTCATTTTTTGAGCAATCTGCAAAAGCAGACAGCAGAGACTACCAATTATCATTTTCTGTGGCACACTTCCAAATGAAGTAGGTGTAGTCCTGGCCAAAACCCAGCTCTAATTAGTAAGTGTCCGCCTACTTCTCCATTTCATATTTTTCATATTCTTTTTATAAGAAATTATTGACTAGGGTAACTGGCAGAGAAGAGCAGATGCTCTCTGCCCAAGACTGAATGCATTTTAAGTGCATGACCCAATTCAAATTGCTTTTATTATTTCTAATCATGTTATTTGGACAAAAAGAGAATATTACTAACCAGAATTGACTAAGTCAAGGACAAGCATTGTTGTGAAGAAAAAGAGCTAAGCATCACACTCATGTTTTTATCAAGTTTCAATTTCTTAAAGTGGATTAACAATCAAACCTTCAGGGTCCATCATCCACCAGAGATGCTTCCTACCTCCCTTCTCTGTTCTGAAAGAGTTTCATTTGGGTAAAGACCTGATAAATGCCAGGACAAGCAATGGCAGCAACAGAACGTTCAACCCCTGTGCAGAAGAATGAAGTTCTCAGTTACCTGCTGGATTTCAGTGCAAGACCAGAAATATATTTTGGATTTTCTAAACTGCATTTGTGAACACTGAAGCAATACTGAAGCCTGTTCATTCATTCAAGAATGCTGCTGTATTAATAAAAATCAATGCTTTTAAGCTTTGGTCTTCAGAGAACCTGTTGTGCATGTGCGTTTTGTATGTGAGGTTGCTTTGTTTTTTGTGGTTTTTTTTGGTGGTGGTAGATTTTTTTGCTTTTGTTTTGAGTTTTTGGTTGGTTTCTTGTTTGTTTGAAGGAACTGCAGCAGCAGCATCTTCATTCAGCTGCAGCCTACAAGATCTAAGCCTTCCTTAGGTTTATACCCATTTCAAACAAGCCTGAATTGCAATGAGCAGCCTTCACAGAAGCACCCAGGGAGAAAGATTTCCCAGTATAAGAAAAATCCATCCATAGCAGACCATGATATTGGAAAGGAAGCATTTTTTCCAGCTGCTCTGTACAAACCCTATCAAAAAGAGCTCAGCAAGTTCTTGGGCTGAAAATATACATCAGACCAAGACAGCAGAGACGAACAGATGCTGCACAAGCCAACGCCTCCTCTGCCAGCCATTGCAATGTCATGCACACACACACCTCTGCCATCAGCAGCAAATCTCAGAAGTGCCTGTCTGGACCATATGAGAACCATACAAATAATGCTGCTGGTTTGAAAGGTTGTTCTTACTCTTAATTCTGTAATTGTAACAAGTGAATATTTAAGAAGTATGTGCATAAATAAGTGATCGAAATACTTACGGACCAAATGATTATCATCCTTCTAGACACAGAGTGATCGATGTTCCAGTAGATAAACGGGAGGAAAGTGATATAGAAGATCTCTTCACCCAAAGCAGCTGAAAACTTGAACAAGTAATAGTAGAAGTAGTTCTTCACAACATACTTCTGTACACAGCCCTGAAAAGGAGAGGATTTTAGAAAGTTTCAGCAAGTTAGCAAGTTGTATCAAACACCAAAGGGATTTCACCATTACAGTTCTGAGTCCTTAAATCAATTACTTTGTTATAGTGGATGCCAAGAAAAAAAGTTCAGTGCTTATACTCAAAGACCACAGCAATAGCTCAGTTATACTTTCTGTAGGTCAGAAATCCATCAGAACTACCAAAGGGCAGCACTCACATTCACAAAGGTTTCCCAGAGATCAGATCAGCCTTTGCTCCAAGGAAGTTATCTGTATTTAATGGAAGAGTACAAATGCTTTAATTTGGAAGTTTCTACATCTGTAGATAAAAAGAGCCACCACTGCTTTCACTAGAAACTTGTGTTGAGGCAAATCAAGTACCATAGAATCACTGAACTCTTTCATTTGAAGTTTGTCTCATTAGAGCAGTCAAAAATTTACTTATAGTCCCTGAAATCTTGGTTTTCCCTCTTCTGAAAAGCAGCAGGCTGGAGCTGAGGCCCCACCACCATGCGCAGCACTGGGGACACAAAGGTTTGCTGTCTGCTGGTGGTGGGGACTGGGATGCCATCAAGCAGCCTGCTACTGCCCTGCTAGAGCAGCAGTACATGAATCAGGCTTTCTAGAAATACTTCTGGAAACAAGGGAAATATGAAAAGAACTTGTAGTTTGGGATGCAAGAGAAGAGCCAATCTCAGCTCTCTCTTCATCTTTCCCATAGTAAAATAAAAAATGGAATTTGGCTGTAAATAGGGGCAGAAAGAACATCCAACAGATAAGGAGTGAAGAGGGAGCACAAAAGTCTCAGCAAAGGCATGCTGGGTAAAACTCAGCTTTGATATAAGCTCTTCAAGCTCTTCTCAGATGAAAACTATCACACTCGTGAGCCTGATCTAGCAGAGAGAAATTCTCACCCTACATGCTGAAGTATAAGACTTGCCTGACGTTCACTAGACATTCACTTGTGATTACATTTAAGAGCGATTTGAAGTTCCGCTTTCTTAGCCTGCCTTCCACACCGAGATGAAGTCAACCGCACAAAAACAAGAAAAGAAAGATGGGAGAAGGTTACATCCATTCACCTACCTCAGGAAAAAAAAAAAATAATCAAATTGATTTTTGCATCAATAAACAGAAAAGATGAGTCAACGCTTTTGAAGTGCTCAGGTTACAGGAGTGTTCCCCCATGTATTAGTAATGGAGGTCACAGATACGTTACCGGCACCACTCTAAGTAAATTTAGCAGCACGCAATGGCTCAGCTGCAGAGCACTCAGCCCCCAAGTCTCAAGCCTCATACACCACTTAGAAAACACCCCCAGCGCAATTAGCAACTGTGAGGCTTCTGCCTGAGATCATTAAGCCATATCTGGTCATTCTCATGTGTCCCAAAAGAAAGCTTTCTTACAGCAGCGCTAACACCTCAATTAAGCAGCCACCTCCAGTGCACCAGCAGTGATGTGCACTAGATCAAAGACCATCAGGCATATCCCTACAGTAATTCTTCTGTACCTGAAGCCTCGAGGGGTGAGGGATAAAGCTCTATTCACATTATAGTCATCTCTCTGGGGAGGAAAAATAAAAAACAATTGTTCAGGTTCTAAGGGAAGTATGGAGCTGCAGTCACGATTCTAAGGAGTCGTAGACATGGAAAGCCCACCACAAGCTCCTTCAGACACTGGTTCATCATGAGAGGTCCCTGCTTGGTTCCAGCTGTACCAGAGTCAAAGCCAGCAGCCAACTAACACTGCTGCTGATGTCCTTTATTTCCAAAGAAAGCAGAGATTATTATGCTTCATAAAGCGTGTTCCCTTTCCTCTCTGTGCAGGAAAACACTACTGCAAGTAGTTTGTGTGAACACTTGCATCTTCTGACACTCAAGTGTATTCTATCTCTGATCCGTAGGAGATTTGCTCACACACTGCAGTAACTCATTGCCCTCTGTAACCCAAACCCTGTGGGCGAGTCAGCCCTGCAGCCATCACTTTTCAGTCAGAGTAGAAAGGTTTTCGTGGCCAATAATTAAGGCCATAGAGAAAGGCAAAATTTTAAGATTATTTCAAAAGGAAGTATGATGAGCCGTGGCATTCCCAGATGCAGAAGATGGGTAATTCCACAGAAACCACCCTTTTCATCAACTCTATCTACTTTGAAATCAACTACTCAAATTATAGATGATGTACTTGGGTGTGTGCGGTGTCCTTAAATGAACTGCCTGCCTGAAGAACCTGCACAGGAGCAAATCCCACAGCCGACTGCCCAGCCTGTGCACACTGCTGCGTGCTGCACACTGCTGCCCCGACAGCAGTGACAGGGCTGGCGGCACACCATGGGGAGACACCAGCACGCAGTGCTGCAGCACAGCAGGAACCCAGCACTGGAGAATGCATGCACATAGACAACACCTAGCTCATGGCTGAGGCACAAGACCAGTAGCTGAAACATAAAGACTGTGGTTTTTTTACCCTGCGAAAGAGGAAAAAAGCTGCAAAGAGACACCACCCTCCTCCCCAGCCCTGTAGGATCTCTTGTTTAAGAGTTACATGCAGGCACTGCTTATCCACCAGCCACTCCACGGACTGGTGCTGCAACGCTGGCCTCCTGGTGCTGAACTGACCCAGAGACACCATTAAGCAATGCATTGCTCTCAGCTCCACTGTGGGTCTTTCAGGAAATGTGCACAATTAATTAAAGTTTCTGAGGTCACTACATTACTTCACTTGCAATAGAGCAGCTTGACAGAAGACTAGAAATTCCCCTCCCAGAGCCCCTAATTAATGCACTGCAGTTATTCTCTCTTAAAGGATTTTACACCACAAAATGTAGAGAAGCAACCAAAGTTAAGACACAGGAAAAGAGCCCACAGTTCCTGTGTAGGGATGGGTAGAAAAACAGAAGACACAAAAAACGCTACAAAGCAGTGAGCAGCTCCACTAGTACCAGGAAAAGCATGCGCGCTTTGCTGGTTAGCAGAAAAGCATCACCCAGCTTGCAGCTGCAGTGCCACATGCTGATGGAACAGCTGTCAGGGGCACTGCCCTGAACTACCACTAAATACAGAAGCAAGACAGCCTCTGGGTAAGCAGAGACAGTGGGCAAGCTGCAGGCCAGGCAGCCATAGCTCTTTCAGGGGTCCTAGGTAAACAAGTAGGGAGTCTGAAAGTCAGGCAGACCTCCAGTAGCATTTCAGCATTTTTTAAATTCATTCCAAGCACCAAAGAAGTACCTTGAATGGACCTCAAAGCCCACCTCATTCCAAGCTGTGCTGTCTACCCTCAAATAGGGCCCCATCCAGCCTGGCTTTGAGCACCTCCAGGGATGGGGCACTCACAGCTGCCTTAGGCAGCAGTGCCAGCACCTCCCATCAGCTCAGTGTTGCCCTTTCAGACTTCATGGGATAAATACCACACACACTGATGTGCTCAGCACACAGAGCTAGGACAGGTCCTGGTTGTAGTAAACACACTTTGTTTTACTGCTGAAGACTTCAGTACTCTTATTTTCAGATTCTTTTCCCTTCTGCCCTGATTAGTACCTTGGGAGGCAGACTTAATTGTTATATTTCTGTACATTGTTCTGTAAGTAACATAACTAGGCCTCTTTTTTTACTAAAAAAAATATAAGTAGATATAACGAAACCTGGTAAGTTGTTTAAGTATAAGGTAGAATAAAGCAAGACTAGAGCTGACAGATGACTTGCTTAGCAATTAACAGGAGAAATTAACGAAGGAAAATACAGTCATCTTCCTAACAGAAAGCCTTCCTAATTAAGAAGAAAAAAGAGAAATCCTGCTTGTGCTGAGTTACAGTGCCCAAAGATTAGATGTAACACAGCAGCGCTGAAGGAAGAGCCTTGCACTACTTCATTCATTTTGCTGGCTGTTTTAAACAGGCTGAGCCATGTCTAGCTGTGATCTGCTCTTACCACCAACCCTGTTTTCCATTCTGTTATCAAGTACTTATTATATCCACACATTCAATAGCTATCTGCACCTACTAAAGTCAGTTTCCAATCATAATTTCAACTTGATGAGGTTATTTGATCTGCTCTTGTCCTCCAGCTCCTTCGAAGTTCATTTGACCAGCAGCAGCCCCCATAGTCACATTTCCATCCAGCACCTTGACTCCATATCCTCTCCTGACGAGTCTCTGCACTCATTGCTTCCTGCCAAAAGGCATTCCCTGTGGCACTCAAAAAAAAACTCGCAAGCCATTTGATTGGATAAATTAGTTCCTTCACATTTGCTGGAGAGCCAATTCCTACCAGCTCTTACACTTTGGGAGCTTCCCACAGCTCCAGCATCTCCTGTGTTCCAGGAAGGCTGGCTGAGCTGGGTATAATGGAAGGACAGAGTGAGGGAGGCAAGAAAGGCAAGGGCTGAAGGAAATGTCTTCCCTTCCTCCCTGTCGTACAGCGAGAGAACAGGTTTGTCTAACTGCATTTTAATTCTCCAGAATTACTGTGCAATTCTGTGAGGTACCCCACAGAGCCTGTGCCTCACAGTGGCAGAGGAAGTCATTTCAGGGTTACACAGCTGCAATACCAGCAGAGAGAGAGGATAAACACAAGCAAAGAACCAGGGAGTGTAAACTGCAGGCAGTTTGGGACAGTGATCCCAGCTTCAAAACAGAGGCTGAGAAACTCCTCCAAAACCCAGATGGATTTTGCATCTCTCCAGGTTGAACAAAAAGTGTGCTCGCAGCTTAAGACTTGTTTTTAGACACAAACCATAGCTTGGAAAAGCAACCCCAAAGATGAGCCATGTGTTCCTGCCCAGCAGCATCACACACCCAGCAGCTCACTTCTGCACAAGGAACTGTTTCTACAGCAGAAGTCTATTTCAAGAGGCACAGGGCCACAAGACTTCTGGAAGCTAAACAAGCAGAGTGACAGTATGCCACTTCTAGACAATAAAGAAGGTTTGGGTTTGTTTTATCATTTTTTTTTTTAATGTCATACAATAAGGCAGCAGCACAGGGAGAAGAGATTGCTTCCTTGGCCAGGTTTCAAGTCAAGGCACAGCTTCCTAAGGTAGTGCTGTATAAGGCTTCACATTTGCTGGGTTAACTACAGTTGTGAATGGATAAACTCCAGATCTGAGGGAGCAGAGATGCTCCACTGGGCACAGCCTGTTCCCCAGAACCCAACGGTGCTCTGTTCATTCTGCCCCAGCTTTATTCTGTAAGTCCTGGTCAGTGGGCATCCACATTCCAGCTCTTAGTTGTAGCTCTCTTGTGTGCCTGACACTGACTTCTGCAGAATGAGGTATCTGAATGCTCTTTATCTGCACAGAGAAATGTAACTGGGGAACACCAAGACGATGCACCTAATTAAGTTGGTTAGCATAATTAGACAGCTCTACCTCTGTCAAGTCCAGCTCACAGGGAATAACAATGCTATGGGCTGCTGTCAGGGAGACTGCAGTGCTCCAGATGTACTGGCACAAGCAGACTCAAGCAACTCCACAGCAGTATATTGGATTAAACATTTTTTTTTTTAATCTAGTCATTAATATCAACTAATATAGCAATAAAACAAAGTGGTAATAAACCAATGTTCATGTACCTTAATCTAGACCAATAATAGTTTACCTTGGAAAAATGAGCTGTAGGCAATCAAGACATAAAATGATATGATACCCTATGATTTATTAGCCTGGAGGGCCATGGCCGCCAATAGCTCTTTCCCACTGTCTAGTTGACCTGCAAGTGTTTCCTGCAGAGCATATATATGAGATGAAGTACAAGAACTCTGGGTCCAAAGGAACCTTCCAGGGAGAAGAGATTTTCCTGGCTCCCTGCCCATCAAACCTACTCCTGGACTCCAGAGATCCAAAGGAGAAAAATGATGGCAGATAAGCTCTTATTCTTCTGTTTGATAGCTGAGCTAATGGGCTAAGACGTTCAGCAGAATTATACAACAGCAAGTGGCTTACCTCCAAGTGCAGGAATTAATCCCAGGCCCCTGACAGCTCCTTGTTACAAGGGCCAGCAGCCTCCAAAGGGATGACTCAGGCTGTGAGCCATGAAGCGCCGAGTCACTGAGTGCCCATCACCACTGACGCTGCTCCAGCCACCAGATCCGCACTGCAGCCCCCAGCAAATCTCTGTGCCTCCGTCCACAGCTTCTCCAGCAGCACTACACAGCTGGCAGGGCAGCAATCATCATCAGCACATAGAACTTGTACAGCAAGCTGGGACAGACCACCAGACACTGGTCCCTAGCAGCACATGCCAGACTTTGCTATGGCTCCTGCTCATCACGTGCTGCTGACCACTGGATAAGGAGGCTCGAGCAGCACCAGCAATCCCAGGGCTGCACATGCTGCCCAGTGAAACTCTCAGCAATCAACTACAAAATCCCGTAATGGCTGCTTTCCACAGGAATCCCAGAGCAAAAATCAGACATGTGCATGCAGCAGTGCCAGCCTTGGGAGGGCGAGGGCCAGAGCAAGAGGAGGGGTGCTGAGCAACGTGGGCCCGTTGGTACAGGAGGCTGAGCCTTGTGTTTCTCCAGCAGCACCTCCTAAGGGAGCCACTTCCAAACACAGCTATAACCTGCAGGAGGATGGAGTCAGCACATCAGCCAGAAATGCCCCCCTCACAGCTCTCCCAACAGGGCTCAAGGCATCTCTCACCTGCTGAGCCTGCCTCGCTTACCTTTCTGAGATAGATGCAGTTCATGCCTACCTTCTCCTTTGACGTCACTATCACCTCCTGAGCCCTGCCATTAGTTTCTGCATCAGGGCACGAGCCACAATAGCTACATAATCAGTAAATGCTGTTGGGCACTTGGTAAGCATTACACAAGCCTGGAGCACTTCTGACAGTTAAGGTATAACTACAGAGCAAACATGAACTGTACTCTCATACAGTAGAGAGACAGATCACAGGAGATGATAAAGAATCTCTGAGAAGGAAGTGTGGATGAAATACAAGCAAATACAAACAAGTCTACAGAAATGAGAGGTTTTTTTCTTCATCACCTTAAATTCAGGTTATCAATTTCAGGACAAAGCCTCCATCAGAAGGCTGCAGATAAGCAGAGCTCTTCTTTTTAAACATAGATAACATTTATTTGGCCACCCACTGCAACAATGGAGAAGCCTTCAGAAAGTTACTGTTTGTAAACGTGTGACCTCAGGACCCACCGAAAATCAGGAAGAGGTCCCTCCCAACCAGTTTCTGACACAAGTCTCCCACAAGGTTGTGGAGCCTCATTCATGATGTGTTCACCCTCTCACCGAGATACTTTGTGCCTTCCGGTTTTATGCGAAACCCAAGACAACCACTCCAGTGGCAGGAATGGCTCGGCCAACGGACAGTTAGCTGGGGCAGGGTTTTGGTGTCAACAATGCGACACTAAGCGCGCCTCCAATCAAAAGCAAGCAGAGACGGGTCTTTCAGCGGATGTGTGCACAATCTACTTGAAACGGTTCGGCATAATTCAGCATGAGCAGCGTGCAATAATCCCGTTTGCCTTCTAATTGAGAAGGCATCAAGCAGAGGTCGGTGAGGACAACACGAACACTGGATGTCGGACGCGGAAAGGAACGACATCGCGCAAGGGGAGGAGCGGCGGCTGTTTACCGGGCAGAGACTCGCAGGCCATCATCACCTCCTTCCGATCCGCAAAGCCGCCCGCTCACGAAGCGCTCCTCGCAGCAGGACGAGCTGCGGGCAGCCCCGCCCCGATGGCTGCGGTCGGCACCGAGCAGAAAGCCCGCGACCCGCAGTGCCGGGAGAACGCAGCCCGTGCCCGGCCGTACGGACAGCGGGGACGCGGCGCCGGGCAGCCGCGGCACGGCACCACAACAGGTGCACCTGCGGAGGGCGGGCAGCCCCGAGCAGCAGGAGGAAGGGCCGCGCTCCGTGCCCGCCAGCGGCGGGGCGAGCCCTGCGGCACGGCCACGAGGCCCCCCCGCCCCGCGTTCTCGCCGATTACGGATTGGTAACCCGGGACCCTCCCGCTCATCGCCGTCCCCGCCGCCCCACATCCCGCGGAGCCCTCGTACGCGGAACGGCTCTGCTGACTCACGGCCCCCGCTCTCCCCGCACTCACCTTCGGGCCGCGGCCGCCCCTCGCTCCGTCGGGCGCTCCGCAGCCGGCGGCTTCCAGACGGCGGCTCCCTCCCGCGTCGCCCCCGTTGCAGACGACGCGACGCCGGACCCCCTCGGCGGGGTCGCCGCCGCCCTCCTCGCCGGCGGGGAACAGCCCGCAGCAGCGCTGGAAGCGCGCCACGGGCTGCGAGCCGCGCAGGGTGCCCAGCAAGCGGGCCATGCCGCCGCAGCCTCCGTACAGCGCAGCCCCGCCGCGGGGCCACGGCAGGTGCGCCCGGCAGGCCCCGCCCCGCAGGTGCGCTGCCCCCGCCCCGATAGGCCCCGCCCCGCAGGTGCGCTGCCCCCGCCCCCCTGTGCCGCGCCCAGCCAGGCCCCGCCCCGTGGCGCAACGCCCCCTGCCGGCCGTGCTCCCTTCTGCCCCCCGCTGTCAAGATGCGGGGAGGCCCGGGTTTTTTTTGCCGTCTGTTTTGGGCGAGTTTTCACCCCAGAAATGTATCCTGTACCCGGCCAGAGGGCTGCTGAGGATCCCACGCAGCCTTGGTCCCGTGATGGACAGGAGGGCGGCGGAGTGCCAGGCACAGCCGGCTCCTGGCCACAAGCTGACAGCTATGTTCCTCTGGCCCCGTGCCCATGGGTGCACAACATGCCCTGTGCATCTGGGACCAGCTGGGAAGCTCTTCTGTTCACACAGAGATCTGGGCTAGTGCCTGACAGGTCCCAGCCCCTGACACTCATCCAACCAGCATGGTAAGGGGGACAGAGCTGACAAGGGCAGTTTGCAAGCTCCTTTTCTGGTAAGGTGAAAGCTTTCTGGAAAGTGATTTGTGAAAAGTAGTTTCCTGATAGATTGATTTTTGGAATGAAGGAAACATTTCAGTTTGGATTTCGGTGACAACATTTTCATAACACAAAACTTCTCGTGGGTTTTGGGGCATTTCCTTGGGAAGATGACACCAACATGACCACTCTGCCTCTGGCCCACATGAACTGCTACACTCAGCCTCAGTCAGCACGGGAGCAGGGTCTCCACGGAGCTGCATTCCTTCAGTTTTCAGGAGAGACAGCCGTGGGAGAGGGAAAGGGATGCACCTGCTCCAGGCGGCCCTGCTTGGAGCACACTTATTTCCGGGTGACCAAGAACCAGCAGCAGAAGGGACGGCAGGAGCCTAGCGAGGACCGAGAGCAGCAGGGGGAGGAGCATCGGCCACAGGAATGCAGGGTTTGGAGGGAGCTGAGGGCAGGAAGCTGGCTATTGCAAGGGAAGGATCCTCAGAACTGGGAATAACACCCGTAGGAAGCTCATTTTATCACTGGCACTGCCCGTTGAACCTGTTTGCCCTCGTTCAAAGCAAGTGTATGAATCATTCCACTTACAGAGCAATGCTCCACTACCCTTTTTCTGAGACCTGCCTTGTGTTATCTCTGACAGCCAATAAAAGCACTCAGGCTTTGACTCCGTCCCACACACTGTATGCCCCGTACAGATTTCCTGACATGACATCATGCAGCTTTCTGTAAAAGCAGTGGAAGCAGTACCATTGCAAAGGACTATCCTTCTGAGAAGTTACAAACCACACAGCTGCAAGGCCTGATAAAACCTTTACCCAGGGCTGTGCATCCCAGCAGCAGCTGCTCAGCACCCAGTGCCATCTGCACTAGGAAGAAATTCTCCTCTGGGCTGAGGGCAGGTGTGAAAGATGAGACAACAAAGGATAACTTAGGAAACTGAACATCATTCCTTGCACTGAGAGCCTTTCCTTATAGCAACACGTACTGCTGTCACGCTGGGAGTCATTTGCCTCCAGCACCAAGCAGTAGGAGCCAGGCACAAATCCCACGACCGGGGGCGGATGGTGCTGCTGTACAAACACAGCCCTGCTGCCAGGTGCCAGCCTGCTAGCAATCCTGACAGCCAGACACATCTTGTTTTGACTCAAAAGCTGAAGGATCGGCTCTGAAGGAGCGAACACACACAGCCTTTTGCCTGTGTGCACGGCAGTAAGGTTCTTGAAGGGCAGCACCCCTTCCAAGTGGGGCAGGTTGCTGCCATGCACCCAGATGCCATGATGTGGCTCTCCCAAAGCACAGCACGGGTGCAGATGAGACAAGCATTGCACACAGAGCTGGGCTGGACTGGCTGGGTTCAGTGCACATGACGCTGCTACAGCTTCACCTCACTGCAGGTGCTGACAGACAGCCTTTGGCCCTGCAGCAGAGGAAGAATTCCCACCCAGGTATCAGTACTGTGGCACACGGCCTTCAGACAGATACCAGCCAACTTTCTTCCCCAGTTTCATGCCTCACCTTTTCTTTATCCTCACTCATTTTCTCAGTACACTGCAGAACCCAGTTCTTATCTTCATCTTCCTTCATCTCCTTCTTCACTCTTTATATTTTAAAAGCAACTATTAAAAATTGTGTATTTTTAGTACCAAAAGTCCTGATTCCTCTTGCGAGATTCCTGCATTTTCATTTATTTAGTTGCCACATTACTGAACATACTGTTTTGGATATGAGACTTTCTGCTGTGCGTCAGACCCAACCACCCACTAACCCCACAGGGAACAACCTGGGGCTTTCTCCCTGTCTTTGGAAGAGCTGCTGACTGCAAAGCAAGCTGAGGAGATGGCTAAGTGCTGCATAATGTGCACTTAGGTACCAAGGCACCAGAGAACACATTTTTCACAGCATTTCAGTCGTTCTCTTTTCATTTAATGCATATCAAAGTTCAATTTAAATTCATTTTAAATAAACTTTTTGAGGAAAAAAAAATATATTTTGCAACATCAGCCAATAAAAGGCACAAACCACAAAGCTCTACCCTGCTCAGCTCTGCAGCAGCAGAAGTGATGGTGTGTCTGGCACATGGAGCCCAGGGCAGGCACCACTCTCACTGCATGTCTCCCAGATCTTATCTCCGTTTGAAAGCTGGTAACACAAAACCAGCCTGATTCTGCACAACAGGAGTCCACACGGCTGCAGTGGGTCCCCAGCCTGCCTGCTCTGCATGGCCTTTCTGACTATGAGAAAGTGCTTCATATGCAAGTATCCTCTCCATTAGCTAAACTGAGCAGCACAGCAAGATTAGAACACGTTTCTATGATACATCAGCTGCTTTCAATGCACTGAATACAGCCACTTGTCTTGGCACAGATGGTCTTAAAATGCAAAGTTCCAGCACACGGCATTGTGTATGCTAAATATATCAGTCCTTCAAGAGCCAAGCTGCTCACCTCCTGTTAGCTGATGCAGAGAGAAATGGAATTGTAGACCCTCGTTTTCATAACTCTCACATAATTTTCTTATTAAATCTTTGCTGTGTATATGGTCACACTGCCAGTTTTAGAGCATGTTAGTATGAAAAAAAAAGTGAATTTTAGAACTTGGAAAGATGAAAGCAGCTCCAAAAACTGCAAGAAAGAAAATGTGCTGAAATTGCTGCTGCTGTCTTGGGTGGGAATAACTAACTTTTCTGTTTGCACTGTAAGTAACCAGATAATGCTATGTAATTGCTTATGATTTGCATTGCTTGAGATGGTATTGCTAATTTCCAGCAATGATTAGCATGTCATTTGAATAATTATTCAGCACCATATCACTTGGACACTTCAATTGCATGCATTTCTACTGTGAAATTCTTGGAGGTGTTGTCAACATTCCTGGTTCTTTGTAGACCATCCCATTCCTTGTCCATTACACCATTTGGGGAAAATGATGGCAAAATGGAAGTTAATAATGCTGTGTACAAATCACTAATTTAACCCCTGGGAAGTTCTTAAAACTTGACTACCGATAGTTGATCTGATTTTATTCACAATTCCTTCTTAGCCCTCTGGAAAAATGGTCTCAACAACAGCTTCAGCACTCACAACAAATACATTTGGGAGGTGAAGAAATGGTGATACATTGACAATTAATTGTCAATTGCTACTGAGCACGGTGTCACACCCTGCCCAGCACAACGTCCTTGTCTTTCAAGCAGGCTGTGTTTCAGAAAAGGTTGGTTCTGTTCACTGTCCCCATGCACAGAGCACAAGCAAAGCTCTCACAGCAGCACATATCAAACTGAGCAAAAACTGTATGGAATGTGCTGCTGATATTAATCTTAATTTTCCAGGACGATAACAAATCGATATTCACTGGCACTGGCCAGCTCTGGGTTGTGTTGCCCTGGCACTGAGTACTGCCAGAGCTCCCACGCACTGCCTGCTGCTGCACTGCCTGAGCTCCTTGCCCATCTTGCTCAGAGCAGAGGGTGAGTTTAAACGCCAGCTATCAGCTTCATAGTTTCTCCTCAGTGGCATCTTATGGGTTGGGAACTTCAGCCATTGCTCCAGCACTGTTTTCTAAATGCTTATCAGTGATGTGAGTCACTGCTGCCAAGCATTAGGAAAGGAACACTGCCAGCTGAGAGCCGCTCTGCCTTTTCCCCGAGCTCTGCGCATGCACTGTGGAGCTGGGCAGTGCCTGGCACATCCACTGTGGCTGTCAGTGCAGGGGCAGTCCCTGAGAGAACTCACCAACACAAAGCATTCCAGAAGGCAGTGGTTACCTTTGTTTTTTGTTTGTTTTCTTCCAGTAATACATAAATCTCAACAAAACATCTGTCAGGGAGTTAGGTTCAGAGAAGGACAGATGGGAGATGGTAAATGAGCAATGAAATTGTCCTAGCCTGATGGTCAGGGTGGTTTGCTAGGGTGTCTCACACCTGCATGCATTCTGCTATGGTACAGAATTCCAGTTTTTGGCAAAAGTCTTGGTTTGTTTCTCTGTCCCATCGGGACATTCTGCAGGCTGACTGGGCTGCTGATTAATTTTAGTTGAGCTCATTTTTTCCCTTTTTTCACATTTCTTCCCTGATTTTTGCAGTCATGAAGTAAGTACATCTTCAGAATTTAATTACGATGCTATACGGTGTACAGTGCCTGATCTCCCCTGAGAATCTTCTACTGATGGCACTTTAGTTCTTAGGTTTTATTTTGCTCGTATGCATGAACTCAGGGTTACTGCCACTTCTTAAACCACCAGAAATGTAGGCTCAGTCAATTCATTCAGCTACGGAGAGCTGTGAGATTCTCTACTTTTCATTCTACTGCCACCCACATTACAGATGTCATCCTAAAACCACAAATAGCTCTTGGGGTCTTTGCTTTAATTCTACTATTTACATGACAAACCTTAATGTCATTGATCCTATTTTAAAGGCAGCAAAAAATCCCACACCCATCTGTCAACGTTTTAACGTTGATTGACTGACAGCACACCAAGAAGGATACTTATGTACATCTTTTATGGTACAGCAGAGGCAAACAATCATTAGTCAGACTGACAGCACTCGCCATGGTTCCAGGTGTGCCATGAAGGTGATCCACGCCACTCCAGAGCCGGATTTCTATTGCTTGTATAAGGACTGGCCTGGCCCAAGCACCGCAAAGCTCCATCGTTGTGCTTGAGAATGGAGCTGCTGCTGAGCCTGCCTCTCAGATCCCACCACACCAGTGATTTTCTCCCGTGCCTCACTCTTAGAGCAAACATTTTGCAGTTGGAATGCATGGAGATCACCAAATGGCAAGCGCTTTCAAGGTTCTGGGCTTTTGCAGGGGACAGTTGCAGTTAAGCTGCACTAAGCCTCCAGTGCTATTGAATCCCCACATGTGACAGGCCGAGAACACTCCTTGTAAAGCACTGCTTTGCATTCCTGGCCCACAGAATAATCCGAGAACAAGGCTCCAGACATCCACTGATGATTGTTTTACAGAAGACAGCTGTGCCCACTGATACCTCTATTTATTTGTGCTCATTTGGGGAACACGTATTCCTTTGAATGTCAATGGAAGCACTATTTAACGATGGGTTGGTGGCTTTCTTGGCAATGGCTGAACAGTAAGCCATGTTCTGCCTCCCCATCTTCACAGCTACAAGGCCTCTAGCAGAGCAAGAGCTGAGCGAGATGCACTCCCCAGGTGCTTTCCTACATTAGCATCTGCAAATCTGACCCACAACACAAACTCCAAATCCATGCTTCTAAAAGAGTTAATATAGAGACTTTGGATGAGCTTGTGAAATCTTATCTGAAGCATCAGACAGTTGAAGATACGAATCAAGACTAGAGAAATAAATAAAACAAAAATATTGATCTAAATACATTGTCATAATATTTCTGAGATTATGGGATGAGGTTTTTGAAGGCAAAAGAGCTTCCAGAGAACCGAAATGGCCCTAAGAAACCTTCTCCCAAATATGGCATTTTTCTCTCACCATGAACAAGTCAATATAGATCACATCTCCCGAGATGAGATCTGTGGTGGTTCCTGGCACAAAGAATGAATTGCCTCTTCTGCTGTTGATAAAATCATCCAAGGTCTCTTTTAAAGCGACTGCCAAACCAAGCTTGTTTTTCAGTGATTTTGTAATCTGCGTATGACAGAGTTGATCTGGGGTGGGACCCCAGCCTGGCTCCTGGGTGTGTTCCCTCGGGTCTGAAAGTGGAAAAATTATGCACAGAGGGTCTGATTCTGCACTCAGAAAGGAAGGTACCAGCAGGGTAACTGCAAGGAAGTCGGTGGAACTTCTCCAAACTGGCAGGCACTAATGAGAGCACAAACTTAGTCCACATTTTTGTGGGAAAAACAACTGTGTACAAAATATTGCAATTGAATTCATCTGCAATTATTCTTACTCATAAAACTCAGGAACCGCATACTTACTAATTGCAGCCATTTAGATTTCAAACTGGGATAAAGGAATCTCCTGACTCAGCTGTAACTGCATCGTAGCCACTCGGGAGGGCTTTCTCTCCAAATGTAATATCCTGAGTTCTCACTCCTGCCTAAAGGACATCCCGGTTGTTGGGTGATTTTCTTCCAAAATATTTAATATCTAATCAACCCATTAGAAACAAGCTTCTCATCTTCCTTTCCAATATTATGGAAAGGAGTGGGCCAGCCTAACAGAACACGCAGCAAAAGTACGCCAAGGAACAAATCAGATATCCCTCTCCTCCTAGAGTTACAGTCACCCTTGGCGGGACAAGCTGAAAGCTGGCAGCATCCCTTCTGGCAGCCTTCAGCCCCTCGCAGCACTGGAGACTTGCCTGCCATGCCTGAGCCGCTGGGCTGGTGGAGCTGAGGCAGTCAGCCTGCTGCTGTGTTCCCCTGACACAGGGCATGCTGTCCCAGCCTGCTGCCTTCCCATGAGGTGTCCCAGCCTCTCCTCCTCCTGCACACCTCTCCCAGGTGCTGTCCTAGAGAAGAGGCAGTGCACATGGTGACCGTGCCAATGATGCCTACTGGACAAAATGCCATGTTCTGTTTTGATTCGTGGCTGTTCTAATGCACCTACCTTGGTACCTAACACTTGGTATTCTCCCCCCCTTCCAAGCTAGCATAGAACAAAACGTGAGTGTATCCTGTGAATTTTCTTCTCCCCTGTGTTGGTGCTTCTTGGGCGTAAAGCTGGACTACATCAACAGGAGAAAATAATACTGTATGAAAATAACCTCGAGTCTATGGAAATCGATGGAAATGGCCCCTCAGGCTTCAGCTAGCAGTAGATCGGATTTTAGGTTTCACACTGAGTGATCTTTAACTCTAGTATTTCTTGTAAGATGTTAATTATAGAATCATAGAATGGCCTGGATTGAAAAGGACCACAATGATCATCAAGTTTCAACCCCCCTGCCATGTGCAGGGTCACCAACCAGCAGCCCAGGCTGCCCAGAGCCACATCCAGCCTGGCCTTGAATGCCTCCAGGGATGGGGCATCCACAGCCTCCTTGGGCAACCTGTTCCAGTGCATCACCACCCTCTGTGTGAAAAACTTCCTCCTAATATCTAACCTAAGCCTCCCCTGTCCTTAAACCAGTTTTTTTTTTTTTTAAGCTCAGTTTAAAACCGTTCTCCCTCGTCCTGTCACTATCCACCCATGTAAGCAGTCATTCCCTCTCCAGTGTATACGCTCCCTTCAAGTACTGGAAAGCCACAGTGAGGAATGAGGTCTCCCTGGAGCCTTCTCTTCTCCAAGCAAGTTAATCTTTGTCTAAAAAAATAACAAATTCCCATGTGCTCACTTTAGCTGAAAGGAAAAGACAACTGTATTATCTGAATAGATGCAATAGTATGAATGCAAAAAATTCCCAAATCCTTCATCAGTTTCTCATTCAGAACAAAATTGATTGAAGTACATATACACAATATTGTGGTCTGAGCAATGGCAGTTTTTTCCAAGATGTCTTAAAAAATATGTCCCCATCATTACCAAGGATAAAAACGTGTCTGAAAGATTATGAGAAAACGTTTACCAACCTCACCAGGTCAGGCTTTTATTTTGGAGATAGCAGTAGCTATTTGCAGTCAGTGCTGCCAATGATGAGCTGTAATCAAAGCCGTAACTGTAATGTGTCTGGGTGCTCCAAATAAAGCTCCCGAGGTACTATAGAATCTTTTTAAGTGATTCCATATAGAAACAGCTTTTCTTAGTACAACGCAAGGACGAGTTAAGTTGCAAAACTGAACTGCCCAACAGCAAATAGCCATGTGGTGCTCTCTAAATACACACATTGTTACTAGCAATGATTCATCCTGGCAATGTTTTCCCACAGAAGTGCTTTATGTGGCCAGGACACGGCTAACCTCAGCCCCCCGGTGCTACACAAGGCACAGCCATCCCCATCACACACGCCTGCCCCTGCCCGGCTGCTGTGCCATGCACTGCACACACAGCCCAGCAGCTCAGCCATTCCTGCACCAGCACTGACCTCAGTGCTCCAGCATCAACTCCCGCTGTCACTGTTGCTGTGATGGGCAGAAAGCACGGCGCTGTTTGAACCAAAGGACTTATCCCAGTTCAACTGTACAGTTACAATTTAGGCCTGCTATTGGCTTAAAGAGCTCTCAAGCCGGGCCTGCTCTGGGTACCAAGTCTAGGGATGCTCCTTGAAGCTGTTCAACATGGGCTCTTGGAGAAGAGTATTGCACTAATGGAAATATCCTCTTATCTGTAAATGGCTGCTTGTCTTAACCAACGCTTATAGTACAGCTGCCTGTTTGTGACATGCTGAAAACACAGGGTTATGGAAAACAAATGGAAAGGAATCACCAGAAATGGTGTCTGACATGGTCAGTCCCAGCTGCAAGCCCACACCCTCACCCACTTGCTGTGAACGACCCAGCGTCTTTGCAGTGCTTGCAGAGGAGGCTCAACGTCAGCTCCCTTCTCACCGTTCAGGAGGAAGCAGCTTCACTTTAAGAAAATCTGGGATCTTTCACACATTGCTCATTGCTTGAGGCAACTGACACAGGACTGTATTTAGCAGCTACAACACAACAGAGAGTTTTTGGGGAGTAGAGGAGCGTCAAATATAGTACCATCGTTTCTATTTACCTCTGCACGTTTTGTATCACATGCATTAAGGGAGGGAACAACACATTTTGTACACGGCTACAACTGACATGGCATTGCTCATAACTGTAATCCTTCTTATCCTTTTTTAGGTCCCTAAAATAGCATATAAATATTATTGAAAATTAACATTCCCATCTGTACTGCATGTAATGGCTTTTACAGAAGTTCCAAAGGAGAAAAGACAAAAAAAGAAAACACTTTTATTATAAATTATTCATAAATACATTATATGAAATAAAATGTTAACGTGAAGAAAGCAGAGGATGCTGCTGCAGCATCCTGCAGCCCAATGATAGGGCACAAAGGTAATGCACAACTGCCAATGCCCTGCAACAGTGACAGGAAATGGGACTGGAGGGGAAAAATTGTGTAAATGAATGAAAAGCAAGAGTTTTCTTCTAAACAGCTACAGTGTGAGCTCCAAGCTTAGTGACTCAGTGCACACTAGAAAGTTCTACAGTAAGCACACTTTTATAAAATGAAAGCTTGTGATATTCAGGTATTGGCAAAAAGCTTCTGGTGTCAACCACAGGAGCATGTTAAACCACGAGGACTTAACTAAAGAGCTGTCCGACTTCAACATCCTATCCATCAGTCCTACATAGCTACTGAATTGTTGAAACATAGAGAACGTATGAAAGGGATTCTTAACATTGTTACCACGAGCAGGCTGGCAGCCCAGCCATCCCTATCTGACATGTCTATCAGAAATAATGTTCTTCCCACCTACAAAGTAAGATGTTCAACATTATTAGACATACCAACTGTGCAGCAGAACAGAAATTATGAATACAACACACTGGTGCTGCAGGGATGCTCCAGCACAGTGCTTGTGACAAATGTGTGGTGCTGGGGCTTGGCTCACCACCAGCTCCTGCCTCACCGTGCAGCTCCTCCTGGATCCAGTCAAGCATCAGTTCAGAACTGAAGGGCTGCATGGGGTACATCGGCCCAGTATTTAACATGCTAAAATCAATCCTTAGCAGCTATAGGGTGGTTATTTTAAGTGGAAAAATGTGTGTTTTGCAAGGGTTGTCTGTCACCTCTGCTCAGTTGTATCCAAAGGCTCAGGCACTGGCTCCCTTGGAAACACCATAGCAGCATTACAGGATTTTTTACCATTAAAGAATGGTCCTCCAGGCCAACAGTCCAAAAACAAATGCTGACTGTAACTAAAGCAACTGAAGGACAGAACACATCTGGACCTCGGGGCATGCAGTGACTCTTTCAAAATCTAGACACGTTTCTGTTCTCCTAATTCCAGTTTTCGAGGCCTTCACACCCTACAGAGAGACACTTTTCCACCCTTGCTGCACACAGACGCTGCTCCTGGGAGAACATGGGCTGCCCATACCATGCTGGCCCCACGCACGTGGCACGGCTGGGAGCAGAGGGTAAGGCTGGGGGTAGCTGTGCCCTGTTGGGAGCTCTGTACACAAAGCACTGCTGCTGCGGTTCCGGCTTCATTTCCTCTCCCAGCCACAGCACTCTGTTCACAGGAGTAACCACCACCCAAGAGCCTTCTGCAACTCAACACTTGCTTTTCTAAAGTAAAATGTAAAATTCATCCTACATTTACCTCTAGCAGCTTTATTTTTCAGTTCTATCCCACTCTGCCCTTTCCCCAGTGTGTTTACTCCCGAGCTGCAGGAAGCTCTCCCAAAGCTGCCTTCCATGCTAGGTGGAGTTCCAGCTGACCTCCAGGCAGAAACTGCTCAGATAAGAAAATTCAGAACACAAAAGGCAGAGGTCTGAACCAGAACAACGGCTGATATATCTGGACTCTATTAAAGCATTTGATACAGTACCTTGAATAATTTTACTTGAATTTGAATTTGCTTGGATCTTGGCACTTTTGGGTGTTTTGAACATTAACTGAAAGTTGGAAGATTACAAACATGGCAAAAGTATTAAGTGGAAGAATGGAGCCTGGGATAATCTGACATACAACTGTTACAAATCTTCTGAAATGTAGCAACAAACTCATTAAATGGGAAGGCAGAAACAACTGGAGACAGTACCAAACAACAAACAAACAAAGCATAACAAAAACAAATATAAACACATATCTGAAAGTATTTAAGAGTTCACAAGTGAATGACAAGGTGTATCGCACCAAATGAATGTACAAGAGCTGGATGGAGAAGTTCCCAACCCAGGCTTCCCAACCCAGGTGTGGCAATGCTCTGCGGCTGCAGGCAGTGCTAGTTGCCCTTAGGGAGGGCTGATTGCTGACCCCACGTGCAGAAGTGGCTGTCCACCACAGTGACAGCAATACTCATTTTCTTTCTTCTTTTCACAGACTGAAGTTCCGCAACTTTATCCCATTATTTCAGTTTATGCTAAGCTGAGAATCCCCACACAAGCTCTGTCCTGTGAGATGTACTGCTCAGTACACACTCGGATCTGCTTCCATACATCAGCCACACATGCTCAGCCCTCACAGGCTGTCCCTGGGCAGTTCCTCACCTCATTCAGCACCCTCAGGTTCAGGACAAGGCCAAGGTCCAGCACAGGCGAAGGGCAACACGTCTGGTGAGCACTGTGAGGCCCATACAGGGCAGAGCCTGCAATACAGCCCCACAGTTACCCCTACCTGGATGTGCATTTCAGATCTGCTGAGAAAAAACACTGGTTTTAGAGGGCCTGTGCTAAACTTGAATATAATGGAGTTACTCCAGATGCATAAGGCATAGAAGAGCAGAATTTACCACAATGAACCTGTTGAATTGCTCAGTGTTACAGTGCTGGAAGAAACGGATACACTGTTGCATGGATTGGGTCTGCACTGAGTGAAGGCTCTCAGTGCTACAACACAACGCTGGAAGAAGGATGTGGTGGTTTTAGCTGACAGGTGGCTGAACACAAGCCAGCAGCGTGCCCAGGTGACCAAGAAAGCCAATGGCACCCTGGCTGATACCAGAAATGCGGCAGCCAGCAGGAACAGGAGGCAATCGCCCCTCTGTACTGGCACTAGTGAGGCTGCACCTTGAGTGCTGTGCTCAGTGTTGGGCCCCTCACTGCAAGAAAGGCAGTATGTCCAGAGAAGGGCAAGAGAGCTGGTGAAGGGTCTAGGGAGCAGAATACTGAAAATAGCCTCTGCTCCTCTCAGGTAACAGCGACAGGACAAGAGGTGATGGCTTTATGTCTCTCCACAGGTGCAGGCTGGCTATTCAGAAGAATTTCTTCTCAGAAAGAGCAGTGAGGCACCGGCAGCGGTGAGCTGCCCAGGGAGGTGCCTGGAGACGTTCAAGTACCGCAGAGATGTGGCACTGAGGGACACGGGGGTGGGCCGACGGTTAGACTAGACAATCTCCGTGGTCTTTTCCAACCTTAACGGCTGTACGCCGTACACAAGCACAGCGGCGGCTCCTCCCGGCCCGGCTGCAGCACAGGCACCTGCTTTTTGCGCTGAGTAGAAAGGAAGAAACGGCCCAGGCACGCGAGGTTCCTCCCAGAAAGAAGCGGCGCCCGCAGCGCACCCCGCACCGCAGCGCTCCCCGGCAGCCGCTCCCCATCCGCCCGCCCGCCCGCGCCGGAAAACGCACGACCCGAGCCGAGGCGGCGCCCCGACCCCGCCGGCCGTGCCCGCCGCAGGGCCGCGCAGCCCCAGGGGCGGGCGGCGCCGAG